>NC_137038.1:40000-142500 GCF_032717465.1 Coenobita brevimanus
TTTATTTCGCTCTCTGGACGATTGTATAAGACCTTCTTGGAAAGTACTAAAATTACAAAGATTGCAGTCGATACAGTCTTATGCGTGATGAGTGGTATGTGTGGTGTGGTGTAGTATGGTGTGTGGTATGGGTGTGGTATGGTGTGGTGCTGCGCAGTGTAGTGTGGTGTGACCAAGGTGAGAGGTATGGTGTGATGTGGGCGGGGTGAGCGGTGAGGTATGATGCTGTTTGGTGCAATGTGTTGTGTTGTGTTGTGGTGTGTTGTTCTGTGTTGTGGTGTGGTACAGTGACATGCGGTTTGGTGCAGTGTGGTGCGTTGCGGTGTGGTGTTTTGAGGTGTGACGTGGTTTGATTTGGTGTGGTTTGGTGTTTGGTGTGATGTGGTGTTGTACAGTGTGGTATAGTTCAGCGTGGTGTGGCGCAGTGTGGAGTGGTGTGGTGTGGTGTGGCGCGGTGCAGTGCAGTGTGGTGCGGTTCGGTGTGGTGTGGTGTGGTTTGTAGAGTATGATGTGATATGGCTTGGTGTGGTGTGGCTTGGTGCGTTATTGTATGGTGCTGAGCAGTGTTTTATGGTGTAGTCAGCCTGGTGTGATGTAGTGCACAGTGGCGTGTTGTAGTGTAGTGTGGTGTGGTGTGCTGTAACGGAGCGTGGTGTAGGTCAGTGTGTTGTATTGTGGTGTCTTGAGGTGGTGTGAGGTGTGAGGTACGAGTATTGTCAGGCGTGGTGAAGTGTGGTGTGGGTTAGTTTGATGTGATGTCGCGTGATGTGGTGTGGTGCACTGTGGTACAATGGCGTGTGGTGTGGTGTGATGAGTGTGGTGTGACGCGAGTGGTATGAGCGGTGTATTGTGGTAGGATGCTGTGTGGTGTGGTGAGGCGCTATGGTGAGTTTAGTGATGTGGTACTGCGCTGAGGCGAGCTTATCCTAGTGGCGTGGTGCCGTGTGGTGTGAGGCAGTGTAGTGTGATGTTGTGTGACAGTCTGGTGTAGTGGTGTGATGTGTGGTGCAGTACGATGTGGTGTGGTGGTGTGGTGGGATGGTGTGGAGGTGTGAGGGTGTGTGGGAGCCAGCAGGTGTCCACTGTGGCGCGGGACACCAACGGGTTCACCCCCACACTTTACGTTTAAAATAGTCCCCCACCCAGCCTTGGTCACGTTCAGGGTTCACACACCCTTGAATACAAATACCTTCCTCAACCTTCACAAATCAACATACATACCACACACACAAATACAATATGTACATTTAAACTTAACTAATCTATCTATCTATATGAGTGAGGGGAGAACCTATGAATATATGCATCTGGTGGAGAGAGGACATAGGGTATAGAACCATGTGAGAAATTCGGGGCGATAAATGTATTACGAAGAACGACTCCAACTTTTTACTTCTTTCGTTTTGCTACTGGTTTCACCGTCCAACTATTTTCTGTCACTGAACATGTGTGTCACGTTCTGGCAATTCTAACTAACCTAGAATATCCTGCCTCGTTTTCTCTCTCTCTCTCTCTCTCTCTCTCTCTCTCTCTCTCTCTCTCTCTCTCCTGGGAGTTGCCTGTATGTCTGTCCAACTACCTCTCTAAATCCCGCAGACCACTGCCGTCGTATTATAAGTTGTTTTAGTGATGTCGTAGCATATCTACTTTAGTGATTTACTCTGCACATCACACCTCAACTGCATTAATATATACTACTAATGCAATTGTGTTGATATTAAAGCGACACAAATAACGAAGAAGATAATGTCATAGTGTAGCGGGCCAAACAGATCACCAAGAAACGTGTGCTACAAAGCTGGAGTGCCATTTAGAGTACGGTCTCATGTGTGTGTGTGTGTGTGTGTGTGTGTGTGTGTGTGTGTGTGTGTGTGTGTGTGTGTGTGTGTTTGTGTGTGTGTGAAACCCTTTCATATCTAAAAGTCTCTTCAAAGCTGAAAGTCTCTTCAAAGCCGTCATATGGAGACAGTAAGAGTGAAATCAAAGAAAAAAGGTCATCTCACAGGAGATTTAAAATCCTTTCAGGCCGGAGTGCTTCAAAAGGACGCGATAGCATCTCAAGGAAAGGTTGTGTCTGTCTGTCTCATTAACGTTTTGGGATGCGAGGTACTTCGTTCCCGGCGACATGAGCGAGGCCACACCACACCATTCAAAGCCACTCTCTCTTACCACATGACGCCAAAGGCATAATCAATGGGTCTTGAAGCTCCAGCATCTATTATATTTGTATCCAGTTAATTTATTTTTACTAACTCCAAACGATATGGTTCAGTTTGGGAGAGAGTTTTCAAGAGGGGTTTGATACTCGTATAACCTTCATTAACACCTCCCCCAGAAAAAAAAAAAAAGTCCAACGGTATTCTCAGTTGGATAAAATCGTCTGCAAATAGAAAGAAATACCTAAAAAACTGTGAGTAGTCTGATGGAATTTATAATTACGAAATCTGTGTAAGTTGCGGCGATCTATCCTTGGAATGTTATGACTTGTCTCAGGTAAAAATAATCACCTGATGTTAATTTGAATACAATAGTTGTGTCCATACCAGCTTAAGGATAATCGAAAGTTACCAACGATTATACTGACAGACTTCTCAGAGCTGAATAACCTTGTATTAGCCTGACTAAAATACCCAGATGCATCCACGGCAGCGATGTGGTTAATATTCTTAGAGGCTGATCAGAATATAACAGATTTGATACTGTGCTGGAAATAACAGTCTACCTTTCAGCTTGACGAATTATTTAGCGTTTCTTTCTGTTGTTCAGGGAACTGTGAATATATTGAGGTTTTTGTCTGACACCTCATCCAGTGAAATGTGATCCGAACTAAAAAGCTCCTTCATCTCTGTCCCTATTTATGAGGCAACGTAAGAACAAGAGAGAGAGAGAGAGAAAAAATTAAAACGAAACGACAATGGACGGTATAAAGATTCGTCGAAGTTACGTAAGGTTCCCCTACATTTTGTGGGAATTTTCTTTATTGCAAGCCCCGCCCCCAATACGGCGTCCACTAGTCTGCCTCTACCCATTTAAAACCCCCATGCCCAACAGCGACCCTCAGTGTCGCTCTTCGTGTGGTAGGGTGTACATCTGCTTCGCTTAGCCTATGGCGCCTGGCCGTCTACCTTTACATCTCGCCGCCATACCAAGCCTTAGTTACCCCAGTGTTAGGTGGCAGTGTTGACGTGTGCCGCCCAGCTCCGCGGTGCCATGCTGTCTGGTTATCCACGCGTATCAATGCATACCAGTCTCGCGTCATGGCAAGTGAGGAACATTTCTTTGTGTTTCGCTGAGTTGAGGGATGGAGAGAGGATTATTGAGAGGAGCATGTGGAGTTAAAAGGAAAGACAGACTGACAAATGAGGAAGTGAAGGGGCGTTGTGGTGTGGATATGGATGTGACAGAAAGCGTTAGGAGAAATACTCAGTTGGGGTGTGAGCTAGAGGGGAGGGCATTGAGGTGGGAGGGGGGAGGGCACCACTGCTTACGAGATGGAAGCGTCGGTGTAGTGTTAATAATTGTTCTTTATTCTTCATTTATTTTCTATTAATCTCGTCGTCTTTGTACTTATTGTTTTTATATTGCTGAAAAGTAACAGGAACTACTGTATCATGTATTAACCTTTGTATCTCTGCCTTATTACATTCATTTCCTCCTCTTCACTCACTCTTCACTCACTCTTGGTGTGGCCGGATGTTGCCCTCATCTTCACCAATAGATCATTTAACATCTTTCATCACCACATTACCCCCGGCCCCATGTCTGGGTCTGATCACATCCCCATTATAATGTCCATCTCCACCAACCCGATCCTGATCCCCAGTACACCACACTATGACTACCTACACGCAGACTGGGATGCCTTTACACAAACCCTTTCAGAACAAGAATACACCACTGACTATGAGGGAAAACACCACACTGACATAGAAGAACAATGTAAACATCTACACACATGCATACTCAACACTGCCAACATTACCATACCCACAACCACACACACACACCTATACACACATTCATACCATCAATACGAACACAACGACTCCTAGTGTGTTACCGTCGTCGGTTTGAACTAAACAAAAACAACTTAGGCCAAGTGCGGTTCGACCTATCACACCTTCGGACACATGTAATCAATAGCCTTGAATCCGACCACAATGCACACTGGCGACGCCTCATACAAACTGCACAACAGCACAATAACTAAGCCCTGGGAATTCTGGAAACACATTCGCCGACTTAAGGGCTGTAACTTACCTAGAGTAAGGAAATTAATTGCTAACAACAGAGAAATCACAGATCCCAGGGAAATCACAAACACATTTAAAAATGCTTGGCAACAAATATACCACCCTAACCCTCCTCATCCTGCCGCAACACGTCACATAAGACATATAGAACAACACCTTCACACCATCCACGAACACATCACACCATCCACGAACACATCACACCAGACGCAAACATACATATAAACAATTTAGACATACATGACCCCCTCACTGCTCCCATACTAGTCGAAGAAGTCAAGTCTATGCTCGCTAGAACTCCAAAGAAGGCGCCGGGTGCCACAGGCATCGGACATCACATACTCAAACACCTCCCAGACACATTCATAAATGCACTTACACACTTATACAACGCTGCCTTGGCATCCGGCTACTTTCCGGATACGTTTAAGACCGCGACAGCAACTCTAATCCCTAAAAAAGACAAGACAACAACAGACCCTTTAAACTTCAGGCCCATCAGTTTACTCGCAGTGCTAGGAAAAACGTTCGAACGAATCATCAACAGTAGATTACGCCAATACTTAGAAGACGAAAACCTTCTTTCCCCCTGACAGTTTGGTTTCAGACCTAGACGATCCACACAGGACGCTCTAAACATCATCACCAATTACTTACATATCAACCAAAACATCCGCAATGCATACAAGACAGCCCTTATTACTCGAGACGTAAAACGTGCATTTGACTCTGTTTGGCACGCATGCCTGAAGTACAAAATCTGCGAACAATTCAACTTTCCTTCACTCATTAAGAAACTACTTTGTAATTTTCTAGACAACCGCACAATGCGCATTAAATTTAAAAATAATTACTCAGACTTTTTCCAGCTTCATGCAGGTGTACCTCAGGGCTCCGTCCTCGCACCCACCCTCTACACACTCTACACAAATGACATCCCCACCCCACTACATGACGATTCACTCACCATCCAATACGCAGACGACATTACCCAACTTGTACGATCAACGACAATTGACGGAATTACCAACAAAGCGAGCATAGAGCTGGACCAAATTGCACGATGGGAGCAGAAGTGGCGGATTCAAGCGAATCCCTTGAAATGCACAGTAACATATTTTCATATTAAATCAGCCAACCCCCGGCCACTTTCTCTAAATTCGCGTGATCCCGATCGCGTTCCCATTCCTATTAGGAATACTTGCACCGTACTTGGTCTTACATACGACAAAAACTTCAAATTTCATCATCATACACGAGGCAAGGCAGGCGTGGCTGGCACTGCACTAACACAAATATACCGGTTCCGTAGTGCAGCATCTTCAACTAAATTTCATCTGTATAAAGCACTGATCAGACCACTGCTCACGTATTCACCGTTAAGTCTGTCTCTTTCGGCCAAAAGCAACATTCTAAATTTACAGAGAGTTCAAAACAAAGCCATACGTTGGGCACTGAGCATACGGTGGGATGATTTTGTCACCAACATACACTCTCATGAACGCGCCAACATTCCACCCATCAACACTTACCTTCACCACCTACAACAAAAACAAATCACCAAACTCACCGACGTTCACACTGACTTCATCGACTTTTTCACCCGGATCACACCCCCGACACGACCTCTAGCCAACCTCTTCCACCCTGACGCAAGACCTGCACCAACCCCATTGTTCACTTAAGTACCAGTAGTTTATTTATTACTGACCCTTTCATTAACTAACTTAGTTCACACCCTGCAATTCACTTAAGACTCTAAACCACCCCTACACCCATTATCAAGATCACGGCAACCACGTAATAACCCGCCATCCTCATATCCAGCACCCCCGCCTCAGACGCTGACCCCCCAATATCCCCTTCCTCCACCCCTCCCCTTTCCTTATCCCCCTACCCAAGCCCTCTAGGGCTACAATACCTTACCCTAACACCCGTATCCTACCATCCCCAGGCTCCTGGAGGCGGAAAAATCAGATGAACCTGAGAGGCAGCCAATTAGCTAATGCTTGGCAGAGAAAGCCGTAGCTGTTCACTCCTCCCGTCCTTAAGTAACAACACAGTGCAGGTGCGAGACCCCCCCCCCCTTCCCAACAACAAACACACGCACGTTGGGTTAAGCCCCGACACTCTTTCTCTTAGTCTAAATTCTTCCTCTCCTATTTAAAAAAAAAAAAAAAAATGCACTTTACACAATGCAACCAGGACCAGAGCTGTCAGTAAGGGCGGGAGTTTAAACTAAGGCCTAGTTCCTGCCACCACGTGTCGTCGCCCTGGTTGCATAACACTCATCACATATACACAATCATTCTTTACCTTCCTTCCTTTCCCACCCTTTTCTATACGTCATTATTATATTATTATATTAGACGTCCCCTTCACCCTTTCCACCATCCTGGGTGATGGGGACATTGTTATGACTGATAAATTGATGGCTTTCTTGAGAGAGACCGGACTGATCAGAGTGATGTGACTTTTGTACTGTGTGGTTATAGTTTTTATCAACGGTAAATATGTATATTTTGTAATATTAATTAGGGTTGACAGTTGACATATTTTAAATAGTTCCTCCTCCCACCGATCTATTTCTAATATAGATGTCCCCTACATTAAGCCAAGTTCCTCGCCTGACAGTCACCAGCTGATGAGTGCAAGTGTGCAATATAGGAAGGTATTGGGCACTTGCAGTCGATGGTGGTCTGCTGGGCGAGGTTCTTCACTTTTTGTACAAATTATGTAAATACATTATACTATCTTGCCTAAGTTATTCTAATTAAGGCCGACAGCTGACGTATATGAAAATGTTCCTGACTCGTCTGGTTCCCTTTCATATATTGATGTCCCCTATATTAGGTTGTGCCTCGACCGACAGTCACCAGGTGATGAGTGCAGGTATGTCATGTAGAAAGGCATTACATATCTGCAGTCGATGGTGTTCTCTTGGTCGAGGCTCTTTTACCATTAGTGTAGGTCTAGTTATTTGTCTCTTAGGATTTAGTATAGGTTAGCGATTTGTCTGTTAGGTGGTTAGTTTTAGGGTCTTTAGATTAGGTATTTTGTTTATAAGTAATATAAGGTTAAAAATATAAAAAATAAATAAAATAATAAAAATAAAACTACAAAAAAATAAAATATAAATTATTATATATATATGTACGTGTGCATGAAAGTGTGTATGTTCATATGCATGGATGTGTGTATGTATGTATGTATGTATATATATATGTTTGTATATATATGTATATATGTGTCAGTATATATACATATATATATCTGCCTTAATGACCAGAGGCTCCGGCCTCAATGGTCAATAGGAAAAAAAAAAAAAAAAAAAAAAAAAAAAAAGTTGGGAGCAGGGCAGTGAAATGGCGGGGGATAGGGCGACGTGAAGGCGATTTGTTTGTGGCCACCCCGTACGGGATTGGGGCGTCTGGCGATAGGTAGAGAGATAGAACATCCCAATTTAGAATCTCTGGCCTTGCTAATGTAAACAATAATAATAATAATAGAAAAACATCTGATCTCTTCCCTGTAGCAAGTAAAGTATATGATAAAATTATGGTCTTCCCTCTCCTTGTCCTCCATGCGAAATAAATCACTTGGTGGAAATTGTTTGGTCGGTATTCTGTTCGGATCAGTCGGCTCGCAAGCACAGTATCTTCCTGGTTTATTTTTACCTTTAGTTCACTAATATTTCCCAATGTTTTAGTGCACGTGTCCCTATGGATATAATTGAAGGGTATAAGAAGGGGGGTTAGGTAGAATGAATCGCCATGGGAAAGGTGCTTCAACCCTCCTGAGCTATAAATATATGGGAATTGAGTGTACATTAATATTTCCCTCAATGTTATAAACCATGTTCCTACTGATAAAATTAAATACAAGGGAATTATATATTTTAGGTAGAATAAATCGCCGCCGGAGAGGTGCTTCGAAGCATCCTGAGGTCTCGAAACTATGAACCATCAGGGAATTGAGCAGCGGGACTTCACTGTCTTCACATTCCACGCCTGCCACGTCAGTCAGTCCAGAGCAGGGGCGGAGAGAGGACGCAGGCAGAAATGATCCCTATCCCTCTGTTAACACCCTTACTTGTCTCGTTACGGTATTAGTATTGATAGTGGTATTGGTATTAGTGATGGTATTAGTTTTGGTATTAGTAACTGTATTAGTTTTGGTATTAGTAACGGTATTATTATTAGTTTTGGTTTTAAGGGTATTTTGTTCCCTAACACCTCTTCCTTAGCGATTTATGTGGCTGGTTGGTATCCTCCTGTACGTTATTTATGCAGAGTTTGGGGATAATGAATTTATATAGCACATGAATAAGCTGTAATAAGCACAAGTCGCTTAGAAAGAGGTGTTCGGGAGCTGCCTTTACCGGCACGAGTATGGGGCAGATAACAGGGTCCTTAGATATTATTATTATTATTGAAGGAGCGTTGTGGTGTGGATGTGGATGTGATGGAAAGCATTAGGAGAAATACATTGAGGTGGTTTGGCCATATGGAGAGGATGGGGAGTGAGAGACTGACGAGAAGAGAGTATGAGTGAGGTGGAGGGGGTGGGACAAGGAAGGGGAGGCCAAGGATGAGATGGAGGGATGGAGTGGAAAGGCATGTGAAAGGTGTGTGAGCTGGGAAGGCAGCTAAATGGTGGGAGACAGGGTGACATGGAAGCGATTTGTTTGTGGCCACCCCTTAGGGGATTGAGGTGTATGGCAATAGAAATATCCTGCTTTAACCTAGTAGTAGTAGTAATAGTAGTGGTGGTGGTGGTGCTTTTTTTTTTTTTCCAGACTTTCGATCAAGCTGTGGTGTATGGTGTATCGTCGCCTGTATGGATGTGTACAACAACAACTACATTGGGACTTCACCACCTGGCCAGTGTCCCACAAAACAGCTAAGTTACCTCCACCGTTTTTTCTTAATTGCTGCAGGCTTCATAAATGCTAAAAGTTCATTTCTTTTCAACTTTGTCTTCAGTTCTCGTATTGGTTTGCATATACGATTTCATACAGTAATAATAATAATAATAATAATAATAATAATATGCATACTATTTTCCCCCCCTTGCTGCATAGAACAGGTGTATTAAGATGGACTGTGTGGTTAGCGGGCTAGGTGGATGGGTGGGCTAGAAAGGGGGTTAGGAAAGAATAGAGCTGGATGTTGGGTAGGTATTAGGTAGATATTAGGTATGTGAACTCTGGGTATGGTTTTGGTCTCATGGTTGTTCCTGGTTTTTGTGGTTGTCTGGTTTTGTGGTCTCAGGGTTGTTCCTGGTTTTTGTGGTCGTCTGGTTTTTCGTTGTTCTACCTCGGCGCTGGAGCAACAGTAGGCCTATGTACTTTTAAAATACATGCAGTTCTTATATACAGTTTTTCCTACTGTCACTGTATTGTTCACTATACTGTTATATGAAGTCTTTGGCGATATATAAATAATATAAGTTTTGGACCTCTATTTTTTGTTGCTAATTACAGACTTGGGTGAACACAGAGGAATCGGAGTGCTCCCTGTCCCACCATGACCAAGAGTGAGGAATCGGAGTGCTTCCTGCTCCACCATGACCGAGGATGTGATGGAAGGTGTAAGCTTGTCTCGGAAAAAGGTACTGTACATCTCCAATCACAAGAATTATTGTTTAGTGTCTGAATAAGTCATCAACATCTGGACCTTCATTCCCATCCTAGGGCAGGGTGAGGAGTAGCAACGTCCAGACAGCCCAAATTTGCCCAGTCCTATGGGCCTCCATTCACTCTCATTCAAACCCCCGGAATCCTGCCTCTATCTGATACACCAAAAACATTCACCACGTTCTGTAGCTTCCAACAAATGTATCCAATAGTCAAACCTGAGGCTGTCACGTTAATAAGGGGAGCCAGATCCCAGATCATACGTTTCTCCTCACAATATTCATCCAGCCAGCTCGATCTCTTGTCAGACCCCTAGCCTCACCGACTTCAAAACCTCTCTTCCTCACACACTCATCCACCACATCCTGCCACTTTCTCCTTGGCCTACCTCGCCTCCTCCCTCCTTCAAATTCACTCAGGTTTATCTTTTTCATCACTCTATTGTTATCCATTCTCTCCATATGATCATATCATCTCAGTACACTCTTCGGTTCTGGTGTCCACAGACTTCCTCACTCCACATCTTTCATGTATCACATTATTTCGTATCCTATCCACTCTCTGTACTCCACATACATTCCTCAGCAGTCCCATCTCCACTGCTCTCACTCTTGACCTTTCATTTTCATGCCACACCATAGCCTCATCTACAGTATACTTTAAAGTTGGCACTAATACTCCTTCATGTAAGCTTTGTGCAGCTGCAAAACTCAAGCTTCTATTTCTTATTAAGGCCTTCATTGTACCAGCCACTTTCCTACTTTGACATTCTATTTTCCACTTCTTTTGCACATTTTCTTTTCTATGACTGTACCCAGGTATTTGAACTCTCACCAATTCGTCTCTCCATTCACTCTAACATCACACTGGGAGTCACCTTCTCATTTACCGTGACTTTACTCTTTTCTGCATTTACTTTCAAGGCACGACGCTCACACACATCAGCAAAACTCTGCACTAGTCTACCAAGTTCATGTCCCATTTTTGCAAGTAGTACGGCATCATCAGCACACAAATTTGAGATTCCATCCATCACCTGCCATTACCAGTTCCATACCCCTCACCATTATTCGTGTTTCTACTTTTCTCATCACCCCACCTATATATTGTATATATTGAACAACCATGAGGACATAACACAACTTGGTCACACGCCTACACCGATCGTGAACCATTCACTTAGATGCCCGTTTACCCTTACACATACATCACTACCATCACAAATACTCTTGACTGCACCTAGCAGCTTATCATCTACACTGTACATGCACAAAACTTTCCACAATCCTTCCCTACCCACTTTGGCGTACGGTTTTTTCTAGATCCATAAATGCCATAAAATCCTTATGGTCCTTCACACAAGCCTTCTTCACTGTCTCACTGCAAATATTTGATCCACACATCCTCTGGGATTAAGGCGTCTGGCAATGGATGGATAGATAGATAGTTATATGAAGCATTTGGCGATATGGAAATAACCTTAATGTAAGTTTTAGACTCCTAGGTTAAGTATTTTGTTCTTGCTAATTACAGACTGGGGTGAACACAGAGGAATCGGAGTGCTCCCTGTCCCACCATGACCAAGAGTAAGGAATTGGAGTGCTTCCTGCTCCACCATGAGCAAGGATGTGATGGAAGGTGTAAGTTTGTCTCGGAAAAAGGTACTGTGCATCTCCAAT
The DNA here is from genome assembly GCF_032717465.1 of Coenobita brevimanus. Classification (NCBI taxonomy): domain Eukaryota; kingdom Metazoa; phylum Arthropoda; class Malacostraca; order Decapoda; family Coenobitidae; genus Coenobita; species Coenobita brevimanus. The sequence continues at coordinate 51,571 of NC_137038.1, forward strand.
CACAAGAATTAATGTTTAGTGTCTGAATAAGTCATATGAAGAACAGATCTGAAATTACATAACTTAAATTGTGGTAACTTCGATACACGCTAAAGTAATTTATAAACTTACAGACTATAATGTTTACCGAGAATGTCTGAGCGCCCCGTGCCCTGCCCTGCCCTGCCCTGCCCTGCCCTGCCCTGCCCAACCCTGCCCCGCCCTGCCCATGTTAAGGGGTTGTAATTTTGTCGGCAAAAAGGTAGGCCTAATATGAACTCCTTCAATCAGGGGACTTTTTTGGTCTGAAAAGTGGCAACATTTTGACCTACCCATTGGGACTTAGTGAAATATCCTTGCACCCATATCTGGTACCCCTATGTTCATTTTGTCCTCAGATCGAGCCCTTAGGATGGACTGGAAGGCTGAATGAGGCGGGGTTAGAGCGCCATCAGGGATCAGGTTGGAAGCCCTAGTTTGTAAAAAGGAGCGGTGGTAAGGTTGAATCGGGAGCTTCTGTGATTGAAAAAGTGACGATGCTTTGAAACATAGCCTTTGAAAAGGTGAAGTATCCTTAACGTTGTCTTACTCATTCCGATATTGGCTTTGAAATACACAATGACATGTCCTTGCACTTGTCTTGCTCTTTCCAGTAATTTTGCCTTTGAAATACGTCTTGAAATACCATTTCACTTGTCTTGCTCATTTCGGTATTGCCTTTAAAATACATCATGAAATAGCCTTGCACTTGTCTTGCTCCCTCCGGATTTTTTTTTATAGGTTGTGTGCTCCTAGGACAGCTCGCAGCACTTCTGAGGATAGTTGAGCTTCCTAGGATGGACCACAGCACTTCAAGGATGGTTGAGCCTCCTAGGATGGACCACAGCACTTCAAGGATGGTTCAGAGCCGTGCCATCTGCCGTGACCGAGGTTGGAAGGTTTTCTGCAGCAGTGAAAAGGTACTGTTTAAACTCCTTGACTTTACTTGGGTTGTTATTACATTATTGGTCTTAATGGAGTTTTTGTAGTTTATTACAGTTGGGGAGTTGGGGGGTTGGACTTTATGGGATGAATAAGAGGCAGAATATAAGAGAGGAGTGGAGGAGCTATTGGATATATATAGATTGGAGCACAAAACAATGCTTAGAAGAGGTAAACCTAAACTATCAGGAAATAGAAACTAACTGTCTATCTATTGCCAGACGCCTTAATCCCATACAGGGTGGCCACAAACAAATATCCTCCACATCGCCCTGTCCCCCACCATTTCACTGCCCTGCTCCCAACTCACATACCCCTCTCTCATATACCTCTCCACTCCATCCCTCCATCTCATCATTGGCCTTCCCCTACCTCTTCCCCCTTCCACCTCACTCACATACACTCTCCTCGTCAGTCTCTCACCCTCCATCCTCTCCCCACGGCCAAACCACTTCAGTGTGTTCCTCCTAACGCTTCCTATCACATTCACATCCACACCACAATGCTCCTTTATATCCTCATTTGTCAGCATGTCTCTCCATGTGACTCCACAGGCTCCTCTTAAATAACTCACTTCCACTGCTCTCACTCTTGACTTGTCCTTCCAACAACGTCCATGCATCACCTCCATGCATCAGAGTTGGTATTACAATACTGTACGGTCATGTAGTAACTTTTTCACTTCCATGCTCACTTCCCTGTGTCTTACCACTGCTTTTAAGGAACTAGCAACCTTTCTTCCTTGTTGTACCCTTTCAAGCACTTCACCCACCAAACTTCCATCCTTACTCACCACACTCCCCAAGTACTTAAATGTACTCACATTTTCCATTTCCTCACCATCCAGCCTCGCTGTACATTCACTGACTTCACCTCTCTCAAAGACCATCACTTTACTCTTCCCTACATTCACCTTTAGATTTCATTTATTACACACACTCCCAAACTCAAGCACCAAGCCTTGCAACTCCCCTTCGTCTTCACTCAACAACGCAGTATCGTCTGCTAACAACAATACAGGGAGTTTCCAAACACTATCCTCTCTCACCAGGGCCACTCCAACATCCACTACCCTACCTTGTACCTCTTTTATTACCCCATCCATGTACAGATTGAACAACCATGGAGACATGACATATCCCTGTTTCAACCCAACCTTCAAAGAGAAAAATTCACTTAGTTCACCATCCACACACACTGCAGCCTTAGCACCATCATACATACTCTTCACAGCATTCAACAACTTCCCATCTACTCCATATATTCTTAATACTTTCCACAATCCTTGTCTCTCCACCCTGTCATATGCATTCTCCAAATTCATGAAAGCCGCATACAACTTTTTTCCCTTCTCTACTGTAGAAACTTTTCCACTAAAGATCTAAGAATGAATATCTGATCTACACAACCTCTTCCCTTCCTAAAGCCTCCCTGTTCTTCTCAAACTAATTCTTCTGTTCTTTCTCTAACTCTGTCAATAAGTATCCTACCATACACTTTTCCTATTATACTAAGAAGACAAATGCCCCTGTGATTACCACACAGTTCCTTTTCCCCTTTCCCTTTGTACAAGGGAATAATTATACCTGACTTCCAATCCTCTGGGACTCTACCTTACTCCCAGGCCAATCTACACATCTTCTACATCCATTCAACTACAATCCCTCCCCCACGCTTCAGCATTTCACTACACACTCCATCAATTCCTGGGGCTTTTCCCAATCTAACTTTCTTCATTGCTTCCACAACTATACTATTGATTTCTTCCTGTCTTCTCACCTCCCTCCTCCTCCCAGGCATTCCCCAGCGACTTATACCCGCATTACTTCCATCCTGTATGTTCAACAATTCCTTAAAGTGTCCTCTCCAAGTGCTCACTTTTTCTCCCTTCTCCACTAGTAATCTACCATTTTTATCTTTCACTCCCCTGCTAACCTCACTTCCACCCTGTCTTACTCTCTTCACATCTTTCCAGAACATTTTCTTAGTCCCTCCACTTTACACTCAAATTCCTTTCAAATTCCTCATCCACTCTCTTCTTACTCTTACAAATCTTTTCACCTCTTAATACATATAACTCTCTCTCCCGCCTCTCAACTTCTTCCACGCCCCTATTTCTCATCCATTCATTGTATGCTTTCTTGGACCCTGGTATATTATTTATCACAAGATTGTTTCTCCTTTTACTTCTGTCCTCATTTTCTTTCAAATATTCAATCATGTTGTTAGTTGTCTTGTCTGCCACTTGCTCCTGATTTGATACCTCTCTTGCTTCTGATATTTTCTCAAATATTTCATCTTTGTCCTTCTCCATTTTTTCTTTGTTTCCCTATTTTCTCTCGAATTTCCTTATCTTCCTCTACTTTCTTTTTCCATTCATTAATTTCCACTGTAAGATTATTTGTCTCTTTTTCCAGTTCTCTCCACTTTACCATTTTTGTTAATAATTCGGGTATACATAGGTTGCAAAACCACAGAGCATCTTTATCTTTCTTTAGTCCCTTGAACAGCTCTTGGTTTACCTTTCCACACCTTGGGTGATACCATACCAAGCAGTGTAGCTTGGACCTTGCTGGAGGGACAGAAATCAAGAGAAAACAGCGGAAGTGAGTTACTTGAGAGGGGCATGTGGAGTCACATGGTGAGACAGACTGACAAATGAGGAAGTGTAGGAGCATTGTGGTGTGGATGTGGATGTGAGAGGAAGCGTTAGGAGAAACACACTGAGGTGGTTTGACCAAGTGGAGAGGGTGGAGAGTGAGAGACTGACGATGAGAGTATATATGAGTGAGGTGGAGGGGGAGAGAGGGAGGGGGAGGCCAAGGATGAGATGGAGGGATAGAATGGAGAGGTATATGAGAGAGGAGGGTGTGAGTTGGGAGCGGAGAAGTGAAATGGCAGGGGGCAGGGTGACGTGGAGGCGATCTGTGGCATCCCCGTATGGGATTAAGGCGTCTGGCAATGGTTGGATAGATAGATAGTTATATGAAGCATTTGGCGACATGGAAATAACTTTAATGTAAGTTTTGGACTCCTAGGTTAAGTATTTTTTTCTTGCTAATTACAGACTTGGGTGAACACAGAGGAATCGGAGTGCTCCCTGTCCCACCATGACCAAGAGTAAGGAATCGGAGTGCTTCCTGCTCCACCATGAGCAAGGATGTGATGGAAGGTGTAAGTTTGTCTCGGAAAAAGGTACTGTACATCTCCAATCACAAGAATTAATGTTTAGTGTCTGAATAAGTCATATGAAGAACAGATCTGAAATTACATAACTTAAATTGTGGTAACTTCGATACACGCTAAAGTAATTTATAAACTTACAGACTATAATGTTTACCGAGAATGTCTGAGCGCCCCTTGCCCTGCCCTGCCCTGCCCAACCCTGCCCTGCCCATGTTAAGGGGTTGTAATTTTGTTTCGGCAAAAAGGTAGGCCTAATATGAACTCCTTCAATCAGGGGACTTTTTTGGTCTGAAAAGTGGCAACATTTTGACCTACCCATTGGGACTTAGTGAAATATCCTTGCACCCATATCTGGTACCCCTATGTTCATTTTGTCCTCAGATCGAGCCCTTAGGATGGACTGGAAGGCTGAATGAGGCGGGATTAGTGCGCCATCAGGGATCAGGTTGGAAGCCCTAGTTTGTAAAAAGGAGCGGTGGTAAGGTTGAATTGGGAGCTTCTGTGATTGAAAAAGTGACGATGCTTTGAAACATAGCCTTTGAAAAGGTGAAATATCCTTAACGTTGTCTTACTCATTCTGATATTGGCTTTGAAATACACAATGACATGTCCTTGCACTTGTCTTGCTCTTTCCAGTAATTTTGCCTTTGAAATACGTCTTGAAATACCATTTCACTTGTCTTGCTCATTTCGGTATTGCCTTTAAAATACATCATGAAATAGCCTTGCACTTGTCTTGCTCCCTCCGGATTCTTTTTTATAGGTTGTGTGCTCCTAGGACAGCTCGCAGCACTTCTGAGGATAGTTGAGCTTCCTAGGATGGACCACAGCACTTCAAGGATGGTTGAGCCTCCTAGGATGGACCACAGCACTTCAAGGATGGTTCAGAGCCGTGCCATCTGCTGTGACCGAGGTTGGAAGGTTTTCTGCAGCAGTGAAAAGGTACTGTTTAAACTCCTTGATTTTACTTGGGTTGTTTTTACATTATTGGTCTTAATGGAGTTTTTTTAGTTTATTACAGTTGGAGAGTTGGGGGATTGGACTTTATGACCACCACATGGTGGTGGTCAGAATCAAGGTCCAAGTAAAATGGAGAAGTAGAAGAAGGGAAGGATGGGAAGGAGGAGTAGATGCAAGGAGAGTGGATAGGTTACAAGGGGATGAATAAGAGGCAGAATATAAGAGAGGAGTGGAGGAGCTATTGGATATATATGGATTGGAGCAGACTGGGGACGTGGAAGGTATGTACAAGATATTCACAGAGGAAATATGTGCAGCATGTGATGTGGTGTGTGGGGTGAAGAGAAGACAAAAGGGGGTGCAAGGAACAGCATGGTAGCATGAAGAGGTGAGACTGGCTGTGGCACAAAAGAAGAAAGCATATAATGAATGGATGAGAAACGGGCGTGGAAGAAGTTGAGACACAGAAGAGAGGGTTGTATGAAGAAAGGAAGAGAGAGGTGAAAAGATTATTGGGAAAAACATACTGGAAGAATATTGCATTACCATCAGTGCTGCATGGAATTAATGCAATAAATATGACAGAAGCAGAAATAGAAAAATTACAAAGAATAGAAAATGCAGTATTCAGATAGCTATTAGGAGCTTCCTAATATGCATCAAACTGCACATTAAGGGGAGAAATTGGAGCATCAAGCATGAAAAGAAGAATTATAGATGGAAGAATCCAATATATGAAAAATGTTAAGGAAGGTGAAAATGAGTTTCTGAAGATGATTATGAAAAGACCAACAGAAGAAAATAATATAAAGTGGATTCAAAACACAAAACAATGCTTAGAAGAGGTAAACCTAAACTATCAGGAAATAGAAACTATCTATCTGTCTGTCTATTGCCAGACGCCTTAATCCCATACAGGGTGGCCACAAACAAATATCCTCCACATCGCCCTGTCCCCCACCATTTCACTACCCTGTTCCCAACTCACATACCCCTCTCTCATATACCTCTCCACTCCATCCCTCCATCTCATCCTTGGCCTTCCCCTCCCTCTTCCCCCTTCCACCTCACTCACATACTCTCCTCGTCAGTCTCTCACCCTCCATCCTCTCCCCACGGGCAAACCACTTCAGTGTGTTCCTCCTAACGCTTCCTATCACATTCACATCCACACCACAATGCTCCTTTATATCCTCATTTGTCAGCCTGTCTCTCCATGTGACTCCACAGGCTCCTCTTAAATAACTCACTTCCACTGCTCTCACTCTTGACTTGTGTCCTTCCAACAACGTCCATGCATCACTTCCATACGTCAGAGTTGGTGTCACAATACTGTACGGTCGTGCAGTAACTTTTTCACTTCCATGTTCACCATAATAAGTATACTAACAGTCGTCACCTAATTCTATTAACCATAAAAAAGCAATAAACATTTTATACATTACATAAAATGGTAATGTTGTTGCATTAGTAACAATGATAGTATGGCATATGGAACTACAAATGTTTGCAATTACACACGCACATTTTGCACAAATGTACACTACACATTATATAGTATGTCCTGTGACATACGTATGTGGTCTTCATCATTACTAATTTTAGGTGTGGGGGAACACCAGTTCCCAAAGGTAATTACATAAATACTTGTTTATACATACATTGCAACGTCTGCAATAGAAAGAAAATAAGGTACAGTATCTACATACAATATAGCAACATCATAACATAACATGTATGTTTACCTGTATTTACTACGATAAATGTACATGTGTGTGTATTATCTACATAATCATGGCTCCTAAACAAGATGCCAAATGCCCTTTGTGCTATACAGTATTACAGACCACCTGTAACAGAGAAATAGTAAAAATGGCAATGTCTAAGAACATAATTAATATAATCGTAGATGTCTGTGATGATCTTTCGTCTTTTTACAGACAGTACAGGCATGGCCTCGTGACGGCATGTTACCAACTCCTGTAATGACATTTTGTACTCTCGTGACCATTATGAAACATTGTATGAGGCGCCATATGACATAGGAGTATGCTTCACTGCAGATGATACATGTGACTGTGGCACCATCTAGCACTGCCCATCTTAACTAAACGGTGGCCAGTTAGGAATTTACAGCTGCACACTGTGTGAATGGGAGTTCACCCTCCATATTACTATCCCCCTTGGTATGGACATTTCTACTCCTCACCCTGCCCTAGGGTAGGAAAGGAGGTCCTGATGATGATGATGACGATGACGGCGGTGATGGTGATGGTGATGGTGGTGATGATGAAAAGACAATGAAAGATGCAGTAACTCAACATATGCTTCTTTTTGACTTATTCTAGCTATAAGTGCTTTACTATATCAATGAATATTTACATATGTCCATACACACACACACACACACACACACACACACACACACACACACACACACTCACTCACTCACTCACTCACTTGAAACTATCATGAATAATAGGGACCTTGCCTTCCACTTAGCAGTTTGACGGTTAACCATGGGACAGTACCCTAACTTGTACAATTTTCTGATCTATTTTTTAGGTTTGGAGCCTGCCGAGGATGGATTCAAGCATACGAAGGGAATGCACTACTGAGCCAATACAATCACGTGGTCGCCTGGTGGTCTAGCAGACTGTGATCCTTTAGAGGTATGAATTCATCCTAGTGAAGGTCTGTCTATCTATCTATCTATCTATCACCAGATGCCTTAATCCCACAAGGGGTGGCCACAAACAAATCCCCTCCATGTCGCTCTTTCCCTGCCATTTCGCTGCCCTGCTCCCAGCTCTCACACCCCTCTCTCATATACCTCTCCACTCCATCCCTCCATCTCATCCTTGGTTAATGTTGATAATGAAGTTAAGGAGTTTCCCTAACACCTCTTCCCAAGTGATTTATTTGGCTTATTACACTTTACTGTCCTCTGCTTTATATAAATGCTTCCAGTATAGCCACTGTCTGCATGAACAATGTACAAAGATATCAACCAGCCTTATCCAAAAATAAATCGCTAAGTAAGAGGTGGGAGGGAGTTTCATTACCAGATAGGAATTGGTAATACAAAGACAATTGATAATAATGGATTCCAGATTAATTTGAAAGTTATATCATTTTTGTCTGTCAGTTTTATTTTTATTTACTGGAGGGAGGGGAAGGCCAAGGATGAGATGGAGGGATGGAGTGCAGAGGTGTATGAGAGAGAGAGGTGTGTAACCTGGGAGCAAGGCAGTGAAATGGCATTGGACAGAGTGACGTGGAGGCACTTTGTTTGTGGCCACCCCATATGGGATTAAGGCTTCTGGCAATAAATAGATAGAGAGTTTTATTTTTGTGAACGAACTATCTGGGGATATTATTTTTATTTTGTGTAGTGCGTCCTTGAGTGTGAGGCCTGGGGGTACTAGGTTTATGATTGAAGAGTTGAGGAAACACAAGAATGGGGTGTACTGGTGTTGTGATGGAAGGATAGATTGAGATGGTTTGGGAGGAAGGATGGGACTGGAGTGTATTGGTGTTGTGATGAGGAGGGGTAGATTGAGATGGTCTGGGAGGAAGGATGGGACTGGAGTGTATTGGTGTTGTGATGAGGAGGGGTAGATTGAGTTGGTCTGGGAGGAAGGATGGGACTGGAGTGTATTGGTGTTGTGATGAGGAGGGGTAGATTGAGTTGGTCTGGGAGGAAGGATGGGACTGGAGTGTACTGGTGCTATCCTAGCACAAGCAGGGAACAGGGTAATTTGTAGGAAGGACTTTGTATTTTATGACGTCAAGGTATTAAATTTAAACAGTGTAACATATAAAAAATGCACAGGCACACACAGACACATGAACACGCACACGCACACGCTCACTACCAATAAAATAATGCAAATTCTCTTCTTTAACAGGTTGAGACTACAGCATGAAGACTGAGAAGATGCTGCATGAAAGCTAAGTACCGTATGTTTGATTGCTGCCATGTCTATCTTAATGCCACTCTTTGAACTAGAGTAACAATAATAATGATAAAAATAATAATAATAATAATAATAATAATATTGATGAGGATGATGAGTATAATCAATTTGTTTCCTTTCCTTTTTGAAGGCTCCAACATGCTTCCATGCCTCGGCCTTGGTCACCTAATGGCTTCTCTCCATGCTGCTTGATCTCTGGCAGCCTCCCTGTCCAGTTCCTTAATCCTGAGGTCACATTTGACCTTGTCGCAGGTCTTTTTCGGTCTACCCCAAACAACCCTGGCCCTAATATTAACGCTTCTCACTTTCTGCACCCAATTATCATTCCCCATCCTCTCCACATGCCCAAACAACCTCAGTCTACCTGTCCTCATCACAGCACCAGTACACTCCATTCCGAATCTACCTCTCATCTCTTCCATCGTAAACCCAGCCCCCCTAGGCCTTGCACTCAGGGATGCACTGCACATCTGCCTAAACATTGTCATTTTTGTACATTTTAGCCTGCGAATATTCTCTTCCTTTATTGCCCAGGTCTCACTACCATACAGCATTATACTCCTAACGCTTGCTGCATACAAAGATCCTATAGCACGTACAGAGAGTCCTCTCAGTGTCAGGAGAGGCAACAGCTCCCTGAACTTCTTCCAACCACTCCTCACTCTAACCACAGAGCTGCTCCAGCCTCACCTCCAGCACATAACGTGTCTCCCAAATTACAAAACTCTTCCACACACAACAGAGACTCGAAAGAAAGTTCAATCCTTTCACGCCTGACATTCTCCACCTGGACTCCCCGACACACCACACACATAAAATTAGCATTATCTCGCAGTCTACCTCTAATACCACTACATCTCTTGTGCACCCACTTGTCATAAACACTCTACAAGATGGAATTACTTCCCATGCCCTTGTGGCAAACTGCACATGGCCACTTTTCCTCATCTTTGACAGTACCTCCACCAACCCTAGATATCATCACCTTTGTTTTATCTGCATTTACTCTTATGCCCTTGTGCCCCATACCATCTCTCCACTTCCTAAATCTTTCCTCCGAGACCCTTTCATTTCCTGCTGTTCACACCGAATCATCAGCATACATCTCCCATGGGAGTCCATTTCTACAGTCAAGTGAGAGGGCTTCAAGTACCATCATAAACAACAAGGGACTCTAAACTGACCCTTGATGCACACTGCACACCAGCATTTACAGAAAACTCATCACTTACATCCCCATTCACTCTTGCCTGGGTGCGAACACCTACATACATGGCCATAACCAGCCACTCCTCCATCCCAAGCTTTCTCATTGCCCACTTCACTACCTCTCTAGGGACTCATTCAGAGGCCTTCTCCAAATCAACACAAAGTACAGTTCCTTTTCTTTCCTATATATTTTTCCTGAAGCTGTCAACCAGTGAATATGGCATCAGTAGTCCCCCTGCCTGGCATAAACCCAAACTGCTTCTCATCAGTATTCACTCTTTCTCTAATCATACCTTCTAGAACTCTCTCAGTATCTTAATAATCTGATCTAAAAGCTTTATACATCTGTAATTTCCTCTTTCCAGGGCATCACCCTTCCCCTTGTACACACTTAGTTATATTCTTCAGCCAATCATCTGGGACAACACACTCATATAATCATATTCACCACATCGGTGACTAACCTCACTCCTATATCTCCTGAGGCCTTCAACATTTCAGCAGACACACCTGCTGCCTTCCCAACCTGCATCCTGCCTATTGCCTCACTCACAGCAGCAGTGTCAATCAAAGGCCAAGGGCCAAACACTGGATCTGCTGGCTCCAAACCTTTCCTGTCCCAGTCAAACTCCTCATTCAACAACCAGTTGTAATGCTCTCTCCACGTATCTTTAATATCACCACTGTTCACTACTATCCTTCCTTCACCATTCATCACACACAGCTCACCTATGATATCCCTATTCTCCCTGTTCACCTGTTTTGCCACCTTAAATATTATATTCTTCCTTTTCACACGATTTCGGTTATCAAGTTAAACTCTGTGATTCAGACTTCACCCTGTATACCTCTCTTCTAGCCGTACGCTTGGAAGCTAAGTATTCCTCCTTGCTGCCACACTTCTTCCATTACCAGAAAGCCTTCTTTTCTCCTTAACTGCAGCTTCTACACCCTCATCCCACCACCAAGTTACTTTGTTTTTGGTGGGCCTCTTGTCCAACCGCATAGAATAATAATAATAATAATGATAATAATAACTTGGTCATTTCTCAGAGCACCATTTTTTTTTTAAAGAATTCACTAACTCTGACAAGTTTGTACCAACAGTTAATGATGATGATGATGATAATAATAATAATAATAATAATGATAATAATAATAATAGATAATAATAATAATAGATAATAATAATAATAGATAATAATAATAATGGATAATAATAATAGATAATAATAATAATGGATAATAATAATAGATAATAATAATAATATTGATAACAATAATAAATTATAATAAAATTCCTCTAGTTCATAAAGCTTGAATTAAAATAGACTAATGGCAACAAGGAATAAAAATTGATGTAAAAAATTATGGTATTATTCTGGTATTAAATTCTGGTATTAAACTGGTATTAGTGTCTTGCTGTGAGTAGGGTCAGGAATGTGAGGAGGGTGAGAGGAGGGAGGGAGATAGGAGGAAGGGAGGGTATAATGGGACTGAGTTAGTTTAGATAAGCTTTGAATAGTTAGAGAGAGGTGGTTAAGGTGAGCTTAGATTGGTTGCTGGTTTGGTCCAGTCTTGGTTGTAAATCTTGGTTGTCAGTCTTCGTGGTTGTTACTCGTGTGTACCAGTGGGATAATAAATTTTAATGGAAATGTTTTATTGTACCATACATTACCCTGTCCTGTCCTGTCCTGTCTTACCCACAACCACTGCCCATCAACCCATCTGACCCATGCCCAATGACCCCTCCCCCTTTCAGGCCCAGCTAGATGACCCCCCCATCGTACCCATACCAGTTCCCCCCCCCCTCCCTTGGACCCATGCCTGATGATTCCCCTCCCCCCTCATACCCATGCCCAATGACCCCCCTCCCCCCTTGTACCCATGCCCGATGACCCCCCTCCCCCCTCGTACCCATGCCCGATGACCCCCCTCCCCCCTTGTACCCATGCCCGATGACCCCCTCCCCCCTCGTACCCATGCCCGATGACCCCCCTCCCCCCTCGTACCCATGCCCGATGACCCCCCTCCCCCCTCGTACCCATGCCCGATGACCCCCCTCCCCCCTCGTACCCATGCCCGATGACCCCCCTCCCCCCTCGTACCCATGACCGATGACCCCCTCCCCCCTCGTACCCATGCCCGATGACCCCCTCCCCCCTCGTACCCATGCCCGATGACCCCCTCCCCCCTCGTACCCATGACCGATGACCCCCTCCCCCCTCGTACCCATGCCCGATGACCCCCCTCCCCCCTCGTACCCATGCCCGATGACCCCCCTCCCCCCTCGTACCCATGCCCGATGACACCCTTCTCCGTGCCCAGTGTCCAGTGCCCCCCTTCTCCGTGCCCAGTGTCCAGTGCCCCCCTTCTCCGTGCCCAGTGTCCAGTGCCCCCCTTCTCCGTGCCCAGTGTCCAGTGCCCCCCTTCTCCGTGCCCAGTGCACAGTGCCCCCTTCTCCGTGCCCAGTGTCCAGTGCCCCCTACTCCGTTCCCAGTGTCCAGTGCCCCCCTTCTCCGTGCCCAGTGTCCTGTGCCCCCCTTCTCCGTGCCCAGTGTCCTTTGCCCCCCTTCTCCGTGCCCAGTGTCCAGTGCCCCCCTTCTCCGTGCCCAGTGTCCAGTGCCCCCCTTCTCCGTGCCCAGTGTCCAGTGCCCCCCTTCTCCGTGCCCAGTGTCCAGTGCCCCCCTTCTCCGTGCCCAGTGTCCAGTGCCCCCCTTCTCCGTGCCCAGTGTCCAGTGCCCCCCTTCTCCGTGCCCAGTGCTCAGTGCCCCCTTCTCCGTGCCCAGTGCTCCTCTTCTCCGTGCCCAGTGCCCCCCTTCTCCGTGCCCAGTGCCCCCCCATCCTCTGCTCCACACCTGAACCTGTCTGACACTGGTGCTAATCATCTGTCTGTCTATTGCCAGAAGCCTTAATCCCATAGGGGGTGGCCACAAACAAATCGCCTTCACGTCGCCCTGTCCCCCACCATTTCACTGCCCTGCTTCCAACTCACCCCCCCCCTCTCATACCTCTCCACTCCATTCCTCCATCTCATCCTTGGCCTCCCCCTCCCTCTCCCCCTCCCTCTCCCCCCTCCACCTCCCCCCTCCACCTCCCCCCTCCACCTCACTCACATAAATTCTTCTCGTCTGTCTCTCACTCTCTATCCCCCCAGCTCTCACCCTCTCCTCTCATATACCTCTCCATCCCATCCTTGGCCTCTCCCTCCCCCTCCCCCTTTCCACTTCACTCACATACATTCTTCTCGTCTGTCTCTCACTCTCCATCCTCTCCACATGGCCAAACCAACTCAGTGTGTTTCTCTGATCTTTTGGCAGATACAATGTCTCACCAGCGACCCAGATCTACCAGTGTAATGAATTTGGCCTTTGAGGCGCCTGCAGACGACACCCAGACGGTGATACATACAGCACACACACACATCTCTGCCAATACCAATAAAATCAATAGTTTACTCCTGTCATTTCCTTTATCCTATCACATGAGAGACTGACGAGGAGAGTGTATGTGAGTGAGGTAGAGGGGGGAGAGGGAGGGGGAGGCCAAGGATGAGATGGAGGGGGAGGCCAAGGATGAGATGGAGGGATGGAGTGGAGAGGTATATGAGAGAGGGGGATGTGAGTCGGGAGCAGGGCAGTGAAATGGCGGGGGACAGGCGACGTGGAGGCGATTTGTTTGTGGCCACCCCACACGGGATTAAGGCGTCTGGCAATAGACAGATGGATACTGTCTGTCATGCTCGGTTACAGGATCTCCATACATATTTCTACCGATGTCAGTAATGTGTTGCAGTTATAAGCATGCATCCTATTTTGTTTTTCTATGCTAGGGAGAAGGAACCAAAGGCCAGAAACCTGCCAGATTGTTCCCTCCAAAAAAGCACAAAAACGAGCCAAATTCATACGTTCATTTCGAGATGCCTGAACACTTTCAAAAGAGTGGAGATCATAGGCAGTGGAAAATAGAGGACCCTCTTAATGGTTGGCGAATTTCACACAGTAGATATATGTCTGGCAATAGATAGATATACGTTGTTCATTTGGAAATGGCTGTTACTATAGATGTGGAGACAGTGGTAGTAGAATGAATATGAAATGGCGGGGGACAGGGTGACGTGGAGGCGATTTGTTTGTGGCTACCCCGTATGGGATTAAGGCGTCTGGCAGTAGATAGATAGACGTTGAAGGGGCGAAGAATAACACGAAACCCAGTGAACTGCAGGCTGATATGGTCCTCCTGCAGTCCACCATCTGCCTTTCGTGGGATAGGGAGTCGAAGGGCGTTTGTTTAGGCAATGGAGTGGCTTGGTTATACGGCTGCCACCGCGAGAAGGCGTTGTAAAATGACATCATTCAAAATCTTCATTAACTAAGGTTCGTCTTGGTGGTGTAGTGATTAGAATGCCCCAGCTGGAATAATGGCCTTGCATAGGAGTCGTGTAGGGAAGAGGGGGAGGTAGGGGGAGATGGAGAGGCAGGAGGGGAGGTAGGGAGAGAGGGAGAGGCAGGAAAAGAGGGAGGGGAGGTAGGGAGAGGCAGGAAGAGAGGGAGGGGAGGTAGGGAGAGGGAAAAGTAGGAAAAGAGGGAGAGAGAGTGAGGCCTAGGAGTGAGGGAGGTGGAGCTGGAGGCAGGATGGGATTAACCTCACTGGGAGACGATCGACTAGGCAACAGGTCAACTCAGGAACTGTCTCCCTCTGTCTGTATTTCCTACTTCCTATGATCTCCAGTCTTTCAAACGCAGTGTGTCCAGGCATCTCGAAATGAATGGATCTTGAATGTGGCTCTCTTTTGTATAGTTTTTGTTCTCTTGGAAGGAACGATTTGCGGGCTCAGCCTTTGGTTCCTTCTTCCTTCCCCCCCCCAAAAAAAAAAAAGTACAGGGCCTCCAACTTAGGCTGAAGGACCCCCATAAGAATTTAGTGACCACCTCTGACTCTTGTATTTCCCCGGCTGCTGTTTATTCTGTCTATCTATCTATTGGCAGACACCTTAATCCCGTAAGGGGTAGCCACAAGCCAATCGCCCCCATGTCGTCCTGTTTCCACCATTTTGCTGCCCTCCCCCGCCGTTTCGCTGCCCTCCCCCGCCGTTTCACTGCCCTCTCCCGCCATTTCGCTGCCCTCCCCCCAGCTCCCACCCCCCTCCCTCGTATGCCTCTCCACTCCATCCCTCCATCTCATCCGTGGCCTCCCCCTCCCTCTCCCTCGTCCACCTGTTAATTAATCCCTTGAATCCGGTTGACGTCCTCTTTACTTTCGTTGCCATCACACGGTGTTACTCAGTCTTCTCGTATTCTTAAGGCTTTACTTAGACCGTATACAACTCCTGCAGACCGAGAAGTAGGTCCTTAGCTGAATACAACTGTCAGGTGGAAAGGCCAAAGTGAAAGACATCCCGGGGTCAATGGGTGAAAGCATTTGGTATTGTGTTTTTTTAATGGGTGCCCCTTCATGGGTGGGGACCTAATGTGCAGCGTTGTCAGGGTATTTTTTTGTTTTTTTTATGCTAGGAAGAAGGAACCAAAGGGCACGAGCCCGCAATAACTGTTCCTTCCAAGAGAAAAACAAAATACAAGAGAGAGCCAAATTCAAGATGCGATCGGGGGAGGGGGGGGCACCCGGCCCGGGCCCACCCCCTAGCTCTCTGGGTCCTTTTAAAAATTTATATATATTTACTTCGATAACAGCAAAATCCGAAAACTGGCAGGTACAGTAAGCAACAGTAATCTTGTTGTGAAATTTGGTGAAAACATAAGCTAACGGGCTAAGCGTCTGATACATTCCGCCGTCTATCATACGGACGGTTCATAATGTTTCGCGAGTTATATTTAATCTTCGGACAAAACCGCAACACGACTACTGTTGCTCACTGTACAAACCAAGAGTAATACATGAGCCAGCAGCTCCCTGACTCTAAACCTGTATGTGACCTCCCTGTAATTATCGGATTACCTGACCTCCCCTCACTATCCCCCCCTTAGAAAATCTCTGGGTGCGCCCCTGGATGCGATCATTTCGAGATGCGTGGACACACTGCGTTTGAAACACTGGAGATCATAGCTAGTAGGAAACACTGACAGAGGGAGACAGTTCCAGAGTTGATCTGTTGCATAAATGAAGAACTGGGAGTTACGGTAAATCCGGTTAATCAGTTTTTGTATGGAGGCGATATGGTAGTGGTAGTTGGGCATCCTTTAAATATAATTCCTCATATACCTCTCCATCCTTCCATCTCATCATCGGTGTATATCTATCTATCTGTTGCCAGACGTCTTAATCCCGTAAAGGGTGGCCACAGAAAAAATCGCCTCCATGTCGACCTGTCCCCCGCCATTTCACTGCCCAGCTCCCAGCTCACACCCCTTTCTCTCATATACCTCTCCACTCCATCCCTCCGTCTTATCCTTGGCCTTCCCCTCCCTCTCCCCCCCTCCACCTCACTCACATACATTCTTCTCGTGAGTCTCTCACTCTCCATTCCCCCAGTTCACATACTCCTCTCTCATATACCTCTCCACTCCATCCCTCCATCTCATCCTTGGCCTGCCCCTCCCTCTCCCCCCCTTCACCTCACTCACATACACTTTCCTCGTTAGTCTCTCACTCTCCATCCTCACCTCATGACCAAACCACCTCAATGTGTTTTTCCAAACGCTTCCTATCACATCCACAACCACATCGGTCCATATAGTGTAGTGTGCTTTTTGTTTTAGTCTTGGTGTTTAGGCAACCATATACACAGTTTATTTTATTTCTTTATGGATTACATGAACATAAGACACAGGCAAAGAATAGCATAAGTGTAGCCTCATAGTTCTTTGTCTATCTATCTATCTATCTATTGTCAGACGCCATAATCCCATAAGGAGTGGCCATATGACTTATTTGTTTTACGGGGAGGGGCACTAACCCTCCACCAACCCACTTGTTGACACGTAGGGAGCACGTATGGTTTTGGTTATATGGTTACCACCCAGCGTTGTAAATGGTTTCTTGGCTTACAGGAAAGAACTACGTTTCCTGTAGTTCTATGTCTGGATTCAAATAAGAGCGGGAAACTCAGCCAACGTGACGTCATGCACTTCATGTCCCTGGGGACCTGCGCATCTGCTGACTTGTCTAACTTCGCCGTGATTTAATTATATTTTGATCAGCAGAAGTACCACACCAACTGACTTTCATCTCCTTCATGTCATATAATGTGTTTTTTTATAATATGTCTTTTTTCGGAGAGTTATTTTGAGTTGTTATAGAGCTTAAGTTGACGACATTTTCAGAGTTCCTGGATGTTGGGGCCGGCACTCCTGCAGCCATATTGGGAGACTTCAGGTGCAACACCGGGGCTGAGGCTGGAGTGTTTTGGCAAGGCAGGGACGCAAAATACGTGGCCTAATTCTACCCCGATATTCAAGAACCATCCTCAACAACAATATAGCTATCAGAGATACACATAATTGACGGAAAATCAAATGAGGTAAGCAAATTAAGTTGGTTAGTGAATTACGTTAAGGCAATAGCTTAGCCTCAGGACTCAGGCAGGGTAGAAATATTGGTCAGTTTACCGTAACACCATTGTGGCAGTGATTTAGGTTTGGTGTTAAGATGAATTATAATCAGTAGAAAAGCATATGAGGGAAGCAAATTAAATCAGTCAGTGAATTACGTTAAGGCAGTAGCTTAGCCTCAGGACTTGGGTACGGTAGGGTCGAAATACTGGTCAGTTTACCGTAGCACCACTGGCAGTGACTTAGGTTTGGTGTTAGAATGATAGGCTAGGATAGGATGGGTTGGGTGTGGCGAGGAGAGGTATGTGAGCGAGGGGGGTGTGAGTTGGGAGCAGGGCAGTGAAATGGCGGGGGACAGGGCGACGTGGAGGCGATTTGTTTGTGGCCACCCCGTATGGGATTAAGGCGTCTGGCAATAGATAGACAGATAGATTATTTACCCTACTGGTGCTTCCTAGTTAAAGAATACATAGAGTTAATCTGAAGTGTCATACAAACCGATTTATATTTTTTCTGTCTATTTATCTATTGCCAGACGCCGTAATCCTGTAAGGGGTGGCCACAAACAAATCGCCTGATTCGCCTTCATGTCGCCCTGTCCTCTACCATTTCACTGCCCTGCTCCCCAACCCACACCCTCTTCTTTCGTTTGGTAAATTGTTGAAGTAAATATAAGATTCTTTACACATTGAGCAGAAAACTATGATGGAGAGTGAGAGACTGACGAGGAGAGTGTATGTGAGCGAGGTGGAGGGGGGGGCGAGGGAGGGGAAAGCTAAGGATGAGATGGAGGGATGGAGTGGAGAGGTATATGAGAGAGGGGGGTGTGAGCTGGGGGGATGGAGAGTGAGAGACTGACGAGGAGAGTGGATGTGAGTAAGGTGGAGGAGGAGAGAGGGAGGGGAAAGCCAAGGATGAGATGGAAAGATGCAGTGGAGAGGTATATGAGAGAGGGGGGTGTGAGCTGGGGGGGATGAAGAGTGAGAGACTGACGAGGAGAGTGTATGTGAGTGAGGAGGGGGAGGGAGAGGCCAAGGATGAGATGGAGAGGAGAGGTATATGAGAGAGGGGTGTGTGAGCTGGGGGGATGGAGAGTGAGACTGATGAGAAGAGTGAATGTGAGTGAGGTGGAGGGGGAGAGAGAGAGGGGACGGCCAAGGATGAGATGGAGGGATGGAGTGGAGAGGTACATGAGAGGGGGGGGGGGTGAATTGGGAGCAGGGCAGTGAAATGGCGTGGGATAGGGCGACGTGGAGGCAATTTGTTTGTGGCCTCCCCATATAAGGGATTAAGGCGTCTGGCAATAAGTAGAAAACTAAGTAATTATTTTTTATTTCATGGTTTAGAGATAGTTTGAATTTGAAAGGCAGAATCATCTAACCCTGTCTAACCTTACCTAACCTTATCTAACATTAACCTATCCATCCGTCATCACACATCTTCTAACCCTACCTAACTCCAATCTAGCTATAACACAGGCAACCATTATTATAGGCTTCTGTCTATCTATCTATCTATTGCCAGACGCCTTAATCCCATACAGGGTGGCCACAAACAAATCGCCTCCATGTCGCCCTGTCCCCCGCCATTTCGCTTCCCTGCTCCCAATTCACACCCCCTCTCGCATATACCTCTCCATTCCATCCCTCCATCTTATCCTTGGCCTCCCCCTCCCTCTCTCCCCCTCCACCACATTCATATCCACTCTCCTCATCAGTCTCTCACTCTTACCTTCACTTAGGCCGACCTTCACCTAACCTATGATGCCCTTTGGTAAATGGAATTTGCCCTGCTGCCATGTCCACTCAAGGAATGTCCCATCCATCAGGTTTAGGAGAATCTGACCTGTGTCACTGCACTTGGACATGGCAGCCCTGGTAAGCAAGCGTCGGCCCATGGACCACAGTTTCTCGATGTTGCTGGAGGTGTCCCGGATCCTGATACAATTTGCAATGGGGACCTCTACCCTCCTGGGTAACATATGGGCATGTGGCATTCCCGGTAAGTGTATATGCACCATCGGTTCTCTGTTGCTGTGACTGCCATCAGATTGGTCACACTGGCTGTCCTGTAGGAATAGACCAGGTGTTCAGTGTGCAGCTGCTACCATCCTTTTAGATCAGGTGAGGCAGACTCAGAGGATCAGACTTGTTAATGTAGCCCCAAATGTTGTGTGTGTGTGTGGTGGGACCACAGGGTGGTGTGTGGAGGATGCCTGGTGTACTTGGAGGCTTATGGCATGCATGACACCCTACATGGAGTTAGTGTTTCCTTGATGGACATCAGCAAGAAACATCGTGCACTGCACTCCACACCTCAACTCTCTCTGGTCACGTCCTCATCTATGCCTGTCATGCATAACTGGGATGCCAGTGTAAAGGATGGGACAAGCTGTGCCTGTACCATCAAGAACAGTCTGATACAATGTTCTGGCCAGTCAGGATCAGGAGGACAGCCCTGAGCAGGTCACAGACACAGTGAGGGTCTCCTCTAATCCGACGTCTCGGGCTGAGGTCTTGATTCTGCTAGGAAAAGGGTGCCTCTCCCCCAGCGACCTTCTTGTTGGCAATGCCAGGCACGTTCCTAAGTCTCTGAGAAGCCATAGCAAGACCCTGGTCTGTGCATCACCACCCCAGCCACTGATGCCCAACCTCCTACCCCTTCTACCAGACCTCCTCAGACATCTTCAGCTTACCAGGCCACTGATTCTCACCTGCTTCCAGTCTGTGCCACTGCCAAGATGCTGCCCAACCAAGTGCAGACGTTTTCTAGCCATCGAGCAGTCTCTCCCACTCCACCTTCTACCAGCTCTCCATGCTACTGTGGAGGTTAACCCTTTGAACTCTACCTGGCCCATCAAGTCCAGACGGCCCTTGTTGATCCAAGCCCTTCAGGTGCACTGGACACTTTCCCTGCAGCCTCCTCCCATCATCCAGTGGCATCAGTACGTTCTCTTCCTCCTTGGTGGGATCTCTAGACCATGGTCTCACTTCAGTTCAGTCATTCAGCAAATCCTAGGATGGACATCATGTCCCCCAAGTCTTTCAGGAGCTGGCATCCACCACCCGTGCAGAACACCTGGAAGTCCACACTGATGGCTCCCATTCCCCCACCCTTGTGGCATCGGTGCCAGCATTGTATATGGTGGATTTATCCATTTCTCATACTTGGTGCTTGGATCCCCACCATGATAATGTAGCTGCAGAGCTCTTTGCTCTGCTTAAGGCCCTTGAATTCCTCAACTCCCACTTCCAGCTTCAGAAGGTGGTACACTACACTGACTGTTCGGAAGCTCTTCACCTCATCATTTCTACATGACCTCAGTTGGCATGATACCTGATTCATGCTGTCCAAGCCCCACTCTGGTGCCTTCTCAGCGGGGGCTTGGAGGTTCACTCTCAGTGGGTCCCCCCCCATTTGGCATCAGGGACAATGAGATTGTAGATGCCACCACATGGATGGCCTTGTCATTTTCAGATGTTCTGCATCTCACACAAGCTACACATCATTGTCTCTTGGCAGTGGCTTGCAGAGGAGCCTGGCATGCTGACCTGGAGGTTCACCTACCCACCACAGTATTGGGGTCATACCACACGGACTCATCTAATCACCCTTTGGCCCGAGTATCTTCCTGTGCCCTGGATGTAGCACTCACCAGACTGCACATTTGGCATGTTGGCCTCACTTCTCATCTCCACCGTATCAGACTAGTCCCGCACCCTTATTGCCAGTGGTGCAGAAACCAAGAGGAGACCACCAGCCCACTTCATCTTGCACTGCCTTTGTTTCTACTGCATCTGCACTAACTTATGGGATTGTCCAGCTGCCCTAGGAAACACTGACTTCTCCCTCCGAATACACCTTGGCCGGGCGGTCCTCAGCCATTATCAGTGACGTCAAGTACTACACCACATGAGTATCTTCCTTAGGAGATCTGGACTACTACACAGCCTTTAGCTTGAAAGGTCTCTTTGTGAGCCTCTGGGAGGACTCCTTTGGGCCTCCAACCTGTGCCAACCCCTCAGTTCACAGCAAGACCAAACATTTTAGAGTAAGGAAGGCAGGTCAGCCACATTATACAACTGGGTTATGTCCTTGGAAAACCAGTCAGACACCCAGTGACTGAATGTTGAATATTGGGATTGTAGTAATCTTATAAGTGAACTTGTTGATCATACGTAAAAAAAAAGAAAAAAAAATGGTTCTTCTTAGGGAATCGTAGTTATCATATAAGAAAAAATGGTGCTGGTACATCCAAAAAAGGTGCCAGAATGTTAAGACTGTTGAAGCAGATGCCTAATTGCATAACTGCTAATTGGAAAAAAAAGGTGACTTGTAGTTGAGGGACATTTATATAACCTGGCAGTGGAGCAGTCTTATCACACCAGTGTTACTACTTGAAGGTGTCCCTCTCCAGCACCAGGGTTTATTGAAGTGGTATGGACCAATAAATTCAACACACAAGATGGTAAATCATTTACGGTTTTGCAGGTGAGGGAACGGCTCAGTGAAGTTTGGCAAGATAATGATGAGGCACAGAGGAGCCAGGCCATCAACAGGGACAAGGTGGTGAGTGCTGACAGTACAACTAGAGGTATGTGAAGAAAAATTTAGTAAAATGTAGATATCTTTGTCAAGTACCTTTTATGATTAAAATCCTTTTTGTGTGCGTGTGTGTGTGGGGGGGGGTAGTCTGTGTGTGATACTTACCTATCCCTGTCTCATAGATGGTTGTAGATGAATTTTGGGCACATAAAAGATGCTGGAGAGGGATGCCTTCACCTGGTGACACAGAAATGACTGGGCAGTGGTGCTGTCCAGTAATTGAAGAACTGTTCAGTCATGCAGTCCATCCTCCTCTCAGGGAATATGGATGGAGCTGAGGGACACTTTTGATAGCAGCAGCAGAAGTCTTCTGTGACATCATTGTCCCAGTTTGCAGGTCTTTCTCTCCAGCATAATGGTCAGCTGTGGTGATATACTGGTATACCCCGATATACGATATACCCTAGATGTGATCCCCTGGCTTACCCACCTAACGGTGGCCAAACCCCAGTTTAACGATGGGTTTAGATTTTTTAAAACCGATTTTGATGATATTGTAGACTTAAATTTTGTGTTTGGGTTGATTTATAAACTGTTTTTTGACGTAGATTAATGTGTTTTAGTCATAGGTGGGGTGAACAGTGTCCTTTTGGGGTACAGTTTAATAAGTTGACTTTTTCCAGACATATATGATGATTTTCAGATAATATTTTGGGTTCATATGAGTTATAAACTGCTTTTAGGTTTAGTTTAGCTTGTTTTAAAGCTATTTTGGGGTTTAGGTGAGCTACAAACTTGTTTTGGGACAAATTTGGGTGGGTTTAGGACTTGGTTGGGGAGGAACCCAAGGCTCAAAAATGCATCCCTATGCTTTACATGTTACATCTACCTCAATACCCAATACCCTGCCTAGCAATGGGTTTTTACTTAACTAATTGCATCACTAAACTGGAGTATACCTGTACTGTATAACAATGTACAGAATAGTAATGTACAGCATGGTCCATCCATCCATCATCCAATCCTACGTTGCTCTATGAGGAGCGTAGGAGCCTGTGGCTAGGCAATTGGTCCTGGCATTTAAGATACAGAATGGTAAGAGTTAAAAGTTTTACAGGCGCTTCAGAAAGTAACTGGCTGGGGTTTGAAGATGCGATGGGCTGCCTTCCAGCTTAATCATCAGTGGCTGAGGACATACCATTTCTTTCTCCACTCCATACCAACTCTCATCTGTTCATCCCATGGAGGTAAGTAATAATTCCACAACTTCATTTCAGTGTTTCTTACTACCGGACAGGTTTTCCAGTTTCAGTTAATCTTGTGGTATGTACCATAATTTTATTTTTTATCTTGATTAATCATAGCAGCAAAAATCTATCTATCTATTGCCAGATGCCTTAAACCCATACAGGGTGGCCACAAACAAATATACACCACATCGCCCTGTCTCCCTCCATTTCACTGCCGTGCCCCCAACTCACACCTCCCTTTCTCGTATACCTCTCCACTCTATCCCTCCATGTTTATAGTATTTTCTTTATAATTTCATAACCTGCAGTAGCTGAGAGATTAATAAAGTTTGTATCTAACCATTCAAGCTCAGAGAAACTATTTAGGTGAATGGGAATGTCTGGAGATAACAAGACTGAAATATAAAACATATCACCAGACTGAATGAGGTAAAATATTAAATGACCAAGTTGCTAATGCAGTCACATTTTGCAGATGATGCAGCCAGATCATCCATCCCTGCAATGTCCTGTTTTCAAGGTGATGAAAGATAAAGTGTTGGATAGGGATGCATTCACCCAGTGGCACTGATACCTCCAAATATACGGCACCAACTTTAGAGTAAAATATTGTTGTGAAGTGTTTGATGAAGGCTGTATCTAGCCATCTAGTTGGATAAGTCTCCTTTGAAAAGTCTCTCTAGAGTTAAATCCAGTGGAGGTAGAAGGAATACAATTCACCCTTGTTTTACGATGACGCCTTTGAATAATATCCATCACCTTTGGATTTTTCATGTATCTAGTCATTATAATATATGTTCAATGGGAATGTTTTAGGCCTAGGGTCACCTACTCAACAAAGTCTTTAAAAGTTTCCAGCTAAACTAAACTGGTAATTATTTTACTTCATTGCATTGCAATTGCTTCTGGCCATTAAAAATAGGTATAAAAATTAGTTTGCAACTCATCTATTTTGGTAGTGTTTTAATTTCCCTGCACTTCACTTGCTGGTTGGGCCACAGCACCACACTATACTCCATTTCACCGAGTCTGGCACCATCAGCGAAGTCCTCAACACCTGTAGCATTGATAAATATCCTCAGTACTGGATATTCCTTTCTGTATTGCCTTTATATATTGGTTCTCAAGGTAATAAATAGAGGTTTACCCAGGGCTGAGGATTCACATCAACACTACAGGCGTTGGGGATATCAATGATGGTGACAAATTTGGTGATATGGAGTATAGTGTTCCATTACTGGCACCAGCACACTCAACAGTGACAGAGTTCAGAGGCCATCTTGGAACTAACAGATGAATATGCCTGGTTTTTGATGATCACACAGTACCTTTGCTATGTTGTATATCTCAAAATGTCCATACTTGTGGTCATATAAGCTGGGTCATCGTAAAATGGGGATCAGTTGTATGACCAAAGGTTTGCCATCTGATTGAAGTTTTATGTAGGCATGCTCCCTTGTTGATGTAATTTATCCATGTTATCATTATTAATAATAATATTATTATTAATTCATTCCACAGTGGTAGCTGCCATGGTAACAAAACTCTTCTTACTTTAACTTGGCCTCCTTAATCCATTTCTCCATCTTGAATAGTAATTTGTAATGATAGATTAACACTACAATATTATGCTAGTCATGATATAGGGCTTTGAAAGGATGTAGAACCATGGCATTGTATGTTCAGCCAGTGGACCACATGAAATAAGCTGCAAAGAGCATAAATCTGGCCCAGGTTAAGGTGTATAGGATGTAGTCTGTTGGGATTTATCATTTTATATATAATGTGTACCAGTGATATTTATATGTATTGTATTTATGTATTTTGTATTCTTGTATCTTTTTTTTTTAATAAGTAGGTTTGCTCTATCTGTACGTACCTTGTGTGTGTATCTGTGTGTATATCTTGTGTATGTAACTCATGCATGTATGTGTTTGTATATGTATGTATCTTGTGTCTGTTTCTGTGTATGTATTTTTGTTTGTATCTGTATGTATTTGTGTTTGTATCTGTGTATACTGTATATCTTGTGTATGTATCAGTGTGTATGTTTGTATCTGTGTATGTATCTTGTGTTTGTATCTGTGTATGTATCTTGTTTGTATCTGTGTATGTATTTGTCTTTGTGTATGTATCTTGTGTATGTACCTTGTGTATTTATGTGTGTATTCTCGTATATGTTTATCTTGTGTATGTATCTGTGTGTATATTTGTATCTTTGTATGTATCTTGTATTTGTATCGGGTTTTATCTTGTTTATGTTTGTGTTTGTATGTGTATGTATTTTGTATACATGTCTTGTGTATGTATTGTGTGTATTTATTTGTATGTTTGTATCTGTATGTATCTTGTGTTTGCAGCTTGTGTATGTGCCTTGTGTATGTATCTTGTGCATGTATCTGTATGTATGTATGTGTGTGTAATTTGTTGCTGTGGTCCTAGGCATATTCTGTATCTATATCTTGCTGTAGGCATGATCGGCTCTTGGTGTGGGATAGGGAGGCAGTTGAGGGTGTGTATGCTGGTTTGTTGTGGGATAGGGAGGGAGATGAGGGACATTTGTGGGATAGGGAGGAAGTTGAGGGACATGTGTATGCTGGCTTATTGTGGGATAGGGAGGTATTTGAGGGACGTGTATGCTGGTTTGTTGTGGGATAGGGAGGTGGTTGAGGGACGTGTATGGTGGTTTGTTGTGGGATAGGGAGTCGAGGGACATGTATGCTGGTATGTTGTGGAATAGGGAGGAAGTTGAGGGAGCGTATGCTGGTGTTGTGGGATAGGGAGGGAGTTGAGGGACATGCGTATGCTGGTGTGTCTTGTTGTCGGAGTTACATGGAGAAACAGACTGACAAACGAGGAAGTGAAGGAGCGTTATGGTGTGGATGTGGATGTGATAAGAAGCGTTAGGAGAAACACATTGAGGTGGTTTGGCCATGTGAAGAGGATGAAGAGTGAGAGACTGACAAGGAGAGTGTATGTGAGTGAGGTGGAGGGGGAGAGATGAAGGGGAAGGCCAAAGATGAGATGGAGGGATGGAGTGAAGAGGTATATGAGAGGAGGGTGTGAATTGGGAGCAGGGCAATGAAATGGCGGTGGACAGAGTGACGTGGAGGCGATTTGTTTGTGGCCACCCCATATAAGGGATTAAGGCATCTGGCAATAGATTGATAGATAGGTTACCATAATAGCTTTGTTTTCATCTGACAACTGGGCCACCTACAACTTAAATCAAATGTTGTTGTTGAATGAAATTTGATAGGTGGTATTCTTCTCTGTTAAGGAAACTCCTTAATGCCTCTTCCTTAGTGATTTATTTTGCTTTTTACATCTTACTGTTCCCCTCAGTGTTATTTAATGTATTCTAATATCAGCAGACACTTCATATGTACTGTATTATATTAACAAGCTGGATATACCCAAAAACAAGTCACAAAAGAGGAGATGTTAGGAGGTAGTGTTAGGGTGTCTTAGTTTTGATGTAGTAATGAGTCTCCATGGTTACTGTAGTGTTTTTCACCTGATGGAACTGACCCACTACCATATTTTGCACAGAATTCAATGATCAGCAGATGACACAGGACTGAATCTCCTTGGCTTTTAGCTAAATCAACAATCAAAGCCACGGAGCTCAATGGGATTAGCAACAAACTTTCATCTCTTTTCTGTCCAACTCTTTAATGCAAGAGTTAACCATTACTCCCAGTCCTTCATGTATGCAACAGGTCAGCTGTGGAACTGTCTCTCTCTGTCTGTATTTCCTGCTAGCTATGATCTCCAATCTTTCAAATGCAGTGTGTCCAGGCATCTGGAAATGATCGGATTTTGAATGTGGCTTTCTCTTGTACTCTGTTTTTTTCTTGGAAGGAACAGTTATTACGGGCTCGTGGTCTTTGTTTCCTTCTTCTTAGCATAAAAAAAAAAAAATAAGGTTATGGTAAATGCATCATAGAGGGTAACCTCAGGGATAAGGCACTGAATAGGAAGGCTGCTAAAGATTGAGAGCATGGAGAGCTCCTATTAGGTGACGAAGGCATGCTGGAGCCCACTTCCATTTCACAAGTTCCAGGATATGGATGAATGTTCATGTAGGCAAGCATTGACAGATGCCTGTTTAGCAATGCATGTTGACAGATGATCACTGATGAGAAGAAATGGATTAACCAGTGATGAGAGAAAATACAGACGGTGGAGCTCTTTGTCATGTACTGTACGGCTTTTATCTTATTCAGTGTAGTAAGGCACAGTCAAGAAGCCAGTTAGGGATGTGATGGAGGGGGACTTCAACAGCTTGGCCAGTGAAATTGGCCACACATTCACCATTTGATAATCAGGGCTCTGGAATCCTGATTACATAGGCATATCGGTTGACCAATCTACATAGAGTAACTGAAATAAAAAGTGAATTGTTGAAGGCCTTGTGCCCCTCATGCTACCAACAGTCTCTAAGGATCTCTATCTCCTGCAGGTGCTGCTGCTCCTACAGGACCAAGCTGTCATATCTCCAGGGGTGTGTCTGCTGAAGGATTTGCCAAGATTGTCGCAAATTTGATCCACTGATTTCCAAAGATGTCACCCTCCTGCAGAAGGCACTGAAGGCACAAGATTTATGTATTATGTTTTGTATATATTTTGTACTTGTTTTGCCTAACCTGACGAAGGTCGGCAACGTCTGAACTCGTACCTCTCCCCCACGGCATGCAGTGGAGGCGACACCCTGTAGCTGCTGGGAGGGGGCGGGAGTCAGGGTTGTCGTCCGGGCTTCAGGTTCTTTTTACCTCTTCTACTAAAAACCTTTCACCCACTAGCCCTGGTGGACGGTTCCAGGCAGATTGGCTTCTGTCTGGGACCTAAACCTCCTGGAGGTCCTGTTGCACGGCCAGAGCGTGGATTCAGGCCCTACTCAGGACTGGGGCAACTGCCGATCCGCTGGGGGATCCCGTGAGCGTGCGGGAGCACCCTCAGTTAGGGGGTCGCAGACACTTAGCTTAAAAGTCGAGCCTTCCCATAATCGACTGGCATTGGTAGGGCCAACCAGCACTGGCACAGGTCAGCCTGGGAGTAGAGACAGGGTGTTACGCAGGCAGGGTGTAGGACAAGAGGCGTAGCTTCCTACTCCTACAATTCCCACTCCTCCACTTTTATTTTATAGCTCTCAGGTTTTGGACCTGGAAGCAATCCACCCACATAGCCCTCCACCCACCCCACCCACCAACCTAACTATCCTTCCACACCCACTCACCCACCAACCTAACTATCCTTCCACACCCACCCACCCACCAACTTAACTACCCTCCCACACCCACCCACCCACCAACTTAACTACCCTCCCACACCCACCCACCCACCAACCTAACTACCCTTCCACACCCACCCACCCACCCACCAACTTAACTACCCTTCACCCACCCACCACCAACAACCACCCACCCACACCCACCAACCCACCAACTTAACTACCCTCCACACCCACCCACCCACCAACACTACCCTCCCCACACACCCACCAACTTAACTACCCTCCCACACACACACACACACCCACCAACTTAACTACCCTCCCACACACCCACCCACCAACTTAACTACCCTCCCACACCCACTCACCCACCAACACAACTATCCTCCCGCACCCACTGCACCAACTTAACTACCCTCCCACACCCACGGAGAGTAGGCCAGCATGCTCTCCAATACAAGTTTCTCTGTCAACACCAAACTACATGCACAGTACACACTACACTCCCTTTTCAAAATTAAAAAAGAAAAATAGCACAATAAAATCTGGTCTTGGAATCCCCAGGGGGGAAACCATAAATTCTCCCATCATCTGCCCCTCTCCCGGTGATGACTCAGAGAGATGCCTGGCACCAATGTTACACTTACTTCATCTTCATTTCTGCAACATTCGTGGTCTTTCTTCTAACTTTCTCACTGTTGAACATGCCTATCCTCCTCAAAACCTCACCTTCTCTTCCTGTCAGAGACTCAGATGTCTGAGGCATCTGAGAGCAAACCCTTTTCTGTTTCCGCCTGCTTTCTCTATACTCGTTTCCAAGGCAAAGGTGGCTGTTGTGTATATGTACACAACGATTTGTATTGTTCCCATGTTCCTGAACTTGAATCTTCTGAATTCTCTACTCTCTGGTTTCAGCTTTCCTGTCATTCTCTGACTAAATATATCAGCACTGTATAGTTATCCCCTGATTCTACTGCCTATGAAGAATTTTTCGACTGTCTTACTTCTACGGTGGGACACATTCTATCCATTTCTCCTTTCTCTGAAATCTCCATTTTAGGATATTTCAATGTTCACCACCACCTTTGGCTCTCCTCTCCTTTCACTGATGTACTTGGTGAAGAAGCCTACATCTTCTTTATCCTTAATGACCTAGAGCAGCTTGTACAGCACCCTACCTGTATCCCTGACCACCATGGAGAGAGCTCCAACATACTTGATCTCTTCCTTACAACTAATGCTTCTGCTTACACCGTTAATCTTTCCTCTCCGTTGGGCTCCTCCTATCATGACCTTATTAACTTAACCTGCCTTATCGCTCCGGTACGGCCTGTGGACCCTCCAAAGCAACGTCGACTGTGGCACTTTGGAGCTGCAGATTGGGAGGCCCTCAAGCAATAGTTCTTTGATTTTCCCTGGAATGATTATTGCTTCTATGGCCGTGGGCCATCTGAGTGTGTCTTGCTCATTGTGGAGGTTATTCTCTCGGGCATGGAAGCATACATACCTTCCTCATATCCGCAACAAGGAGAGGGTCTATAAAAGGTACCAGAACCAACACACCCCTGAATCACATTTTTTTTATGTTTCTGCGTGCAATTGTGCTAAGTTTGTTCTTCGCTCTGCTAGAAATAATTTCATCCGTACTAAATGCTCTCAACTCTCCAACTAGAATTCTTCCCTCTCCTTGTGGCACCTTGCCAAAAGCCTTTCTAACAACTTTATTTCATCATCCTTCCCTCCTCTTTTCTACTGTGATGGCTCTGTAGTTATTTCTTCTACTGATAAAGCAGATCTCTTTGCTCAGACTTTCTCCTCCAATTCCACCTTAGACAATTCCGGTGCTGTTCCTCCATCACTTCCTCCCCCTCTGACTTCCGCATGGCTGACATTAAAATTTCTTCAGCTGATGTATTTTCTGCCATCACAGGCCTCAATACTAACAAGGTATATGGGTCTGATGGAGTCCCTTTTGTTGTCCTTGAGAACTGTGCTTCTATGCGTACACCCTGCCTAGGTAAACCCTTTTATCTTTGTCTTTCAATTTGTAACTTTCCTTCTTGCTAGAAGTTTGCTCTCATTCAGCCAGTCCCAAAGTAGGGTGACCATTCCCAACCCTCTAACTATCGTGCAATTGGTTTAGCATGCTGTGTCTCAAAAGTTTTGGAGTCTATTCTTAACAGAAAAAATTTAAAGCATCTTTCCTATCACAACCTTGTTTCTGATCGTCAGTATGGGTTCCGTCAGGGACACTCCACTGGCGATCTTCTCACCTAACCTTTCAGACTCGTGGTCATCCTCCTTTTGAGACTTTGGTGAAAGTTTTGTCATTGCACTTGACATCTCAAAGGCTTATGATCCAGTCTGGTATAAATCTTTAATTTCCAACCTGCCCTCTTAAGGTTTCTATCTTTCTATCTGTGACTTCATCTCTAGCTTCCTTTCTGGTCGTTCTATAGCCGCTCTTGTAGACGGCCATCGTTCTTCTCCTAGATCTGTTAACAGTGGTGTTCTTCAGGGCTCTGTCCTATCACCAACTCTCTTTCTTTTTATTCATCAATGACCTTCTAAGCTCTACATCTAACCCTATCCACTCATACGCTGATGATTCCACCCTTCACCTTTCCATTCGGCTCCCACAACGTCCATCTCGGCAGTTACTTCAATAAATAAGGGATGAGTCTATGGCACACGTAATGTCTGACTTGGCTCGTATCTCTGACCGGGCTAAAAATAATCTTGTTGTTTTTAATGAATCAAAGGCTCGGTTTTCACACCTATCAACCCGTCAAAATCTTCCACCGGAGTACCCACTAATGTTCAATAATATCCAGCTCAGTCCTGTATCATCCTTGAACATGCTTGGGGTTTCATTCACACCCGACTTATCTTGGAAAGATCATATTGCATCTTTTGTAAAATCTGCTTCCATGAGATTAGGTGTGCTAGGCCCACTCCGTGCCGCCTTTACCCCTGCTCAGTTGTTGACTTTATACATGGGTTTTATCCGCCCTTGTATGGAGTACAACTCTCATGTGTGGGTAGGCTCCCCACATACAGCTCTTCTCAATAGGGTGGAGTCAAAGGCTATTCATCTCATCAACTTTCCTCCACTTACTGGCTCCCTTCAACCTCTGTCTCTTTGTCACACTGTTGCATCTTTGTCTCTTCTATTGCTGCTTCAATGGTCACTCCTCCTCTGAACTGTCTGCTTGCATCCAGCCACCTGTACGGCGGGCACATAGCACTTGTCTTTCAACAACCACTCATCCCTTCTCTGTGTAACTCTCTGATACAAGAATTAACAAATACTCCCAGTCCTTCATTTATGCACAAGGTCAGCTCTGGAACCGTCTCCCTCTGTCTGTATTTCCTACTTCCTATGATCTCCAGTCTTTCAGAAGCAGTGTGTCCAGACACCTCAAAATGAATGGATCTTGAATTTGGCTCTGTTTTGTATAATTTTTGTTTTATCTTGCAAGGAATGTTTTGCAGGCTCACCCTTTGGTTCCTTCTTCCTCACATCAAGAAATGTACGCACATATTTGGCCACCGACCCACACCCACAGCAAAACATTAACCCACCCACACCCACAGCAAAACATTAATTCACCCACACCCACAGCAACACATTGACCCAGCCACCCATGGCCACACATTCACCCACTTGCCCATAGCCACCTACACCTTCACTGCCCACCCATACCCCAAGTGACACTCTCAGCCATCGACACCCCAACCCACACATTGAAACACCTACCCCCTTTACATTGCTACACACACCCCTCCCATCCCTGGCTACCCTGTCAGATATTTCCTTTCTGTATTATGGTTCAGCATTTTGACTGGGATTACCAGCCAGGAACGACGCTGGCCACATTGTATCAAGATTATCCCAAGGTTTTTCTTGGAAATGATTAATATATTTCACAGGCAAAATAACCTATGCCAATGTAACCTAAGCAAACCTAACGCAACGTAGCCTAGCATTGACCTATCCCACTAGGGCTGCCTGGCTGAGGGAGGTGGTGGTGAACCGTAATTCAGAGGGGAAATAGGCTACCTGATCACCCACCAATCTACGCACAACAAACATCCACCTTGACACCCCCCCACAACCCTAGACCTACATACCCACCCATATGCTAACTTACTTACCCACCCATATGCTAACTTACTTACCCACCCATCCACTCAAGTACCCATGCAATCATCCATAAATACAGCCCTCTCTTCCCCTCCAGTGACACCCCCCCTCTCTCCTCCTGTCCAGTGACACCCTCCCTTTCCTCCCCTCGAGCGACACCCCCCCCCCTCTCCTCCCCTCCAGTGACACCCCCACATCTTCTGCCCTCCAGTGACACCCCCCTCTCCTCCCTTCCAGTGACACCCCCCCTCTCCTCCTTTCCAGTGACACCCCCCCTCTCCTCCCTTCCAATGACACCCCCCCTCTCCTCCCAATGACACACCCCATTCTCCTCCCCTCTCCTCCCCTCCAGTGACACATGACCGTCTCCTCTCCTCCAGTGACACATGACAGTCTCCTTTCCTCTCGTTCCCTCCAGTGACACACTGCCCTCTCCTCCCCTCCAGTGACACCCCCCCATCTTCCCTCCAGTGACATCCCCTCCTCTCCTCCCTTCCAGTGACACCCCCCCTCTCCTCCCTTCCAGTGACACCCCCCCTCTCCTCCCTTCCAGTGACACCCCCCCTCTCCTCCCTTCCAGTGACACCCCCCCTCTCCTCCCTTCCAGTGACATCCCCCCTCTTCTCCCTTCCAGTGACATCCCCCCTCTTCTCCCTTCCAATGACGCACCCCATTCTCCTCCCCTCTCCCCCCCTCCAGTAACACACGGCCCTCTCCTTCTTCTCCTCCCCTCCAGTGGCACACCCTCTCTCCTCCCCTCCCGTTACACACGGCCCTATCCTCCCCTCCGGTGACACACTCCCCTCTCCCCCCTCTTGTGATACAACGGTCTCTTCTGGCCTCTCCTCCTCTTTAGTGACACACTCCCCTCTCCCTCCTTCCTGTGATACAACATCCTCTACTGCCCTCTTCTCCGTTCCTATGACACACCGGCCTCTCTTCCTCTCTCTTCAGTGACACACTGCTTCCTTCTTTCCTCCAGTGACACACCGCCCTCTCCTCTCCTCTCCTCCCCTCCAGTGACACACCGTCCTCTTCTCCCCTCCAGTGACACACCGTCCTCTTCTCCCCTCCAGTGACAGACCGCCGTCTCCTCCCCTCCAGTGACACACAGCTGTCTCCTTCCCTCTCCCCCCGTCCAGTGAAGCACGGCTCTTTCCTCCTTTCTCTTACCCTCGACTGACACACGGCCCTCTCCTGCCCTCTAGTGACACACGGCCCTTTCCTCCCCTCTGCTTCCCTTCAGTGACACACGGTCATCTCTTCCCCTCTCCTGGTGTCTAGTGACACAGGACCCTCTCCTCCCCCCTCCTCCCCCCAGCCACTGACACACAGCCCTCTCCTCCCCTCTCCTCTCCTCCCCTCTCCTCTCCTCCAGTGACACACGGCCCTCTCCTCCCTTCTTCTCCCTTCCAGTGACACAGGGTCCTCTCCTCATCTTTTCTTACCTCCAGTGACACACTGCCCTCCCCTCCCCTGGAGTGACCCCCCCCCCACCTCCTCTCCTCCAGTGACACCCCCCCTCTCGTCCCCTCCAGTCACACACGGCCGTCTCCTCCCCTGTTCTCCCCTCCAGTGACACACGGCCCTCTCCTCCCTTGTCCTCCCTTCAAGTGACACATGCCCCTCTCTCCCCTGTAGTGACACAGGCCCCTCTCCTTCCCTGCTGTGACAGAGCGCCCTCTTGTGTACTATGCCCCTCTCTAGTGACACACTCCCCTCTCCCTTCCTACTTTCATACAGCACCCTCTTGTGCCCTTTCCCCCCCTCTTGACACACGCCCCTCTACCTCCCTCCTGTGATACAACGCTGTCTTTTGCCCTCTCCCTCCCTCTATGACACACGCCCCTCTTCCTCCCTCCTGTGATACAACGACCTCGTCTGCCCTCTTCCCCCATCTAGTGACAAACACGTGTCTCTCTCCCTCCTGTGATACAACGGCCTCTTGTGCCCTCTCCCCCCATCTAGTGACACACGCCCCTCCCCCCCCCTCCAGTGACATGCACCCCTCCCCCCCTCCAGTGACATGCACCCCTCCCCCCCCTCCAGTGACATGCACCCCTCCCCCCCCTCCAGTGACATGCACCCCTCCCCCCCTACTGTGATACAACGCCCTCTTGTGCCCTCTCTCCCCCCCCTCTATTGACATGCCCCTCTCCGTCCCTCCTGTGATACAATGCCCTCTTCTCCTCTCTCCTCCCCTCTAATGACACACGCCCCTCTCCCTCCCACCTCTGGTACAGCACCCTCTAGTGCCCTCTCCCCCCCTCTAGTGCCCTCTCCCCCCCTCTAGTGACACACGCTCCTCTCCCTCCCTCCAGTGACACACGCCCCTCCCCCTCCCTCCTCTGGTACAACACCCTCTAGTGGCCCCTCCCCCCCTCTAGTGACACACGCCTCTCCCCTCCTCCAGTGACACACGCCCCTCTCCCTCCCTCCCTCTGGTAAAACGCCCTCTAGTGCCCTCTCCCCCCATCTAGTGACACACGCCCCTATCCCTTCCTCCTGTGATACAACGCTCTCTTGTGCCCTATCCTCCCCTCCAGTGACACACGCCCCTCTCCCCCTCTCTTGTGATACAATGCCCTCTTGTGCCCTCTCCCCTCCTCTCGTGACACACGGCGCTCTCCCTCCCTCCTCTGATACAACGGCCCCTTCTACCCTCTCCCCCCCTCAATTGAGACACGCCTCTATCCCCCCCTCCAGTGACACACGCCCCTCTCCCTCCCTTCTGTGATGCTACATCCTCTTTTGCCCTCTCCTCACATCTAGTCTCACACGCCCCTATCCCCCACCCCTCCAGTGACACATGCCCCTCTCCCTCCCTCCTGTGATGCAACGCCCTGTTGTGCACACTCTTCCCCTCCAGTGACACACCGCCCCTATCCTCCCCTCCAGTGACACACCGCCCCTATCCTCCCCTCCAGTGACACACCGCCCCTAACCACCCCACCAGTGACACACCGCCCCTATCCTCCCCTCCAGTGACACACCGCCCCTATCCTCCCCTCCAGTGACACGCCGCCCCTATCCTCCCCTCCAGTGACACGCTGCCCTCTCGTCCCCTCCAGTGACACATCCCCCCTCTCCTCTCCTCCAGTGACAAACAGCCATCTTTTCCCGTCTACTCCCCTCGAGTGAGATGCCCCCTCTCCTCCCGTCCATTGACACACCGCCCTCTCCTCCCCTCCTGTGATACATTCCCCCTCTCCTCTCCTCCAGTGACACCCCCCTCTCCTTCCGTCCAGTGATACACAGCCCTCTCCTCCCCTCCAGTGACACACGGCGCTCTCCTCCCCTCCAGTGACACACGGCGCTCTCCTCGCCTCCAGTGACACACGGCCCTCTCCTCGCCTCCAGTGACACATGGCCCTCTACTCCACTCTGCTCCCCTCCAGTGACACACGTCCCTCTCCTCGCCTCTCCTTACCTCCAATGACACACTGCCCTCTCCACCACTCCAGTGACACCCCCCTTCTCCCCTCCTCAAGTGACACACGGGCCTCCTCCTCCCGTCTCCTGCTCTCCAGTGACACACGGCGCTCTCGTCCCCCCACTTCCCATCCAGTGACAGATGGCCCTCTTTTTCCCTCTCCCCTCCTCCACTGACATATGGCCCTCTCCTCACCTCTTCTCCTCTCCAGCGACACAGGGCCCTGTCCTCCCGTATTGTTCCGTCAATTGACAGAAGCCCCTCTTTCCCCTCTCCTGTGATACACTACTCTCTTGTGCTCTCTCCTCTCTTCTAGTGACACAAGGCCCCCTTTCCCTCATTCTATGATACAAAGCCCTCTTCTGCCTGCTCTTCCCTTTAGTAACACACGGGCTTGTCCCTCCCCTCCAGTGACACACGCCCCTCCCTCCCCTCCAGTGACACAGGCCCTTCCCTCCCTTCCAGTGACACACGCCCCTCCCTCCCCTCCAGTGACACACGCCCCTACCTCCCCCTCCAGTGACACACGCCCCTCCCTCCCCTCCAGTGACACACGCCCCTCCCTCCCCTCCAGTGACACACGCCCCTCCCTCCCCTCCAGTGACACACGCCCCTCCGTCCCCTCCAGTGACACACGCCCCTCCGTCCCCTCCAGTGACACACGCCCCTCCGTCCCCTCCAGTGACACACGCCCCTCCCTCCCCTCAAGTGACACACTCCCTTTCCCCCCCCATCTTGTAAGACAACGGCCTATTCTGTCCTCTCCTCCTGTCTAGTAAGAGAAGCCTCTCTCCCTCCCTTCTGTGATATGCGCTCTTGTGCCCTCTTTCCCCCCCTGGAGTGCCCCCACCTTTTTTTTTTTTTAATCCTTGTAATAATAATTTAATAAAAATATATTTTGTTCGTTTTATTATTGTTAATACTTTTTTTTTTGGGGGGGGGAAAGAAAATAGTAGTAATAATAGGGTGAAAGGAAATGGGATAAAAAAAAAAAAGGGAAGAAATAACACTGAAATTGAAATAGTAATGATGATAAATTTAATTATAATAATAATAATAAATGGGAAAAATTAGGAAAAAATAAATAGGAGAGGAAAGAAAAATATACTAAAAAATAAAGAAGGGAAAAGAAATGAAAGAAAATGGGGGAAAAAAAGAAATTTGTGTAGAAAGAAGGGAAAAAAAAAGTTTGGGAAAAATTTGAAAGGGAAAAAAAAAAAATAATGGGAAAAAGAAATCAAGGGAAAAAAAAATAAAAGAAAAGAAGAAGAGATAATAATTAATAAAGGAAAAAATAAGAAAAATTAATGATAATAAAAGTAATAATATTGAAATTAAGTAAATTATAAAAGAAATAAATAAAATTGGAAAAGTAAATTATTAAAAAAAAAAAAAAATTCAAAAAGGGGTAAAAAAAATTTGTATATCATAAAGGGGGAAAAAAAAGGGGAAAAAAAAAGTAATGAAAGAAGAAATTATATATCAAAATAAAAAAAAAATAAAGGAGAAAAAAATTGTATATCCAGGGAAAAATAAAAAAATAGTATATCCAAAGAAAGGAAAAAATATTAAAAAAAGAAAAATAAAATTGACTATCCATGGAAAAAAAAAAAATGGAAAAAATAATTGTATATCCAAAGAAAAATAAAATATTTTAAATAATATATTAAAAAAAGAAATTGTATATCCAGGGAAGAAATATATATATATATATATATATATATATATATATATAATATAAATGAAAATAAAGGAAAAAAAAAAAAAAAAATTAAGAAAGGAATTTAAAAAAATTAAAAAAAAAAAAAAAAAAGAATGGTGGAAAAAATGGAGGAAAAAAAAAAAAAAAAGGAACCAAGGAAAAAAATAAATAAAAATAAAATTAAAAAAAAAAAAAGAATGGGCAAAAATATGGAAAAAAAAGGGAAAAAAATAAATGGAAAAAAAAATAAAAATAAAATTAAAAATTAAATAAAATAATTGGGAAAAAAAAAAAAAAATTAAATTGGGGAAAAAAAAGGGAACCAAAATATGGAAAAGAAATGAAAAAAAAAAAAAAATAGGAAGAGGAGAGAAATTATACCAAAGGGAAAAGTCAATTTTTTTTTTTTTTTTTTTTTTTACTTTGTTTTCCCCCCCCAAAAAAAAGGGAAAAAAAATATATATATATATATATATATATATATATATATATTTTTTTACATATATACTGAGGGGAGAAATAAAATATTAAACAAGGGGAAATGAAAATATATTTATAAAGAAATAAAATATTCGATATAAATTAGAAAAAAAAAAAAAAAAAAAAAAAGGGGGAACAAATCCCCCTTGTCGAAGGGAAAAAAAAAAAAAAAAGAGAGAAACCAAGAGGGAGAAACAGAAATAGAAACAAGGGAAAGAAAAAACAAAAAGGGGGAAAAAAAAAAAAAGGAAGAAAAAGAAACAAAGGAGAGAAAAGGGAAAAAAAAAAAAAAAACACAGGGGGAACAAATCCCCCTTGTCGAATTCTGTGCCGCAGCTCCTCCCGCGCCCCTCGCCCTGCCCCTCTGGGCCCCGCCCCGCACACCAGGGGTTGCCGCGGCCCTCCCGCGCCCCTCGCCCTGCCCCTCTGGGCCCCGCCCCGCACACCAGGGGTTGCCGCGGCCCTCCCGCGCCCCTCGCCCTGCCCCTCTGGGCCCCGCCCCGCACACCAGGGGTTGCCGCGGCCCTCCCGCGCCCCTCGCCCTGCCCCTCTGGGCCCCGCCCCGCACACCAGGGGTTGCCGCGGCCCTCCCGCGCCCCTCGCCCTGCCCCTCTGGGCCCCGCCCCGCACACCAGGGGTTGCCGCGGCCCTCCCGCGCCCCTCGCCCTGCCCCTCTGGGCCCCGCCCCGCACACCAGGGGTTGCCGCGGCCCTCCCGCGCCCCTCGCCCTGCCCCTCTGGGCCCCGCCCCGCACACCAGGGGTTGCCGCGGCCCTCCCGCGCCCCTCGCCCTGCCCCTCTGGGCCCCGCCCCGCACACCAGGGGTTGCCGCGGCCCTCCCGCGCCCCTCGCCCTGCCCCTCTGGGCCCCGCCCCGCACACCAGGGGTTGCCGCGGCCCTCCCGCGCCCCTCGCCCTGCCCCTCTGGGCCCCGCCCCGCACACCAGGGGTTGCCGCGGCCCTCCCGCGCCCCTCGCCCTGCCCCTCTGGGCCCCGCCCCGCACACCAGGGGTTGCCGCGGCCCTCCCGCGCCCCTCGCCCTGCCCCTCTGGGCCCCGCCCCGCACACCAGGGGTTGCCGCGGCCCTCCCGCGCCCCTCGCCCTGCCCCTCTGGGCCCCGCCCCGCACACCAGGGGTTGCCGCGGCCCTCCCGCGCCCCTCGCCCTGCCCCTCTGGGCCCCGCCCCGCACACCAGGGGTTGCCGCGGCCCTCCCGCGCCCCTCGCCCTGCCCCTCTGGGCCCCGCCCCGCACACCAGGGGTTGCCGCGGCCCTCCCGCGCCCCTCGCCCTGCCCCTCTGGGCCCCGCCCCGCACACCAGGGGTTGCCGCGGCCCTCCCGCGCCCCTCGCCCTGCCCCTCTGGGCCCCGCCCCGCACACCAGGGGTTGCCGCGGCCCTCCCGCGCCCCTCGCCCTGCCCCTCTGGGCCCCGCCCCGCACACCAGGGGTTGCCGCGGCCCTCCCGCGCCCCTCGCCCTGCCCCTCTGGGCCCCGCCCCGCACACCAGGGGTTGCCGCGGCCCTCCCGCGCCCCTCGCCCAGCCCCGCAGGGCCCCCGCCCCGCACACCAGGGGTTGCCGCGGCCCTCCCGCGCCCCTCGCCCTGCCCCTCTGGGCCCCGCCCCGCACACCAGGGGTTGCCGCGGCCCTCCCGCGCCCCTCGCCAGCCACCTCTGGGGCCCGCCCCGCACACCAGGGGTTGCCGCGGCCCTCCCGCGCCCCTCGCCCTGCCCCTCTGGGCCCCGCCCCGCACACCAGGGGTTGCCGCGGCCCTCCCGCGCCCCTCGCCCTGCCCCTCTGGGCCCCGCCCCGCACACCAGGGGTTGCCGCGGCCCTCCCGCGCCCCCTCGCCCTGCCCCTCTGGGCCCCGCCCCCGCACACCAGGGGTTGCCGCGGCCCTCCCGCGCCCCTCGCCCTGCCCCTCTGGGCCCCGCCCCCGCACCCCCGGGGTCGCCGCGGCCCTCCCGCGCCCCTCGCCCTGCCCCTCTGGGCCCCGCCCCGCACACCAGGGGTTGCCGCGGCCCTCCCGCGCCCCTCGCCCTGCCCCTCTGGGCCCCGCCCCGCACACCAGGGGTTGCCGCGGCCCTCCCGCGCCCCTCGCCCTGCCCCTCTGGGCCCCGCCCCGCACACCAGGGGTTGCCGCGGCCCTCCCGCGCCCCTCGCCCTGCCCCTCTGGGCCCCGCCCCGCACACCAGGGGTTGCCGCGGCCCACCCCCGCCCCACGCCCAGCCCCCCAGGGCCCCGCCCCGCACACCAGGGGTTGCCGCGGCCCTCCCGCGCCCCTCGCCCTGCCCCTCTGGGCCCCGCCCCGCACACCAGGGGTTGCCGCGGCCCTCCCGCGCCCCTCGCCCTGCCCCTCTGGGCCCCGCCCCGCACACCAGGGGTTGCCGCGGCCCTCCCGCGCCCCTCGCCCTGCCCCTCTGGGCCCCGCCCCGCACACCAGGGGTTGCCGCGGCCCTCCCGCGCCCCCCGCCCTGCCCCCTCTGGGCCCCGCCCCGCACACCAGGGGTTGCCGCGGCCCTCCCGCGCCCTCGCCCTGCCCCTCAGGGCCCCGCCCCGCACACCAGGGGTTGCCGCGGCCCTCCCGCGCCCCTCGCCCTGCCCCTCTGGGCCCCGCCCCGCACACCAGGGGTTGCCGCGGCCCTCCCGCGCCCCTCGCCCTGCCCCTCTGGGCCCCGCCCCGCACACCAGGGGTTGCCGCGGCCCTCCCGCGCCCCTCGCCCTGCCCCTCTGGGCCCCGCCCCGCACACCAGGGGTTGCCGCGGGCCGCCCCCGCCCCACGCCCACCCCCACAGGGCCCCGCCCCGCACCCCAGGGGTTGCCGCGGCCCTCCCGCGCCCCTCGCCCTGCCCCTCTGGGCCCCGCCCCGCACACCAGGGGTTGCCGCGGCCCTCCCGCGCCCCTCGCCCTGCCCCTCTGGGCCCCGCCCCGCACACCAGGGGTTGCCTCACTGCCTCACTGCCTCACTGCCTCACTGCCTCACTGCCTCACTGCCTCACTGCCTCACTGCCTCACTGCCTCACTGCCTCACTGCCTCACTGCCTCACTGCCTCACTGCCTCACTGCCTCACTGCCTCACTGCCTCACTGCCTCACTGCCTCACTGCCTCACTGCCTCACTGCCTCACTGCCTCACTGCCTCACTGCCTCACTGCCTCACTGCCTCACTGCCTCACTGCCTCACTGCCTCACTGCCTCACTGCCTCACTGCCTCACTGCCTCACTGCCTCACTGCCTCACTGCCTCACTGCCTCACTGCCTCACTGCCTCACTGCCTCACTGCCTCACTGCCTCACTGCCTCACTGCCTCACTGCCTCACTGCCTCACTGCCTCACTGCCTCACTGCCTCACTGCCTCACTGCCTCCCGGTTAAAAAAAAATTTAAAACTATATATATACACGATATATTTTCTTAAGACTTCTATTTATTTATTTTTCATTTTTTTTTTTTTCCCCACATCAATAATATACTTACAAATTTTATTGTAACACATTATCCTCAACAAAATACAAATACCATAGTAAACTTTAAGCAGACATAACCAAATAACTATATGAAGGGAGGTTTAGAAAGGGACAACTCGACGGAGCAAAAAAGGAAGGGTAAAACTAAAGGAAGGAAAACCAATAGACAACGAAACGAACCAAGAACACTGCAGGGGGCAAGAAGGAAACAACACTACAGGTGGAAAGGACACTCGAGGAAGAAGAACGAAACACCATTGCAAAGGAAGAAGAGGGAAAAGCACTGGACAGGGGGATGAGTGCATGCCACTGAAGGGGGCAGAAGGGCTCACCACTATAGGAGGCAGGAACACAGAACTGGAGCCCAGAAACACGAGAGGGAACTGAAAAACGCCATGAGGAAAGGGCACTACAGACATACACGAGCAGAGCCCACTAATACGAGAGAGGAGGATACACCACTGAAGAGCTCCATGACAGCACCCCACTGGAAGCAGGGAAGCCACTACATAGACGAGGCCACTACAAGAGGATAGAGAAATAGAGAAGAACACTGCAGACGGGAAGGAGGGAACGACAATAGAGGAAGGCAGGCCACTTCACACTGGGACAAGGAAAGCCCACTGACAGGATAGGAGAGGAGGGCACTCGACAGCGGGAGAACAGAAGGCCTCTGGAGGAGCAGAGAGAACTGAAGAGCAGGAACACACGAGCCCACTGAAGGGGGGAATCAGAGCAGGCCACTGCAGACAAAAAGGAGAGGGCCACTGCAGGAGGGAAAGCCAGTCAAGGGAGGCACTACAGGACGGCACGGCAATACAAGGGGGAACCAGGTAGGGACACTACAGGGGTTAAGGGGGGAACGACACTACAAAAGGAGAGGGCACTGGAGGAGGGGAAGCAACTGAAGGGTCAATGCCATGAAACAAGGGGAGCCCACTAGACAGGGCACAAGGGCAGGGCACTACAGGAAGGGAGCCCACTGAAGCAGGGATAAGGGGATAGCACTGCAGGGAGGGAAGAGCACAAATGGGGGGGGGGGACGACACTGCACACGGGAAACAGGGCACGACACTACAGGAGGAGAGAACACTGCACCAGGGAGCAGCCAAGAGCACTGGAGGGGAATACGGGGAGGAGGGCACTGGAGGAGAGGAGAGCAATGGAGGGGGGAAAACACGGGAAGCCACTGCAACAGGCCAGGAAGGGAGGCCACTGGAGACGAGAAGGAAAGCACACTGAAAATGGAAAAGGACACGAGACCACTGAAAGGCGGGATGAGAAGAGCCCACTGGAGGGAGGGAAGCCACTGGAAGCGGGACGACACTAGAAGAGGGGAGGGCACTACAGAAGGGGAAAGATGGAAGGACACTGGAGGGGGAAGGAGCCCACGACACTAGAGGACGAGAGGACTATGGAGATGGGGAGGACAGCCCACTGAAAAGGGTGGCAAGAGGAGGGCACTGGAGGCCGGGAGGACAGAAGAGCACTGAAGGAGGGGAGCAGGGAAGAGCACTGAAGGCCGGAAGCAGAGGAGATCAATGAAAGGGGGGAAGAGGGGAGGGCACTGGAGAAAGGGAGGAGAGGGGAGGGCACTGGAGAAAGGGAGGAGAGGGGAGGGCACTGGAGAAAGGGAGGAGAGGGGAGGGCACTGGAGAAAGGGAGGAGAGGGGAGGGCACTGGAGAAAGGGAGGAGAGGGGAGGGCACTGGAGAAAGGGAGGAGAGGGGAGGGCACTGGAGAAAGGGAGGAGAGGGGCACTGGAGGACGGGAAACCACTGGACATGGGAGGCAAATACAGGAGGGGAGGGAACTAAAGGGGGGCATGACGGAAGGACACTGGAGGGGGAAAGGAGGACACGACACTAGAGGAGAAGAGGGCATTGGAGCAGGGAGGAGAGGAGAGCACTGGAGAGCAAAAGAGGGAGGATACCACTGGAGGGCACGACAATAGAGGAGGAGAGGGCAATGGAGCAACCAGGAGGGAAGAGCACTGGAGTAGGGGGAGGACGACATTGCAGGACAGTAGGCCACTGGACGGGAAAGGGGGAAGGCAGCGGTTAAAAAGTACATGTAACATCGAGGAGGCAAGGG
Source organism: Coenobita brevimanus (assembly GCF_032717465.1). Classification (NCBI taxonomy): domain Eukaryota; kingdom Metazoa; phylum Arthropoda; class Malacostraca; order Decapoda; family Coenobitidae; genus Coenobita; species Coenobita brevimanus. The sequence continues at coordinate 95,719 of NC_137038.1, forward strand.
GGAAAGGACAAAAGACAACCGATTTCAATATAAACAAAGCCACATACAATTATTTTTACCCAAACTCACAATACATGTCATTTGTTATACCAGCTTACATTTATAACATTTACACTATCACCAATCACAGTTATTACGTCACATCCTCGTTAACCACACACTAATTTACAAATATGTACCAAACACAATCATAACATACATCACACTAACCACTTATCAATGACACTTGTAACATTCTACACCAATTTAATTACTACATCAAATCATGTACCCTCAGTCTAGACACTTACTATCCACTCCATAACGCTTTCTATATTCCGATACCCATATAACCTACATACAACACACCCTCTTTTCATTCATTATTAAGCACATACAATCACATTCACCTTCTCTTACCCACTCATGGTTCATTTCTATTCATGCAGTCATGACTATCAGGATTCAATAACCCTATTATATCACTTCAAATGCCATGACCAACTTCCAGACCCCATACTCATACACTCATATGGGGACAGCACAATATTTGTGGATTACATTAACAATATCATAAACAATTGATTCTGATTTTATTTTTATTGATCCTATTTATGCCCTTCGTTTTGAACAAAGCATTTCAAAACACATCTAAAATAAATACACGAAACATTCCTACAACAAGAGTGCGACTGACAAACTATCACCTCATCATACCTCACATTACCTCATAATATCCGAATTCAATGGTAAGACTTACATACTTCAATATTACACAACTATCATGCCAATATATGTATACAAACCTATAATAATAATGCATTTCTAACGAGGGTGCTCTGGGTGTTCATGCTGATCGTCCTGCTGGAGGTCATGGTCGTCATAGGGGCATGACGGTAGGCAAACATGTCTAGTCTTCAGTGGGTTTTCATTCAGGTACGCAGCTAACCCCTTCATTTACATTTATTATTTCTTCAATATATTCATTTCAATGCCATTAGTCTTCCAGTCTTTCTTGGAACCGACCGCACAGATTCCTATGCATCGACATCCTTTCCATTGCATTTCACATTTTGTATGCTCTAATGCTTTTAAGTTTTTTTATGCTTTATGTTCTTCACAGTCACTAAACACTTTAAATCGTCTCTTAAAAAATTTCATGTTAAATTATTTCAAAAATACAGTATTTCTCGCCTTCTCTACAGTTTACCAGTTCACATCTTGTCTCACACGTACAGAACTTCTCATCGTGCTCTTGGTGCTGATAACTACTCAGTGTTACTGCTACACTAGGGCGACCAGCCAAAGCAACTAGGTTTTCGCACTCCTCTCGGTGACAAGGGAACGACCGTCATAGCATCTACAGGGGGGAAAGATCCTCTTACGAGATCCTTCAGTCTGCAATGAAAACAAAGGAATTTATTAGTAATAACCATATCCATCATTCTTCACCACCAACACCACCACGTCATCAGCAATAACTCGCGCTATATACACTTCGCTTAATCTTCAGTCTATTTTATTAAAACAGTCAAATAGCATTCAATTATCTATCCACAACCAAACACGTGACTCACTACACGTGTGCCACTCAACTAAAATTATTTCAGGTGACCCTGTCCTTACGTTTAACTACTGTAAAGCCGCACATTACTAGACCAATTCCGAACAGTCTTGGTCCATAAAGATAAGTGCCCTAATTCATTATGGTCAAACATTATTAGGACATATTTCTTATAAGTATCATTAAACACATACATAGGATTTACATGGAGCAGTCTCATGCCGCAAGCAAACACTTCAACACACTCTCATGCGCTGTCCACAACATAATAACATCAGTTAACTGTATGCAATAACCCTCAAAGACTCAATGCTTTATTGTAGTTTATGCCTATGCTACCCCAAACCAACTACGGTTACTCTTCTACTAACAATTTTTTAACATTAACAATATACTTCCAATTATTTATGTCTATAGCTGCACAGTCAACAACATTCCATCTATCGAGTGGAGTACGTGACCAACGCTAGACAAGCAGCTCTGCAGCCAAGGACCATCAAATACTACTACTACTACTACTACTACTACTACTGCAAGGAGTGTTCGATCACCTTTGGAGGGGGTTCATAGCAGCGGTCACAGTACTAGTCATAGTAGTAGTCAGCGCAGCAGCCACAGTCATAGTAATAAAAAAGGGAATAACAGTAATAGTTATGAATAAAGCACTTAGGAACAGGTCACTGGGACCAAGAGTACCCGAGAAGATTCCTGTGCCGCTCTAACTTAGGTCACCTTCCCGCCACAACTATAATATTCTTACTAATATTCTTAAGAAGAGAAGTTATTCTACCACGCTATTTAGTTCTTATATCCACCTATTGCCAGACGCCTTAATCCCGCAAGGGGTAGCTACAAACAAATATCATCCATGTCGCCTTGTCCACTGTCATTTCGCTAAATCAAGGACCTAATGTCAAGTCACAATCGGTAGTCAACGCAATTTATATATCTATATATCTATCTATCTATTACCATACGTTATTATCCCGTAGGGGGTACCCCAAAACAAATCACATCCATGTCGCCCTGTCCCCTGTCATTTCGCTTTATCAGCGACCTAATTATTATATAATATTCCTAAACTAACAATTTTTCGGTCTATCTGTCTATCGCCAAACCCCTTCATTCCGTAAGAGTTAGCCACAAACAAATCGCCTCCATGTCGACCTGTTCCATGCCATATCCCTAAATCAAGGACCTAGATATTAAATCAGGATCGTAAACTAAGTCAACGCAATCTAACTGTTTATCTATCTATCGCAGAACTCCTTAATTCCGTAAGGAGTACCCACAAACAAATCGCCTCCACGTCGCCCTGTTCCCTGCCATTTCCCTACATCAAGGACTCTATGGTAAGTCATAATCCTAAATCATTTTACGCACTGTCACCCAAATCAAAGCTTAGGCAATCAAGACGCTGAATATTAAGTCAAGAATCAGCCAAACCGTAACAAACAAACAAAAATCATTTCCGCCACTATTCACACTTGTAACTAAACTAATTAAAAAAGTAAGATATGAAGTCGCCAAACAAACCGTTATACGAATTGATATGGACTCCTGGCCTTGAGTTTATTCTTTCTTGCATTAGAAAACATTAATACATTCCGCCAATACCTGTCACCAAAACAAAAGCAAACTATATATAAAGTCTCCTATCAAACTATTTATTATAATGATATGCCCTAATGCCCTTGGGTTCTTTCTTGCACTGAAAAACATTGTCACTACTCAAACCAGACAAAATAAAACTCACAAATGAAAGATATACGAACACTCAGCTAATCTTTCAAGCTGATAATTGCAGATAACTCAATCACTACCCACTCACAACCAAACATTGATAATCATGGTGTCAACATTCAAGCAAACCGTTATAGGAACATGTATGGCAGTTTGACAGTGAATGGATATAAATTCCTTTGAAAATATACACCGAAGAATGCCAACACTGATACATGATGGTTGGAACCTTTCATATCAAGACACTAAATACACCACCTAAACTCACTACAAAAGACGAGTAAGGGCAGACTCGATATGTTTAAGTTGAAGGGAATAAATAAGTGAGATATTAGCAAGGTAGTATTGCGACCAGGAGTTGTTAGCCACCTTCGTCCAGCCAACCCACATATGTGGCAGAGTCGCATTCACAAGCATACAAGTTGCCGTCGATGCATTTCTTCCGAAAAATATCCTTTCAGCTTTGCCCTTGTACCAAACTAATGGATACAGCAATAGCAATATCTACTCTCAAGGTTTGACTCTGATAACGCGAATATATCATTTATTATTTAGCAACAATTTTTTCTCATACAATACCATGCAGGTGACAATTATGGTTCTTGGATTTCGCTCCACGACTTCCTGTACTGTAGCGAACACAAATAGTGAACAAGTTCAAAGCATTCATTTGTTACCGAGAGAGAGAGAGAGACAGACAGACAGAGAGAGCGTGTATGGTAAGCGCCTGTGATTTTTCGAGAAATGAGGTGGAGGGAGACTGGTGCAGGGAAATGCAACGGATGAGAAACCCTCGATTCATGTGGTCCATTGAAAACAGGCCACAATATGGTGATTTCTTCCATCAGTCACTAGAACTTTCCTTGCTTTGTGATAATTTATTTTTTCTTAAGATTGCTATCGGAGGAATAATGAATTAGGAGATAAATGCTGTTGATTTAACAAAAAACTGTGCTTAAAGTAATTTGCCTCTCTGTCCAGAGAGGGATATCCACCTCATGAGAAAAATATGAGTTGGCCAGACGTCTCCAGGTGCCAACCATAGGAGTATAAAACAACAATGGCCGGACATAAGCCACGTAATAGAAGATATGCGGCTTGCCTAATGATTGGACAAACTCAACTGCCGTTACCCAGAATAAAATCCGTCGTTCATTTTGTCAGACTAGACGTTAATGTGGGATAAATATACGCCATCATCAACTGAAAAATTACCTGTTTAGCTCGAGCACGTTATTTACTCGTATCGCATAAAATCATGTGTATGTACCCGGAATTAGACCCATTATCTACGGCCTAGCAAACTCTCTGCAAAGATTAGTATTTTCTACCGACATACCGAGTTAAGCGGTGAGATCTTTCTTGTTAGGAAATCCACCCAGCCTGTGTGTGTGTCTGTGTGTGTGTGTGTGTGTTGAATTGCGAGTCATCCGACTTTTGGTGCATGTTATGCGAGTTGGTAGGTTGGTGACTGGGTGGATGGATTGGTAGTGTAGGCTGGTCGTATCACAGCCGGGTTAGATGGAGTAGGTGGGCGAGAGGAAGGGAAAAGATTGTTCGGCTGGTTAAGTGGGGTGGAGTGGGGTTCGTGCATTAAGTGGGGTGGGTGGTGGGACTACCTATAGGATAAGCCAAAATACGGGTTTATGTCGTCCTACTTTTCAGACATACTGTACTAAGTAAGGCTGTGGGTATGTGCGTTGATGAGTGCGTGTGTAGGTGGATCGACGGATTGTGGGAAACGTGGACTCTGGGATTAATACGTCCGCGTACGGAATAGATCAGTGTGTGGAAAATCGGTCCACAGGAGATATTCTGGAATCATGCTGAAGTAGGTATATAGATCCAGTGGGTTACAACAGGTCCATAGTGCAATACGTCTGTTGGTTAAGATGTCTGTGTCTGAACTGCACGAATCAGTGGGTGATATAACCACGTCGGATAACAGGTTTATGGTGAAAATAGGTTCATTGTAAAAAAAAAAAAAAAAGGGGGTATACGTCCATGTAGGAAACCTCCATCCATGGAGAGATTCACGGTCAACAGAAAAATTGCTCCGTGGGGAGAAAATATCAATGGCGAAAATTTTTTCATGGGAAAATAGGTTTACGTAAAAAACTAGAAGTCTTTCAACATGAAATGCTCATTAAGGACAATAGGTTCATGAGGGATTTCTTCCCCAGCGGTGAAAATGTCCATTCATAATATTCATGGGGTGAAAATACGTCCATAGGGGCTTAAACGTACTGTAAACATAAGATTTTTATAATAAATGGGACTTACAATATCCCACATTTAACAGCGACCGTTGCCTGCATTTAGGCTTACCACTGCACACCTTGGACCAACCATTTGCTAGACCCTATTACCACTTCGTCATCCAGTTATTATATATCGCAATTTACCTTCATTCAGTCATTTAGGCATAGAAAGCCTACCGAAACGAAGGGAAAAATCAATGTTCTAACTGTGTGCAGTACCTCATTTCTCTACCTCATTCCTCTAATATTCACAGGCACCCATTACTCTCTCTCTCTCTCTCTCCTGGTAACAAATGAATGCTTCTAACTTTTTCACTGTGTTCGCTGGTTCAAACCTATAGGAAATCGTGGAGTGGACCCAAATATACATATTTATCACTTGCTTGCCTCTATACAAGAAACAAGTTATTAAATAATCAGTAAGATGTGTGTTATCAAAGTCAGACCTTCAGAGTAAATATTACTATTGTTTTATCCATTAGTACGGTACAAACCCAAAGCTGGAGATATTTTTCGACAGAAATGCATCAAAGGCAACTTCTTTGCTCGTGAATGCGCCGCTGCCACATACACAGGTTGCCTGGACGAGGGTGGCTAACAACTCCTGGCCGCAATAGTATTTAAAGTGAGCATACAGGATAGAACTAAAACACTGATTCAGAGTAGACAAATATAAACAGACTCAAAACCTCCACTCACTAGACAAGCAACGAGTAACGGAAAACTTTAGGTATTTAAGTTGATGAATGGAATAAATAAGGGAGATACTAGCAAGGTACTTTAAGTGAGCATACATGATACAACTAGAATAAATGGTTTCAAAAACAAAAATGAAGACAAACTCAAACACTCAACCTACACTCAATACAAAATCCACGAATAAGGGGAGACGTTAGGAGTAACCTACGATTTATGTCTAAAAATAACACTGCAACCGGATCTAGCGTTTCCAAGACCACATTTACACTACGCCATGCAATTCTGATGTCCGTATTATAAAATGGATATAAAGTAATTAGCAATTGTAAAGAGAACCATGACAAAGATGATACATGATTACCAGAACCTCTTATATGAAGACAGACGAAACAAACAACCTGCACTCACTAGAAAAGAAACAGTAAGGGGAGCTTTTAGGTGCTTTTGTTGAGGGGAATAAACAAGGGATATATGAGCAAGGTACTTACAGTGAGCATACAGGATAAAAATACAATACATGATTTCAAAGTGGACAAATATTACGAAACTAAACAACCTGCACTCAATAGAAGCGATAAGTAAGGGCAGACTTTAGGTGTCTAAGTTGAAGGGAATAAGGGAGATATTAACAACGTACTTTAAGTGAGCATACAGGATAAAACTATGATATGGTTTACATGTAAACAAATATGAAAGCAGACTAAATAATAAGAACCTGCAATCGTTAAAGCGACGTGTAAGGAGAGACTTGCAGTGTTTAAGTTGAAGGGAATAGCATACTTACTATATACCGATACACATTACAATCATCATTTAATTGAAATACATAGTACTAAAAATAATTTTATGATTATTGCAGTTAAACCGTGTTAATGATACTGTACTTACATCATTTTTATACAAATGTTAATCAAGTGTGAGTAACATAGCACGGTGTTACTGCAACTGTTACCTAATTGTGTTGGCAATGTTATGAAGTTACTTAAGTTACTACAACTTACCTGATTGTGTTGAAAATACAATATAAAGTTACTTAAAATACCGAAACTTACCTAATTGTATTGGCAATAATATAAACTTACACATGTTACTGCAACTCTTACCTAATTGTGTTAGCAATAATATCAACACACACATGTTACTGCAACTGTTACCTATTAATAATAGTTACATAAGTTACTGCAACTTACCTCATTGTGCTGGCAATAATATACAGTTACTTAAGTCACTGAAACTTACCTAATTGTGTTGACAGTAATATACAGTTACACAAGTTACTGCAACTCTTACATAATTGTGTGGGAAATAATAAAGGTACTACATTTACTGCAACTGTTACATAATTGTGCTGGCTATAAAATAAGTTATATTACTGCAACTGTTCAATCCTTGTGTTGGCACTAAAATTTACAGTTACTTAAGTTACTCCAGCTGTTACCTAATTGTGTTGGCAATAAAATATTAAGTTATATTACTGCAACTGTTGGCTGTGCTGGCAATAAAATACAGTTACACAAGTCACTGCAACTATTACCTACTTGTGTTGGCAATATAAAATTACATTAAGTTACTGCAACTGTTACATAATTGTGTTGGCAACAATATACAGATACTTAAGTTACTGAAACTGTTACAGAATTGTGTTGGCAATAATATAAAGTTACTCCAACTGTTACATAATTGTGTTGGCCACAATATACAGTTGCTTAAGTACTGCAACTGTGTGTTGCCTATAAAACTCCAGTTAAAGTTAAATAAAATTTACATCTTCTTACTGCAACTGTTACATAACCGTGTTGACCATAACACTGTAGTTACATAATTACATATAGTATTGCATTTTAACATGCCTACAACGGTAAACAATCATCCACAACATGTTCTTTAGTATAGAGGACTTATGCACAAATTAAACATCCTCAATTTATTTATAACATTATCAAGTGGTATATGGTACACATGAGAAACAATGGGCCTCGAGAAAAGGCTGTGATGCCTATCCCCAGTTGCAAAAAAAATTAAAAAACAAACAAATAAACAAGAAAAAACAAAATCCTAACGCAGAGCAAGGGACAAGCCTACAAGCCTAACCACCTACCACCTGGGTCGTGGGAGAGACCTACACTAGTCAGCCCTAAGTGACCCCATCCCTGCCTGCCTATGGTTTGGCCAACCTAGGCCGGAGCAACTCCAGGTAGGATATTGCTCCGGTGACCAAACCTGTTACTATCCAAACACTAATCCTGGTGCTCATGTTGGGATAGTGGGAGAAACCTAACCCCTACACCCTAACTGTAGGAGTAGGAAGCTAAGCTACCTACTCCTACACCCTGCCTAACACCCTTTCCCTACTCCCAGGCTGACCTGTGCCAGCCCTGGTTGGCCCTACCAATGCCAGTCAAATATCGAAGGCTCGACTTTTAAGCTAAGTGTCTGCGACCCCCTAACTGAGGGTGCTCCCGCACGGCCACGGGATCCCTCAGCGGTTCGGCAGTTGCCCCCATCCAGAGTCGGGCCTGAATCCACGCACTAGCCGTGCAACAGGACCTCCGGGAGGTTTAGGTCCAGACAGAAGCCAATCTGCCTGGAGCCGTCCACCAGGGCAAGGGGTGGAAGAGTCTTTAGTAGAAGAGGTAAAGCAGAACCTAAAGCCTGGGCGACAACCCTGACTCTCGTCCCCTCCCAGCAGCTACAGGGCGTTGCCTCCACTGCATGCCGTGGGGGAGAAGTACGAGCTCAGATGGTCATCGACCTTCGTCAGGTTATAGTGGATAGAGGGCAGCGAGAGGGAAAAAGAAAGTCATCATTGAGATAGCCCCACGCATCGCCACCTCCGTCATCAACGAGAGCCTGCCTTCACCTGACCTACGGCCGGTTGGAACGCGCCAGCACACTTACGGCTAGATGGCGCCACCAGCTTCCGGGCCTCGCATTCCACAGCGTGAATCACTTGTTGGATGGAGGGGGTTCACCCGGCCCTGTCCCCTTGTTTACACTCGTGCATTCCATTGGAGGATTGTAATAGAGACAGTTTTTGTTATTAATATTCAAAATAATATTAATAATAATAATAATAATAACAATATTAGTATTATTATTATTTTTAAAAAGAGTAATAGTAACGAGATACAGAGAGGAATTTAATAATACTCATCAAAATAAATAATAATAATAATAATGATAAGGATAATATTATTAGTAATAGTAGTAGTAGTAGTAGTAATAATAACAACAACATTAATAATATTACTAATATTAATAATAATATTAATAATAATAATAATAATAATAATAATAATATTATTATTATTATTATTATTATCAAAAATAACAATAATAATAATAATAATAATAATATTATTATTACTATTATTATTATTATTATTAATGATGATAATTCAACAATCATATTATAATTAATAATAAGTTATATAAAATTAATCATATTAATCATAATAATAATTATAAGACAGACGGTGAGGTAGAAATGTGGAAAACAACTTGCTAAGAAGGACGGGGTGTCCTGTGTAGAATAATTCGCCAAGGAACAGCTGTTACATACGAAGCTCGCTTCCCAATATAACGCCTGAGTTTATTCTTGCTACCTACAGATGCATACAAGGCTGCACTAGAGAATAAATTGCTAACGAAGAGGTGTTTGCAAGCTTCCTAACATTATCACAGCCTGGGTTTATTTTTGCTACCCACATACGCATACAACGCTGCACTAGGCAATAAATCGCTAACGAAGAGGTGTTTCCAATCTTCCTAACCCTAGCACAGTACCACCCTAGGCCGAATAACATCATCTGTATACCATTAATCTATATATGTATGTTTGTATGTGTGTACGTGCGTATGTATGTACGTATGTGTACACTCATGAGAGTTCGTCGGGGTTCGGGTGTGTGTGGCCCTGTGCAGTCACTACCCCTTTCTGGTCGGCGAGTCTGTATAACGACCTGACAACGCACGCACACACACACACACACACACACCCACATACATATATATATATATATATAGATATAGATATATATATATATATATATATATAAATACACACACACACACACACAGTCACACGTTCACAAACACAGACACAAAGACAACCTAACACAGAACCACACCAGCATCCCACCACACGTCCAGGCACACAGCCCCAGCTCTGCAGTCTCGCCTCCAAGGACACATGCCATCCCTCCACACAAACACCCACTCCTTTACATATCCAAACCTCAACACGAAGCTCTATCTCCAACTACGTAACCCCAACCTCACCTCCACACATGTACTTCCAACTCAACAGACGTAGCCCCACTTCCACTCACTTGTACACTATAACATCTTGACAAATGTTGATTCATGTCACTTATGGCCCAAGTACAATATCGGAAGGGGATAGTGCAGTGAATGACTAATGTGGAAGAGTGTGGTGAGAGAGGACCTGACGATAATTTTTTTTTAATCCTGCCAACAATATTATCATCATCATCATCATCCGGACCTCCTTTCCCACCCAAGGGCAGGGTGAGGAGTAGCAATGACCAGACAGCACAAAACTGCCCAATCCAATAAGCCACGCTTCCATTCACTCATCATTCAAGCCCCCGGAATCCTGGCTTTACTAGATATGCCAAAAACATTCACCACATTCTGCAGCTTCACACAAACGTATCCAATTGAGTCAATTTACGTTTAGATAGTTCTAGCTGAGGGGTTTTAGGGGTCTCATCCACTAATCCATTCACTAACACGGGTCTCCTTCCCTAGTCCATTCAATGACAAGGATCTCCTTCACCAATCAATTCATTAACAAGGGTCTCCTTCACGATTCCATTCACTAACATGGGTCTCCTTCACTAATCTATTCACTATTAGGGATCTCATGAGCTCAATAAAATGCATGGTGGTAGAAAAATATGCTCTATCACACAGGAATTATATATCTTGGTTTCATATGAAAATAAATCATTTACTAGATTAACTTTCCATACATTCTACGTGGATTATACGAAGAACTAGCCCTTTTACTCTCCCCTGGGTTGTGATCAGCATAATAGATCAATGATTCTCAAACTTTTTTGCAGTTACTCAGTGGGGTAATTTTGGTATTGAACTATAGACATAAGTTTTATTTAATCATCTACTGTGCATATACATTTGTTTCTGTGATCACAATTGTAACAGTAGCTGAAATAATCGGTTATTTTATACATTACTTCGAAATTACGAAAATAAAAACATATCAGTAAGCCATCTCCACTGTATAACAAAATGTACTGGCATTGGTTGTTCAAGATCAATGAATGCATAAGATGGATAAGACAGGGCTGTCCTCGTCAGCCTGGGAGACTTACCACTTGTACTATCTCTTCTCTACCAATATATTTTTGGACCTATGTTAACACTTTGTTGTTATTCAGCTATGCAAGCTAAGAATCTTTAAAGTTACAAGTAACACACAATGGTTTGGTGTAGTAATCAAAATAAATCGGGAAGGAGCAGGTGTTAGGAAGCCTAACTGACGAGAATAGAGGACCCTTAAAACATTGGTAAACGGATACTACGCTGTCAGACAGTGTTAGCAACTATAGCATAGAACTGGTCCTTATTCATCACGTTTCTTATATCAATAAGTTTCGAAAGTATTTCATAATATCCAGGAATAATTTTGCTTTGTTTTTCATTATCTGTTCACTCTGGTTAAAGTTAGTAAGCTGTTTGCAGGGAAAAGTACGGACAAGCAATCTCATAAACAACTTCAGTTCAAAGTTATGAATACGGCACATAATCAGGTCCTACAACATCATATTACACTGCCTTGAACAGACATGATATCAATGATGTCACTGTGCCGAAGAGGATTAAGGGGCAAAGTAACCCTTTCAATCCTATACCCTTTAAGTTTTAACTTGGGAAAAAAAAAAAACACTTTCATTCTGATTGCTAACCTGTAACATATTCGCATGAGAATATGTTGCCAGTAACAAAGCTCAGCTATGTCACAGAGGCGCTACAGCATTGTCTATTCTGCCAGCTTCGTGAAATATACTTCAAAAGGAAAATGTGGCCCAAGAATGGGTGAAAACAGTATAGCAGTCTCTCCTAAGCGGAACAAAATCACGAAGTGGCATAAATATGACAACACAATAATTTCACTGAAAGACAATTATCTGCCACATTAACTGCGGCTCATTTGTGGTATGTGGCATAAAGACAAGGAAACTTAAATTTTAAAATGTGTACATAAATCAAACTAAAGACGCTTTTGGAGAGTTCTTTTAACCCTCCCCATTAACCTCTCTACCAAGGGAAAAAAAAAAAAGTCTGGCAGTGGCAAGAATAAACAAAATAAAATACACTGGGTGGATTTGTGGAGAGAGTTAATGTTTTCAATACTAGCAGCCTCTCTTAAGCTAATAACTCATCTGCCAGTAGCAAGAACAAAATTTGTTTCCTAGTATCGTAGCGGTCCCAGGCATACTGTATCTGGATTGATAACCCCGTAGCCTGCAGGCTTCAGCTGTTATTCTCCAAATGACCGTTCACCATCAGGGAGGAAAGGATGTAGCTGATCATCCACTGTGTAACCAGAAAATTGAGTTGCCCGGTTTCATCTGTGCTACCACCTGAAGGCATCCCTTATTAACAACAAAATAGTTAAACATGTCATCATAATGAAGGGGTTAATATACATTCATTTAAATGCACAGCACCATTCCATGATCCCACGGCCCAGTCTGCATTTTCAGTGTTGAAAAAGGATTTTTTTTTTCTCATAAACTATCGGTTTCCTATGTTATTTCATGCAACTAGATCTTCAGCAGACACCAGGAAATTTGTCTACTAAAGCTCCACTTTTACCTATAATGACAATTTATGAGTTCCTCTCACTTTCCAGTACAAATTTTATGGAACAAATACCAACATCTGACTGTTCACTGACTCAGTTAACCATTATTTGCCTAACACCCCGGTTAAACCAAACTGATGATCAGGTATTTAAAGCTGAGAGAACACTGTCACTTGCATTTGAACTGGAAATTAAAACAACCATATTCTTCCATTGTTTTATTGTTTAAATTGTTCCATTTCTTAGTCCACTCTAGCTGTCACTACGTCCCGTTATATTATATCTACAACAACTGTGTCTTGCATGTATAAATGGCTTGATACGGTACATGTAAAAAAGAACCTATTTTACAGTCATACTTTGGCGTTGGGATTTCATTATGACTGGCGGCTGTGGTGTCAGGCGACATGGGGGTTGGCGCCCCCAACCCTTCATCACAATGAAATCCTTACAAATCTAATTTTCAAATTTATTTTCATATTTCAATCCGCCATGTAAATTCATGTTTAAATTTTTGTGGATGTAAAACAACATTTGGGTATCAAAACAGTTACCCAATGACAAACTGTTATACTTCTAGCCTTTATTACTTTTTGTATGTATAAAAACTCTAATCTGATAACTGTAGTTGAGGATTTCATCCCAGAAACTAAACTGTCTCACCATAATTCTCGCTGTGAGCGTTTCCCTGCTAAAAATAGAACTTTCACCCATGGGCAACAAACCAAACAACACAACTGTAACTGGGTGTAATGCAGGGCAGGCATTGCCCAGTCTGGTGTGTCTGCCCCACAGGACTGCCCTGCCCTCACCAACTAGGTGAAAACCCTGATTAACCCAGAGCGGCAGGAGGGGAAGGGGTGCCGCACCCTTATTGGATCAGGAAGGGAGAAGGAAGGAACAACAGTCAACTCTACTGTACTGTACTGTACTGTATTGTAGTAGCCAGAAGTCAGAGGCTAAAGTTACTTGCTGGAGTCGAAAGTTGTTGGGTAGGAGGCAAGACACTGACTCTTAAAGCTGAATGATAGGGCTATGGTGACGTCGAGGTTGGGGCAACGGGGAATTTGATGATTGTATGACTGCTAATAAAATGTATTTTAATTTTATTTTTTTTGCACATGTTCACGATGCTGGCAATGGGGTGAGAGGGGCAGTCCTGAGATGCAGAGATGTTCAGTGTTCTGTGTACTAAAAATAATAAATAGATGTCTTCACATGTAAAAATACTCTCATTATTAACTCTGTAAAACAAAATAATATCAACTAACTTCTGCCTTCAGTTAGTAAACACGAGCAATATTATTACTAGAGTTACATTATAAAGTGTTGGTGTCTGGCGGCGCCAGCACTGCACTCAGTGCCTGCAGCCCCTCAGTGCAGACCACACATACCCTGTGTCTTACTATTACTACAAGGCATGTGTATCCTGCAGCCTTATACCGAAAGTCGCATATGCCTTGTGCCCTCTGATTCAGGGTCATGTGTGCCCTGCGGCCTCTCACTGCCCCGGCCCGGACCATGTACCCAGCTGGCCCACCACAGTGACCCAGGAGACCCGAGACACATGCTGGCTGCCTGGGCCACACCATGGCCCGCCTTCCCGTGTGGCCACATCTGCTGGCGACATATCGAGTGTGGCGGCCCGGCGGCCCACACTGCACTAGGGAACCCGTAATGGTGCGAGGAAGGGGGACGGAGCCCCTGCCCCAGCAGCATCTGGGAGTGGGGCAGTGGGACTGCCGACCCCCTCACTACACAACTACCTACACGGCACCTGGGACAACCTAAACACCATAGATAGTGCATATATCCTATGCAGTATATGTTATCATTATATTATGAATATATAATACATTTTTCTTATTAACCTAGTGAAAGCTGACCGCAGTTCAGAGTGGTTCATCGAGGACGGGGCGGCCGGGGCAACCCCGCCCCCGAACGGCGGTACTAAGTCCTTGGCAGCAGTTGTAGGCTACAGCAGGGGGCAAGTGAGGGCAGG
This sequence comes from Coenobita brevimanus, assembly GCF_032717465.1. Taxonomy (NCBI): domain Eukaryota; kingdom Metazoa; phylum Arthropoda; class Malacostraca; order Decapoda; family Coenobitidae; genus Coenobita; species Coenobita brevimanus. The sequence continues at coordinate 110,823 of NC_137038.1, forward strand.
GCAGGGTAAGGCAGTGGGGCCACACCCACCCCACCCCGCTCTGCCCTTCCCCACCCTGCCAACAATACACTACCATCAGTATACAAGACTGCCTTACACTAAGCATTTTTTTTTTTTTTTGGCTATAATAGGCTACGTTCTGTCCGTGGCCGCCACAACAACAGACCAGAGCGGCTGCTGCAACTGTCCATGACATATTACATGCACAACCACCACCCCAACAACTGACTACTATCTCTGTCATCATAACAACTGAATAAAGCAGCTGTCATCATAACAACTGACAGAGACAGTTGTCGCCACACTGGGGTGACACAGGAGCCACCATGAGAGCAGAATTGCACACCTGTCATCATGAAAACATACTGTCACACCCGCTCAGCTATCATGGAAAAAAAAAAAAAACCATTACAAGGACTGACTGTAGCAGCCATCACCACAATAATGGGTTGGCATTACAATACAACATCTGCCACCACACTGACTGACTGTGCCAGTTGCTACACAACTGTCAATGGTGGTGCCACTGCCATGACAAATGACCACCGCGACCGCCGCCACGACATCTGACTAGCACGCACTACAAGCTTAGCGACACCTACACAGATATCTAGGGTGATGCTTCACACTGACAGCACACACTTAAACTACAGGTTGGCTGAACAGAGCAGAATCACTCAACAGTCACAAAAATAACAAAAGTATCCGGCCTACGACTAAACTACAGGGGATGTGGGAGGGGGTGTTGTGGGGGACTGGGGGGGGGAGGGGTTTGTATGACCAGCTGACAAACACCATCACACATCCTACACACACATAAGACTCCCATTAAACATTAGTTATCAGATTCCCAGAATGAGACTTTGTACATTGCGAGCATCAACATACCAAGCCCTCCTTTTCTCTGTCTATTTTATATATATATATATATATATATATATATATATATATATATATATATATATATATATATATATATATATATATATATATATATATATATATATATATATATATATATATATATATATATATATATATATATATATATATATATATATATATATATATATATATATATATATATATATATATATATATATATTATATATATATAAACAAAATATCTGCCATTATATACGTTTTTCAAACCCATTATACATTACCATAAGAAAATATAGAACCGGGCACACTAATATAACAACCCTTGCTGAATCATCATTGTGTGTGCTCATGAAAAAAATTTCTGAAGAGGGCATTGTTAATCTTAGTAATATTGAACTATATAATCCTTATGTACACTTTGGTGGTCGTCAGGGGTGGGTGGGTGGTCGGTTGGGGAAATGCGGTGGAAGGGGGGAAAAATGGGGATGAGAGGGGGAGGGGATGAGAGGGGGAGGGGATGGGAAGGGAATGGGGATGGGAAGGGGAGGGGAAGGGAACGGGAAGGGGAGGGGAAGGGAACGGGAAGGGGAGGGGAAGGGGATCGGAAGGGGGAGGAGATGGTGGTAGGTGAATAAATATCGCTGTTCTTTGGTAAGTTCATTTTCAGGCTGTTGCATCTGATATGTGGTGCACTGCTTCCTGCATCTGGGAAAAATAGTGCAGGGAGAGGGACGAGCTTCGTCTAGTTTAAGTGAATGTGAGAGGCTTGGGAAAAGACATTTCCTTCTTTCACTGGAAGCGGTAAATGGCTATGTATACATTTTTTTAAATCTGGATATTGAAGGCAGTGGAACTATTAGAAAACGCTGTAGCAGATTTTGGAGGAAATGGAGGGAGAGCAGAACCAAGAAAAATAAAAATGAAATTACAAACAGAAGATGAAAAATATTGGGGTGCTGAATAAGGTTTATGGTTGTTCAGTATTTTAAAAAGAACAGAAAATAAATATGTAATACACAAACAGACAAGTGCCAGCGGCTTGCAAATTACATGGACAGGACTTGGCATTAATAGGTAATTAAAAAAAAAAATGGCAGCAAAACATGGAAACTTTTTTTTTTTTTTTTTTCCAGAAAGCACAACGGTAAAATGGCCTCCTATACTGAACGTTATGATGAAATAACAAAGAAAAAATGGTCCAAAGGATGACAACAGGACAGGACAGTTCTTGAAATAAACAAAATCATGAAAGGAAGAAATTAACTTATGAAAGTAAGACTGAGTAGAAATGTTGAGGGAGGCAGGAATTTGGAAAAAAAAAAAAAAAAAAAAAAAAAACGAAGAAGCACAAAAGAACGGGAACGTGAGAGGTACTGTTGAGGAAAAACAAGGAATCTGAAAAGGAATATTCTAGGATACAGGATTTTCCAAGGCTCTGGGGGCTATGGGGGAAAAATACTATGCAGCTAAGAGAAGGTCAAGGCATTGAATATTGGATGCTCCCGAGTTGTCTAGAGGCAAGAACTGTTTCCCTTCATCAACGATGACGGTAAGGCTGTGGCAATACTGAGGGCTGAAGTTTTCCTGTTATCCTTAGTTATACTGGCTGAGTTGTTTACTTTCCTAGCAACAAATTATGCTAACTAATACTGCTTAGTTATACTTTTTTTTTTTTTTTGCCCGGGGTGATTATTACTGGGTATGGGTATATTAACTTTTATATTATATTCATATATGCTAGAGGCTGTGGTAGGAAAGGGTATGTGGGAGGAGCTTGCACCATATAAGGGGGAAGAGGAAATTCGGGAAGAAGGTTGGTGGTGGTGGGGGGGGGGGGGCTGTCTGAGGTGCCATCTACTGTGACGGTTGATTGAGCCCTGTCAGGCCTGGAAACCGGCAACACTGCAGCAGATTCTGAAAGGGCTATGACATACAGGGCAGAAATGAAATGGGCAGGATTAGGTCGCAAATTTTCATGCCCAATTTTCAAACAAATCAAGCTCCTGCTTTCCTCTGATGCCCTATGCCACCCAAATCATCCTCTATGTTCTGTTACCAAATTCACACCCAACTCAGGCTTTCAGATACTCTACACGTACAACTTATACCTGAACCAAGCTTTTGGTAACCAATGGTAAGCTTACAACAACCTGCGATAAACCTTGGATAATCCTCTGCCAACGTCTGGATGAGTCAAGCTTTACACCTGCAGTCAGACCCTTTGTGCAAGTAAACAATTCTTGACAGCTACCACACTACCTGTCAAGGCCTATAGAAGTGGACCTGATAACATCACCTACAACCAGTCAGATTAAGCCTTACATTATACTACATTTGTCGGTATATTTCGTCTGATACTGTACCAAAAAACGACTGGAAACGAGGCGCCAAGATCATCACACATTCATCAACAGATTTTCATCTTTCTTGGTTCAACACAAAACAGAATGGACAACACTCGTAGATATATTCTGCAATATTATTTTTTTTCACTTAACACTTGAAACTGACGAAAAGCTACAGTTGTCAATATAATACATCTCCATTTTCTTTATATAAAACACAAAACTAGAACAAACATTAGTTTCCACAATAGCTACACTTATCAATATAAATAGTTTCATTTTTTATTCGTTCAACAAACACGAACTTGACATAAGAGTTCATGGTAACTACACTCTTTATATATGATTTTTTACATATTTTAATTCCATGCACCATGGAATCAATGAGGTGCTCTAACTCTCCTAGCTGGAGTGTTCTTATCTTCTGACAAGCAGGGAAGGGGCAGGATGGGGCTTTGAAGGGCATTAATGGAAAAACCGATGCAAATATTATGGCTAGAGAGAGAGAGAGAGAGAGAGAGAGAGAGAATATACAGCATGTAGATGAATGGAAGGGATCAGTGACAAAAGACTGACTGATGAAAATAGACCTGGTAGTATAACAGCAAAGGTCATTGCTGCAGCGAGTTTAGAATGAGCACAGTGCAGTGATGATGGTGGACAGAGGGAAGAAATCCTAATTCAACATAATAAAGATAACAATGTAAAGAAGGCAACAATTAAGTGATGAGATATTGGAGAAGGCTGGAGGGAATGATGACAAAGGACATACAGAAATAAACGTGAGGGAAAAGCTATGGAAATGGATGAGGGCATGGTTAATAGGGATTGAAGGATGCAGATGGGAATTTGAGGTAATTTTACGAGAAGTGGTGCAATGAGGGGGGAAATGAGAATAATCAAGGTGTGAACCATGTGGAAAATGGAACAGGATAAGGGTTAGAAAAGAAACCTAAATGAGTGAACGAAGCAGGAAGAGGAATGAGGAGGAAGGAGTGATGTGGAGGGATATATCATGATGCACGGTGATTGGAGGCTCCACTAGGAACCTAAATGAAGGATTGAAGGTTGGAGGTGGTGAGGGAGGAGGAAAGACATGGGAGAGAGGAGATACCATGAGGCAAGCAGGCATTCCAAGGCCCTTACAGGGACCTTAATGAATGAATGAAGGTGGGAAGTGGTGAGGGAGGAGGAAAGACATGGGAGAGAGGAAATATCATGAAGCAAGGCCCTTACAGGAACCTTAATGAATGGCTGATGGAGGGGGGAACGAGGAGGAATGAGAAGGGACACTGGAGGGAGGGATAGATCATGAGGCAAGAGGATTATACGGGGTCCCTATCTTCCAAGGGATATAAACATGACCCCATATTTCTATTCCCAACAGGATGCATTGTCTTCCACAGTTTATCACAAGAAAGCTCAGGTGTGGTGAGTTGCAAAGCCTCCACCCCTTTCAACATGAGAGGGTGGAGAGAAGAGAAGGTGTAGAGAGGAGAATGAGAGGGCTGGTGGCAGGGATTGAGTTGTGACTCTGCCCATTTAGCCCTTACTGCACCTAGAGGGAAAATTAACAACCTGTCAACATTACTTACATCTTAATCCTGGAACAGCATGCAGTTAAGTTACTTACAAACAAGGCTGACCCTGTTACTATATTAAACTGTGAATGTCATAAACCTTTCAAAGTTCTCATCTTAATCCTGGAATGGATGATTATTTAAATCTGAGCCTGTCTATATTTCTGTATTAAACAATGAACTTCACACATCTAGAAACCTCATAACCTATAGTCTTAAACAAGCCACAAATGTATCTTGTACCATTATGCAAAAGCTGATTTTTAATGAACAGCAACTTCAAAGCATCTTAAGCTCGTGAAAATTAACTGGAGGTTGAAAAGTTACAATCAATCCATCCTAGAAATGACTGATGACTGAGTTAATAATCCTCAAAAACAAAAAAAAAAGGTTACCAGTGTTAATTAACATTCCTTACAACTGTGTGTGTCTTATCTGAAAACCCTTATAATATCAAGTATGGCAGAACTTAAGGAAATGCCCACAACATACAGAAGTCTAAGCTGAAAACTGCATTCGGGGAAAGAGATATAAACGTATACTCATTAGGAAAACTTTAAAAAGACGATATAAAACGTATACTCATTAGGAAAAATTTAAAAAGACAAGGCAGTAAGTATACAATAATGTAAACTTCAAGTAACCTCATGATGCAGATGATATAAGTAAGAAATGCATGCAACAAGAGGGAAGACTAATATTAAATGTCATCTCTCTCCTTGCTTCACTTTGAAAGACAGTGAAAATAATAGGTAATCATATAGCTAGCATCAGGGGTGCTCAAAATGGTTAGGAATATATGAGCTGATGTTTTGATCTTATTGTATAATGCAGTAACACTAGCTTGAATGGAGCATGCATATGGTGTGACTTTGCTGTACGCCTTCACAAATTACACAAGTCAGTCTTTGTGTGTGTGTGTGTGTGTGTGTGTGTGTACCTGTGATGTATGTGAAAGTCTGATTGTACTCTGTGTGTGTGTGTGTGTGTGTGTGTGTGTGTGTGTGTGTGTGTGTGTGTGTGTGTGTGTGTGTGTGTGTGTGTGTGTGTGTGTGTGTGTGTGTGTGTGTGTGTGTGTGTGTGTGTGTGTGTGTGTGTGTGTGTGTTGGTCTCATTACACTGCATGCATGTGTGTGTGTCTGTGACACTGATTATAATGTAAGCATCCGACTGTTTACTATATTTTACCTTAAAAAAAAAAAAAGAGAGGGAGAGAGACAGAGGGATGGAAATTATAAACAGAGTACCCATTAACCACAACCAAAATGAAATTCCATCTTATGAGCCCCATCGATATTATGATCATAAAAGTTTTTAAGTATTCTGGAGTTCTAGTGAATAATATTGTAATACGTCAGTATCATCTGGTCTGATTGTGCTGCAGATTCACTCAGTCACTTTCTGTTAGTCACGTGGCCAGATCCTTTCAGTCTGTCACATCCTCAAAACATAACCTCTAATCCAGTGACTTAATTGATGGCAGTTTTCAGGATTACCTGCATATTTCAACCAACAGCTGCTGATATTTCAACACAAATTTTATAATAAAAACTCTGACAGACACCAGTATTTTTTTTCCTTAATGATTGCTTACATGCTACAGATTTGGACTGCTATAAATACATCAAGTATCTGGCCATTTTCTGAACTTACTTTTCATGTTCTACAAAATACAGCATACAGCTTGACAAACTTAACATGTACAAATAACATCTCTGAAACTCTATGCAAGGTTTTACCCATACAGTGACCCTAGTATTCGGTACAGTATGACTTTTGCACCTGACTATTTAAAACGTCTTTTTTTTCTTTTTACCCATATATCATTAATTATACTGGGGAAATTATCAGAAAATTAACTCATCATCTGGTAAGTGCCGGCCATCCAATAATATCAAAATCTGATGCTGAAAATTATGGGCAAATCTGAGGAAAATGACAGCAACTTGTAACTGATCAAAGAGTAACTCAGATTAATGTCACATTCAACAACATCATGAAACACTACAACTGGATTTCTCTAGAAAATGGAGCTGGGTCACTTTTACTTGCTGGCTACTAAGGCGTGGTTACATGAAATTTGATGAGCTCTAGTCATGAGGTAGCAATGGGTCTCCTTGATTACTAATCAAATCAACCTTCCAATCTCACTGGTAATCAATTGAACTGAATAGGGTTAGGGATCTGTCCAGTTAGATTAATGTGCATTATATGATGACATAGGCGACTGCAATGATCAGAAAACCCAAACTGGTCAATCAATAATACAAAAATATTGAAACAGCAGATGGTAATGAGGGTCTGAAGCAATGTTTGGGAAATCAAAACAGTTCAATTTCCCCCTTCAATCCAGTGACACTTTTTCATTCTTGCTGACTCCAGATGATTGGATTCCCCTCAGATGACTGGTTTCAAATTGGATGAATTTAATTTTGTTTCATTAACGCCTTCACTTCTACGGAACTCTTCCTAGGTACATTTGTCTGATAACAGAACAAAATGACATCCTCCAGCTACATGGGTTACTAACACCAATACTGAAACAACCGATATCAGAAGCAATGACCAGATAAATCTAACTGTGCACTGGATAACTTGCGTTAGTTTTCGGTTTTAGTTGGTCCAGCTAGTAGGGCCATGTGGAGAGAATTATGAGAGACTGACAAGGAAAGTGTATGTGAGTGATGTGTTAGGGGATGGGGAGACCCAGGATGAAACTGAGAGATCAAATGAAAAGATGTGTGAGTAAGGGGGATGAGACTTAGAGAGTGTAGTCTAATGGTGGAGGACAGAGTGACACGAAGGTGATTCCTTTCTGGCACGGGGGAAACTGAGGATGAGACGGAGGGATGAAGTGAAAAGATATACAGTATATGAGTGAGGGGGATGAGAGTTGGAGAAAGAGGGCTGTCTCATGGCGGAGGACAGTTGTGACATGGAAGTGATTAGTATGAGGCTACCGCTTGTGGGATTAAGGTTTTTGGCCACATATGAATAGTGTCTCAGTTAGTCAGGTCAGTCACTCCAGTCAGGAAAAGTCACTCTAACTGGTAAAAGAGCACAGCATATCACCACTGACTGGATTACTTGTAAATGAAATAGTGGACAACTGGGTAATTGTGGAACTGGAAAATTGAATAACCTGGGAAATGGGGAATATGGGGAATATGGAAAACCAGGGGCGCTAGGAAAAGGATAAATGGGAAACTAAATAAGTATGGAACTAGGGACACTGGAGAAAAAGGAGAACTAGGGGAGGTATGACAGGGATACACATGGAAATGGGCATACAGGAGGGTGGATGAAGAGCAAAATAAATATTTTGGGAAAGTGAAGAACTTGGGATCTCCATAACTGAAAGGCTGAGAAAAGGCTATGGCCCTGTGGAGGGATGGGAGGAAGAAAACGGGAGGGGATGGAAAAAAGGGCATGGGATAAGAAAACGAGCAAGGGATGGGGAAAAAGGATGGAAGAGGGGGGAAACGAGCAGTGGAAGGGAAAACAGGAGATCAGAAATAAAAAGGGGGGGTGGGGAGCTGAGGAAGGAAAATGGGCTGGGGTGTTAAAAGGCAAGGGGAAAAAAACGGGTGGGGGGTGGGGAGGAAAAAAAAAAGATATGGGGCAGGAAAGGGGCATGGTGAAAAGAGAACGAAAAGGGAGAAATAATATAATGAAGCGGAGGAGGAGGAGGAGCAGAAAAGGGATGGGGTGAAATGGGGAAGAGTATGGCAAAACACTATGGAAATGGAGAGAAAAGGAGGAAAGGAGTGAAGGACTAGGAATATTGAGGAGGAAATGAGAAAGGAAGGGGACAAAACGGAAGAAATATGAAGAGGGGAGATGGGATGGAAAGAGCTGGGAGGTAGATGCACAGAAAGGGGAGGAAAGGGACAAGAAGGATGGTGAAGTAAGTGAAGGGTAGGGCAGGAAAGGGGAGAGAAAAGATGGAAATATGGGAAAGAAAGAACGATGACGGCAGAACAAAGAAAGATGGAAGGAGAGAGATGGACTGGAGAGGAAAGAGGGGGTGGGGAGAAAAGATAAGATGGACAGGAGTGGGAGATGAGAGAGGAGGAATGAGTGTGGAAAAGCAGCATCGAGTGGGGGAGAGGAGAGACGAGAAATGATGGGAGGGGGAGGGAAGGTAAGTGAGACCATGGGAAGGGAGGGATGGGAAGAAAAACAGTGGGAAGAGAGAGGGAAGAAAGGCAATGGGAAGAGAGTGGAAGGGATGAAAGACAATGGGAAGGGAGGGAGAGGGAAGAGAGGGAAGAGAGGAAAGGAAGAGAAGCAACAGGAAGGGAAGGGAAGGGAGCAACAGGAAGGGGAGGGAAGGGAAAAGAATCAAAGAGAAGGGGAGAGAAGGGAAAAGAAACAATGGGAGAGGGAGGGAAGGGAAGAGAAGCAAAGGAAGATGAAAGAATAAAGATGCTAGAGGACAGAAGAGGAAGGTATATGAATTAAGGGCTAGAAAAGGAGACAAAAATGAGGGGAAAGGAGGATGGGACAGGCAGGAGATGGAAATATCCATGTAATGGTATGGATAACAACAATACAAGGAGAGAGCAGTTAGACTAGAGATGGTGGGGGAGTGGGGGAGAAGGGAGAGGAAAGGAGGACAACAGGGGTAGGGAGGGAAACTGGGGTAGAGGGGACAACAGGGGCAGGGAGGGAAACTGGGGTAGAAGGGGGAACTGGGGAAGGGAGGACATCTGTAGCAGGAAGGGTAAGAAGAAATATGTGGACAACTAAAGAATGAAAGGGCTTTTAAGAAAAGTATAAAACATGGTGTCATCTGGGACACGGAGGGTCTCTGTGGAATCAAGGGCAGGGAAGGAGTAACAGAAGAATGGATAAGCATCTAACACAAGGAGGGAATGGGAGAGCAATTGCAGCAGGAATAATTGTGAGTAAATAGGATGATCACTGAGGGCAAGAAGGCTACCTGTAGTAGGGAAGGACAACCAGAGAGGGACGGCATATGTCAGCACCTGCAACTGGAAGAACTTTTAAGAAATGGGTGTCTTTGGCAGTGATGGATATGGAGGCCATCTAGGGCAGGGGGAGAAAAGGGGACATTTAGGTGAGGGAGGGGGGAGGGGGATGCAAATGAATGAAAGAGAGAGAGAGAGAGAGAAAGGATGGGAGTGAAACTTAAGGTGGAGAGAGGGGAATGCAACTGATGAAGAGGGGGGAGAGAGGCACATCTGATGGAGGGGAAGGACAGCACAACTGATGGAGGGGAAGGGGAGCACAACTGAGGGAGGGAGCAGGGAAGCACAACTGAGGGAGGGGACAGGGAAGCACAACTGAGGGAGGGGCAGGGGAGCACAACTGAGGGAGGGGCAGGGGAGCACAACTGAGAGAGGGGGGGAGGCAGAGGGGAGGACAACTAAGAGAGGGAGGGAGCGGAAGGGGAGGGCAGAGGGCCAAGACTCACCAAGGTGCCAGGAGTGGTGCCCAGGAGGTAGGGGCTCGACAGCTGTAAAATTATGCCAAAATTTAGGATATTCAAAAGTCATGACCACAGCAAGAGCAAAAGAAAAAACAACCTCCGACTCCATTGTGGGTGGTGGGCATGGCTGAGGTGGCTGGCTGTTTTCACAACACTTCAACAAAGGCTTATTTAAGATATAAGAGTGCTCCTATCTTCTCTCCTGCATTTTTTCTTCATGAAGACTACCGTTTTGATTGCCACTTTTGTTTGTAGAAAAACATGAAAAAAATAATCAAACAAAAACAGTCAATCGACACAAAGATCATCCTCTTGACTAAGATGACTTTAGCTCTTACTGAAATTTTGCTTAAACTTCTCCATGCAGTATTCTCCATACAGTATACCATGAAAATTAATTTCGTCCTTGAGCATGTGAGGGGGTTTATTAACCCCATAATTTTTGCATGTCATAAACGACAACTAAACAAACCAGGTATCAAGGGGCTGAACCCTTCTCCCCTTTGAACTGATGATGTTATGTGGTGTTCACATAGTGCAAAATGTGCTGCAAGCTATCTTATGGCCCTTACGGAACAGAAGGGGGGGGGGCGGAAATGAGCTGTAGCAAAAGCTACTTTTCTCCTCAGAGATATACCTCAAGAGTTAGAGAGCTTTGTCCTTGATCTCCCCACCCCACAAGTACATGAGTAATTGGGTTAAGATGTAAACAATGACGATTCTATTATTTCAAAAACGATCAGGTATCAATCCATCAAATATCCTTAGAATACATATTTACTTATAGTCAAGTTTACATGGCCACTTTGTAGTTTCAGTAGTGTGGAAAACTACTGGACGCATGGCTCCAAGTCAGTGCTTTCTCCATTACCGTTTTATGCGTGTGCTATTATGCAACACAGTAAATTCAGCTTTTATTTTTTTTCAGACATTCGAAGGTACATTTATCTCACATCTAAGAAACAATAATTTCTTCAATATTCTGGCAATATTTAATATTTTCAACTACAGTATCAATAATCAAAATTACTCTGGAACACATGTCCAGCCTTTGATCCAAACAGGTCTAGATACAGTAATTCCCAACATAACACTGTAGATGTGATCCTAAAAACAAGCATGTTAGGTATAGATCACTTTAAGTGAAGGCTATGTCCCACCAATTAAAAATTTTGAATATTAATAAACCATATTCAGGGCTGCAAATAAGGACAGTATGAACAATGTATCAAATGTCGTAATCAGGTGTACTGGTTACTGTTAACATTAAAATCCATTAGGTGATATACAGTACTGTACTGAGATAAATGCTCCAGTGAGTGATATCAACTCTGATTCTTGCATCTATCTATCTATCTATTGCCAGACACCTCAATCCTGTAAGGGGTGGCCACAAGCAAATCTCCTCCATGTCGCCCTGTCTCCCTCCATTTCACTGCCTTGCTCCCAGCTCACACCCCTCTCCTTCATATACCTCTCCACTCCATGCCTCCATCTCATCCTTGGCCTCCCTCTCCCTCTCCCCCCTCCATCTCACTCATATACACTCTCCTCCTCCGTCTCTCACTCTCCATCCTCTCCACATGGCCAAACCACCTCAATGTGTTTCTCTTAATGCGCTTTATCATGTCCACATCCACACCACAAAGCTCCTTCATTTACTCATTTGTCCATCTATCTCTCTATGTGATTCCACAGGCTCCTCTCAAGTAACTCATTTCCATTGCTCTCACTCTTGACTAGTGTCCCTCCAACAAAGTCTAAGCTTCACTTCCATATGTTAGAGTTGGTACCACAATACTGTCATGCAGTAACTTTTTCACTTTCATGCCCACTTCCCTGTTTCTTATCACTGCTCTCAAAGAACCAGCAGCCTTTCTTCCTGGTTTTACCCTTTCAAGTACTTCATCCTTTAAACTTCCATCCTTACTCATCACACTACCCAAGTACTTAAACACACACATTTTTCATTTCCTCCTCATCCAACCTCAGTATACATTCAGTGACTTCATTTCTCTCGTAGACCATAACTTTACTCTTCCCTACATTCACCTTTAGAGTCCTTTTCTTACATACTCTCCCAAACTCATTCACCAAGCCTTGCAGTTCCCCTTCGTCTTCACCTAACAATACAGTATCATCTGTAAACAATAGTACAGGGAGTTTCCACACACTGGCCTCTCTCATTAGGGCCACTCCAATTCCACTGCCCTACCTTGTATCTTTTTTATAACCCCAAGCATATACAGACTGAACAAACATGGAGACATGACACATCCATGTTTCAAGCCAACCCTCAAATAGAAAAATTCACTCAGTTCACTATCCACACACACTGCAGCCTTAGCAGTTTTGTGAAAATGTTTATATGTCAATAAAGAGCTTTATGGTGAAAAACTTGCAGAATGAAAATGTGCTAAGTGAGAAATTACTGAACCCGACAACTGAGATAATCCAACATCTTAGACAGGTATCATCCTGAACTGTGCTATGAGTTGATCAAATGGACCCAAATATTAATTTTGCTACAACTCACATCTGCATTTTACTTAGCAGAGGAGAAATGCTGTCAAAATTTCTAACAAAAAGTAAGGTTATACACTCTATGCCACGTATTAATGTGATTCACTAGATAATCTGTATGAAACCAGTGGCAGCCATACACCAAACAGCTGGACAAAGTGAGTAATGTGTGCCCACAAACCCACCGTGGAGGCATGAGGTAGGCTGATCAAGACTGTACTGTAAATCACCACACTGATGATGATACTAATAATAATAATAATAATAATAATAATAATGGTAAACATTTCATGGAACTATTGCAAGTAAACATTCCTAAGATGGGAGAATGGCAAGTAACCATCTGTGCAATGTCTATCATGTAAACACACACACACACACACACACACACACACACACACACACTTACTTCCACATATATGAAACATGCAGTAGCATATACGATTAAAGTATTTAGGAATATAGTCAAAGTTCCATATTCATTTCTTAAACTGATGCCACTGAAGGAAGATAAAAATCTGTGACAATTCTTAAGATGTGTGAAAAGAATATATTAAAACGTATATCCATCACATGCATCGTAGGAGAAATTTACGAGAGCGGGATATAGAATTTCGGTATGAAGGGTAGTAAGGTCTTAAAGCCATGCTCATAGCCAAAGAAAAAAAAAAGTAAAACATGCAAACAATGGAACTAAACACTCAATGCCAGTAAATCCCTGGATGCTCAGACTGCCTGTTGATTAATTCACTTCATCATGAAGTACTATATGTGGCAATTTCATCACCACATCTTAACTTCGTGCTATACAGTATCTTACACAACATCAGACAAAACATTTAACAAAACTATTGAAACCTGCAATTGCAGATGGGAATTACAACTCTTCCATTAACATATCATGAATAATTAGAAGGAATAGAAAAATACCAATTATGAAAATAAATGGCAATTCCAGTCCTGTATCTGGTGAGGAATGTTACTAAAGAATTTACTCTGATGCTATTTTATGAAGGTCTAATCTACACAGTAAAGTACAGTATCTTAATATATATGCTTGTCCTATACTTCAGGATGATTCACTACTGTGAGAGTGGTCCAAGTTTTCCTTTAAACTAACACATGCTGGTAACCTGTTGACGTGTGAAGTGCCAAGATGAGGAAGAGGTCATGATGCTGTGTGCTCTCCTGAGTGGGGAAAAATGGAGCCCTCTTTAACTGAAGAAAATTTTCCCAGCAGCTGGTGGTAAATGCAACAGGTCAGCTCTGGAACTGTCTCCCTCTGTCTGTTTTCCTATTACTTACAATCTCCAGTCTTTTAAATGCTATGTGTCCAGGTATCTTGAAATGAATGGATCTTGAATTTGCCTCTCTGTTGTCTTCTTATTTGAGAGGAGCATGTGGAGTCACATGGAGAGACAGACTGACGAATGAGGAAGTGAAGGAGCGTTGTGGTGTGGATGTTGATGTGGATGTGATAGGAAGTGTTAGGTGAAACACATCGAGGTGGTTTGGACATGTGCAGAGGATGAAGAGTGAGAGACTGACATGGAGAGCGTATGTGAGTTAGGTAGAGTTGGGTAGAGGGAGGGGGAGGCCAAGGATGAGATGGAAGTATGGAGTTGAGAGGTATATGAGAGAGGGGTGTGTGAGTTGGGACAGGGCAGTGAAATGGCGGCGGACAGGGAGACACGGTGGTGATTTTTTTGTGGCCACCCTTTACGGGATTGAGGCGTCTGGCAATAGACAGACAGATTGTCCTGTTTTTGCTTTTTCTTGGAGGAAGCAGTTTGCAGCCCCCTGGCCTTTAGTTCCTTCTTTCTTGCATTAAAAAAAAAAAAATCGCAAACATAAGCAGTTTGAACAGAACATGGTTTATTGCTCTTGTGACTAATGTGGTCCTTCACTTCTCAACTTATAGGCTGGACATACATCTTTCCTGGTAAGATGACTCAGTCAGATGATGAATCATGATTCACTGCTCAAAGAGTGGTCCAAGTTTTCTATTAAATTAGCATGGGCTGGTATCAGTTGATGTTTGATGTGCCAAGATGAGGTACAGGTTATGATGCTGTGTGCAGTCCTGAGTGGGTAAAAATGGAGCCTTCTTCTCTTGAAGAAAATTTACCCAGAAGTTGGTGGTAAATTTTCCTGAACATAAGCAGCTTGAACAGAACACGGTTATTGCTCTCTTGACTGACGTGATTCTTGACTTTTCAACCTCTAGGCAAGGCAAATACCTTTGCTGATAACATGACTCAGTCTGATGATGAATCATATCTCATTAAGGTACAGTGTTCTGAAAGAGTGTAGTGAAGCTATCTGACATGACTGCCACTTATGCAGTTTCTTCACAGGGAAAAGCTTAAGCATAAGTTGCTGTTATGAAATACATAGGCATATGATTTCCTGGGCCTATCTCCAGTATCATCTTACAGATGTCTATCTCAGCTTCAGTGTGTGTGTGTGCATACTTGTATTGCTCCTACATCTGAGATATTAGTCCATTCACAAAAGGCTGAAAAATTTTCCTGAATATAAAATATCAGCAAAGCATTCACAAGACACCAATAGGGCTCCTGGGGAAGCCAAAGTCCTGTTTAGCAGACCTAGCTCTTGAGTGTCGAGTCATCAGTGCTGATAAAGATATACTTCACCTTAAATTTCCCATTTTGTTAATAATGACACCAGCACTATATGAAACAATCAATGATTCAACTTGACTAGTTCTGTGCAGCATGAAATCTTTCTTGGCATATCCATCCCAGCAGGTGAGAGACTGGTGAATGCACTCCCACCAGAATCCCGGCTGGTTTACTGGTCAGTGACAGCAGCTAGGTCAAAGATAAAGTGCAGTGGGAGAACTAATTCCAATCCCAAAGATATTACTAAAGCATCTGTGATCATGAGATGCCACTAGGGGCACGGGCTGATCATCTGCCTACTTTCCATAGGGTCGTAGAGTATACAACCAAAAAAGTACCATTTCACCACTAAAAGCTTTAGGATACTCAACTCCCCACCTGATTATCTGCCTTGCAAGTCATTCCAGTGTAGGTGATATTGTTGAATTAATATACTGTACAGGAGTTAATCTGGCCTGTAAAACCTACCAACAGATACAATACAAAGAAGTGTAAAATGCTTCACAAAATGTACCAAAACAAATGTTGCAAAGGCAATTCTTATTGACATGCTGTAGGTGAGGACGCTCACCATCCACTCACTTGACGTAGTGCTGCTCTCGGGTGTCTGCCCTTTCCTCTCCTCCATCCTTCTTTCCTTTCATCCTCTTCTGTCTTTCTTTCATTCTTTCCTCTTTCTTCTGCCTGTGGGTGACTCTACACTGAATGACAAGCCAAATGGTTTCCTGTACACCAGGAAACTATTTACTACACTGGGTGGTAACCATATAACCAAATTTTGGTGCCTCGTGGTTCAGCAGGTAATTAAGGCGCTCCAATCAGATTTAGCCGGTGAAGGTTTATATCCATGGGGTGGTTGGGGTTTATTGCTCACATAATTCCACTCAGGGATGAATGAGGCTGGTCACTCATCTTAAATGTCAGGACCAACTTGCCCAGCCCCGGGCTCTTATGCTCTTCATAGAGCAACACAGGACTGGATGATGAATGAACGAATGAAAGGTACACCTACATAGCTCCCTGTTTAATCCTTTACCCACCATGGCTGAGTTAGTTTCTGTAATGAGCTTTACTCTCACTACTGACAGATGGTCTTATTCAGCTAAGGGAAACCCATTCCAACAAAAGTTAAAATTACTTCTAATTAACCCTACAACCGTCACAGTAATCAATGATACATTATTCTGGCTACTCCAGATAATTTAGCTTTTCTGAAACTTCTAGCAGCTAAATGGTTAACCCTCCCATAGTCAGAATACTAGCAGTGTTCATTTCCAGCTAATACCTGATGATTTTATTCAGACGAGTGAGTTGTGGGAGTCTGAATGTTAATATTTCTATCATAAACTTTCTCATGGTCAGGATAACTCTAGTACTGCATTCTACTGCAGTTAATGACACACAATTTTATTCAGTCAAGTAACTCATACAGTAGAAGCCTCAGTGTTTTAACAGTTACTATTAACCTATCATGGGCAGGACAACTCTAGTACTGTATTCCAGCTAATGCCAGACAATTTTATTGTTACAATGCTGGAAGGGATTCTGCTAGGCTCATAATAGGGTGTACAGAGAATTCCAAACAAATCATCAAGTCAAATTCATGAATCCCCTCTTTCAAATTACCATACTACATTGGTTTGGGTTACTTTGTTTTGAAGCAGACTGAAAATGATCAAAATTACTGCAAGTTATTCTTGCTAGAATTTTTTCTTTACAGAGTCCTGGGCAAAATAATTTTTGGATCATATTTTCTAATCCACTAAGTCCTAGGGAAAGGATTTTACTGTACATTAAAAAAAAAAGAGGAGGGGGGAGAAGGACTCGCAAAAAAAATAATTAGCTTGCATTACAACCTTCAGTGCAAACATAATATAGCATTCCAGAAAATGCAGAGTAATGGCAGAGAAGAAGTAATGTATGCATAAAGCGCAAGCTTTATGAAAATGCATATTATACACAATATTTAAAAACAAACAGTAAAAGGTGAAACAGTAAGAGCTCAAAATGCAGCAGCAAAAAATAATAAGAACCAGACATAAAATAAAAAAACACACACACACAAAAAGCAGAGTATGGAGCAGGATACTAATGTGTGACCTGCAGCACATCAGCTGGCATGTAGGGGACTAAACCCATGTACACCAACCCAGAACCCCTCCATCACAGACAAATTTAATCCCTTCAGTAAAATGACATTTGTTTTTATCTTACTTATGCTAAGGCCAGATTTTTATTCCGTCTGGGGAGACATCCAGAAGGAAGGCATTATATACAAGCTCCATGGACTACTTTAGAAAACTGCCATCTTTTTTATTATATTCATGCCAATGCAAGACAATCTTATTGAACTAGGAAACTCTTATGGTGAAGAGGTTAAGCAAGCCAATACATCATTAACAAGGGACAAAGGCATGCTTGCTGAAAGGGACCAAAACTCCACCCAAACCAATCCAACTGCAATCCATTTCAGTTCCCCTGTCCCCCAACCTACCTGGAACTGTTGCACTGGGTAGGCCCCCACCATGGACGCTGGCTGCTGGAGTTGGGGCATCTGACCAGTGGGCAGCTGCGGTTGGGGTACACCCTGCCACGTTGGTACTCCTGCCATCCCTGCACCAGCCATCCTGCAAACAGATCCAAAATTAGACATGGATAAATGCCAGAGACAGCCCAGTTTACATATACTGTATTGTACATTTAAAAAGGATGTCATGTTTCGCTGTGTATGTATTGAAGTTGATCATGACACAATCTCTGTTTATTATACAGTAGACTGAAAGCTAAACCAAGTGCCAAAGCTAGCTAATTACTTCCCAACAGTCTGAATATGGGAATGGGCTTCATAGTCCAGTCTCTGAAGCCCAAGAGGACTGCTACGTGAGACACGTCTTAATTTGTCACCAAGTTGGTGCTGATACAGACTGTGCATACTGATGATATGCTAAAGCTGTCGACTCAAGATATGATGGCATTAGCAAGGGTGTTTTATGACACGTCAACAGGTCTTGCGGAAGACCAGGGTAGCTTGTCTTCATAAAACTCAATTTTATACAACTTTTCCCTGCTTCAGCTGGGTATCCAAATGTTGCTGATGCATGGCTCCACGGCACTCTCCCCTGCCCCCACCCCCAATGCTGTTGCTGTCATTGTTGAGACGTTGCTGCTCCTTCACTTCCTTTTACAACATCTATGTCGAATCCTTCGATGGTGCTTTCGTTCACGCCATGCTTTTTTGCCATTTCTACCAGCCTCTTTCCCTGTTCTGACTTCTTTACTATCTCATACTTCTGGACATACAGTAAGATGTGCCACCTTCTGGGTGGCTGGGGCTGATCACAAAGCACGACTATGAGTCAATGTCCTCACTCGACATTCAAACACAAGAAAAACTCTTGCTGCACAGTGCAAGCAGAACTCGGTGAGATGCAGGAAAGGACCAAGTATACAGGTCTGTGTCCAGGACAGGTACCCGTATGTAAGCCAGCCAATCATGGTGAGTCTGGTGGGATGACGTCACCACATGCAATTTTATAATCGTGTCGCCAGGCCAGCTGACACTTCCCGCATAAGCTCGAGATTTTTTCTGTGTTGATTATGACCTGTCACATTATACTGACTGTGTGAGTACCGAAATGTGTTACATAACTGCGCATTACTAAACACTGACTGTACTATGTAACAATGATAATTTCACAAACCAACAGGAAAGCGAAATTCATCCAAATTTACATACGAGAGGAAATAAGGAAATATTAATACCAAGTCACTGAATGTACCCAGATCTGGCAACAATGCAAATCACCAAAACAATATACAATCCTTTCCAACTCACACAGGCAAACCATCAATGGAACCCCTCACTTCCTGAAACTGTTTTACACAATGTTGGCGTATCTGGGAATGCCAACTAAAAATATTTTTTCTCAAGCTGCAAATATCCCTGTGAATTACTTAGAACATCAGACTTGGGATCTAGTATATGTCTGCTATACAGTAGTTTCTATCAACTGAAAACAGTAAGCTTATCATGCTAGTAACATTTTGAAATGAGTATAATGTAAAATCAGTAAATTATATTCCAAAGAAATGAAGAGATCAGGAAGTAATCAGTGACAAACTATCACATTATCATGTTATTCATTACTCTGATAAACTCAATTAAAATGATTACCAAGTATTTTGTTACTAAATACAGTACTAATAGCCTGACAATGATTAAACAAACTTGCTATTCTGCTACATGTTCAAACCAACAGATCACCCAATACACAGAAAATAAACACTGTATTAGCAAATTTAAAAAATGAGCCACAGAACTCCCATATTTCAAGCATAAAAGAGCAAATTCTATATATTAAGCACAGCTTAAAATTTCAAGAAAATGAACTACCCTTAACACATTATCTGTAACAAGCAATTCACTATGTCATCCATCCATACACATTAACCACCCAATGTAGTAAATGGTTTCCTGGTGTACAGGAAACCACTTGGCTCGTCACTCAGTGTAGAGTTACCCATAGCCAGAAGGAAGAGGAAAGAATGAAGAAAGGACACAAGGGGGAGTGTAAAGTCACCCGTAGAGGAGAGTGAAGGAAAGACAGACAGAAGAGTATGGATGGAAGTGAGGAGTAGTGCTGCTTTGGATGTCTGCCCACTCCTCTATTCCATCCTTCCTCTTCTGTCTTTCTTTCATTCACTCTTACCTCTTTCTTCTGCCTACGGGGGACTTTACACTCCCTCTTTTGTTTTTCTTTTCTTCATTCTTTCCTCTTCCTTCTGCCTATGGGTAACTCTACACTGAGGGACAAGCCCCATATGACCAAATTATGGTTCCTAGTGGTTTAGTGGGTAATTAAGGTGCTCCAATTGAATTGAGCCTGTGAAGATTTATGTCCAAGGGGTGGTTGGAGTTTAATGTTCACGCAATTCCACTCAGGGATGAGAGAGGCTGGTCACTCTTACCTTAAATGTCAGGACCAGCCTGCCTAGCACTACACTCTTCATGGAGCGACATAGGACTGGATGATGGATGGATGGATGGAATCCACCCATAGTATAAAAAGAAAGCAATGAATCAATTACAAACTCCTGGGGTCAGGCTACTCAATTCATACATTTAAGGCAGGCGTAGCCAGGTGTTTATCCTTTAGCAACATTATGTTAGCAATATACCTAAATCACCCCAGAGATCAAGACCCTAACGGACCACATCTGGTTAGAGTGGCTTGACTCACCAGGTCACCAGGCCTCTGAAAACTGTGTGAGAGCAATGACCCTCATGCACTACATCAGCACACAGCAAAAAGGCCCATCCTTAACATCCCTACATGCACCACTGAATTGTCTCAAATAGGAGTGTGTGCTCAAGTACAACGGGAGTAAGTGGCATCCTGACATCTACAAAACTAAACTGCCGTGTCAAGAATCAAGTCCAGTATTGATAGAGGGAAATCACAACAGAAAGTACTATTTTAAAAAGCACTATGCTAAATTAATGACTTCTTAACTACCATAAACTATTTCAACACATTCTTAACCAAATTAATCATTTTATCAAAATGTTACTTTTCTAAGAGCCAATCTATTGTATTTATCTATCTATGGCCAAATGCCTAATACCTGGGTGGCCACAAATGATTCACCTCCATGTCACCCAGTCCTCTGCCATCAGGGTGCCCTTTCTCTAACTCACACCACCCTCTCTCATATACCTCTCTACTCCGTCTCCCCATCTCATCCTTGGTCCTGCTTCCCCCACCCCTCTCCATCTTACTCACATACACACCCCTAGTCAGTCCCTTGTTCCCCATTCCTTCCAAATGACCAAACCATCTCAAGGTACTTCTCCTAATGCTTTCTAGCACATTCACTTATTATCTTCAGTAGATCACTAATACTGTACAAGCATCATCCACTCACTTGATGTAGTGCTACCTACTTCTTCCTTCATCTTTAGCATTCTTTTTCTGTGTCTGACCACCTCTCTTCCTATTTCTCCCAACCGTCCTGTTGCTTTTTATTACTCTTATTTCCTTTTCAGGTGACTTTACAGTGAGTGACATGCCTAATGGTGTTTTGTAAGTGAGGAAACCATTTACAACGCTGGGTGGTAACCGTATAACCAACTCATACGTGTTCCTTACATGTGAACAAGTGGGTTGGCGGAGGGTTAATGCCCCTGCCTGTAAAACAACTAACTCCAAAGTCAAACGGCCACCCCTTACGGGATTATGGCGTCTGGCTATAGATAGATATCAGTAATACTAATCACTGCACCAATGATAATATCTCAAACCCTCTATCTACTGCATTTATATCTTTATATCAATCACATCAACCACAATTTCAAATAATTCTCTCTCCAAATGACTTCAGTGAGTGACAATGTAAATGGTTTCCTATGCCCAGGAAACCATTTACAATGCTGGGTGGTAACCATATAACATCATAACACTTGGTTGGTGGTTTAGTGGGATCCAGTTGGGTGGAGTCTGTATGGGTTCCACCTGTGGGATGGCTGGGGTTTACTGTTCACATAATCTTACTCAGAGGATCATGAGGCTGGTCACTGTTCCTTAATGTTGGGACTGAGTAGCCTAGCCCATGGACCTCTACATTCATGTTTATATCAGGCAAAAAGGGATTGGTGATGATGATGATAATGACTAAAATTAGGCACTCACAAAAGCTACTCTCCACAACAACCATCTACAATTGTCTATCTATAGCCAGATACCATAATCCCTTAAGAGGTGGCTGTTTGTCTTTGAGTTAATGGTTTTATGGGGAAGGGCAATAACCTTCTGCCAACCCATTTGTTGACACATAGGGAACACATGTGGGATGGTTATATGCTTACCATCCAGCGTTGTAAATGGTTTCCTGGCTTGCAGGAAACGATTAGGCTTGTCACTCAATGTAAAGCCACCTGAAAAGGAAAGAAGAACCATAAAAAGTGACAGAAAAGATGGGAGAAAGAGGAAGAGAGGAGGGCAAACACAGAAAAAGAATGATAGAGGTGAAGCAAGAAGTAGGCAGCACTACATCAAGTGGGTGGATGATGTGCTGCCTACTTCTTTCTTTGCCTTCATCATTCTTTTCCTGTGTCTGCCCTCCTCTCTTCCTCTTTCTCCCATCATTCATGTCACTTTTTAATACTCTGCTTTCCTTTTCGGGTGGTTTCACATTGAATGACAAGCCTAATGGTTTCCCGTAAGCCAGGAAACCATTTACAGTGCTGGGTGGTAACAATATACTCAACTTACACGTGTTCCCTACATGTCAACAAGTGGGTTGGCAGAGGGTTTGTGCCCCTTCCTGTAAAGCCACTAACTCAAAGACGAATGGCCATCCCTTATGGGACTACGGTGTCTGGCTATAGACAGATACAGACAGACAGTAGTGGATGGTTGTTATGTAGGGTAGTTTTTGTGAGTGGTTAACTTTAGTCATTATCATCTACAATTGTAAGGTATGAAAAAAAACAAAAACAAAAAAAGAGACTATCTTCAAAAGCAATTTAATACACCAATCAGCTTTTAGCAAGCATATTGCTCAACTATCAACCATTCTAACAAGCATAACACTCAAACTTACCACTGAACCAACCACCTACAAGTATAAGCAAAGGCAGGCAGAAAAATAAAATAAAACACAAACCACCCCATCACCATCTTAACAAGCAAATCACTATACCATCCTCCATTCTAACAAGGAAATCATTAAAGCAACCACCATTCTAACAAGCATGTCACTAAAACTAACCATCAAACAACCTACAAGAGTACTGTACGTATGGCAGGCAGAAAAACCCATTCAAAACAAACTACCCTACAATCTTAACCCCTCAATGGCAGCCAACACTGAGCAATGCTTTACCTTAAATGCACCTGTGACACTGAATTGGCGCAATCTGTAGAAAATTGCGAAAAATTATGGGAGGGGAACGAAGGTCACTGGTATGTTTACCCGGCCCTACTCTACCACCCCAAGCATTCAGGCAGTCACTTTTTCTCTGATGTTTTTGCCCATGTGTTTCCATGCCAATGGCACATGCACAGTGAATTTTGTGAATTTTATGATATCTTCTGCAAATCATAGGATGGGTTTAAGAAGCTAAAAACACATTGCCAGGTGTGCCAGACAATTCTTTCCACATCTGTAAGAAACTGTTTTAGAACTTTGAAAAAATGGTTCTGGGGCTGGCTATGGGAGCCTGCATATTTCTGAACTCACGGCCACTGAGAGGTTAAAAAACTAATCATTAAACCAATGACACTTCTAACAGGCATGCCACTACATCAACCACATTTCTAACACGCATATCATTAAGTCTAATCAACATACCACTTACCGGTGCTACTACTGCAGGCAAAAATAACCCAATGAAAACAAACCACCTCATCATCACCATCTTCAACAATGAATAACCGCTCGTGCAAAAGAGTTCCTACCCCTGCTGGTATCCGTACTGGCCGTAAGCGAAGCCCTGCATACCAAGGAACTGCTGCCCCTGGACTTGGGCCGGGTATCCCTGAGGGTACCAATAGCCCATCTGGCCTGCGTAGTTGTAGGGGTACTGGGACCCGGGCAGCGGCTGCAAAGACAAGCATTCGGACACATCGGTCAGCGTCTGAAATGCAGAAAAGGGGAGAAAAGTCTGACACGGGCCTCTCCCCCCCTCTTCCAAGGGTCAGCAGTTAGTACAGGATGTCATGCTGCATCATAACATGAAAAGAGGTGGGTCAAAAAGATAATAATCAATGATTAAATAAATCATACCAAAGCCTCTGAAAATGCAGAAAGAAGAGAAAATTCTACTACTGCCCTCTCCTCATTAGATGGTAGAAGATGTGCTGTGTTAGAACATAGGAAAAGTAATTAGGATAAAATGGTCAAATTTGTTCCAATAAGGGAAATAAACATTTTATGTAGGCTTCTTCCCCCTCCCCCTCCTCCAAAAGTCATCAGTCAGTACAGGATGTGCTGTGTCAGAACATGGAGAAAGAAAATAGGCTTTAAAAAAGTCAAAATGAAGAGCAAAATTAGTTACATTAAAATGAATCCTAAAATACCTAAGTCACATAGTACACTGTATACAGCATCCAGTACAACAACCCAAACCAAACATAAAACAGCACAGTAAGCCCTCACTATAATTTACTAAATTGGGGGAAGCCTGATCCGACAGAGCTGATAACCAGTTAACAGTATTTATATCTAATGGTCCCCCTTCTGATGTGGGATTTCAAGCACGTTTGAAAATAAATGAGTACAAAAGCATTATATTCTTGTACCAAAAATTACAGCTATACCAATTTTACAATAACTTCACACATAATTTCACTTTTTTGCAACTTCTTTCACATACTTGTCACAGCACTTTTTCATGACTATACAGTATTACTATAGTCTATTACTGAAACCTGGCAGTTGCAATGGAAACAGGGTTACTTCAGGCCAGGCTGGAGTAAAAAGGTATGAAACACATGTATTGCAACCCCCCTTCTGCCCTCTTGCTCCCACCCTTCTCCCTCCTTCTCTCCTCCCATGTAGCAAAGTAATGCAGTGTAGAGAAAAAAAAATAACAAAATCAATAAAAAATACATCGGGGGGAGAGAGTGGAATGGAATGGAATATGAAGTTTAGGCCAAAGGCCAAGCACTGGGTCAGGGGGGGGGGAGAGAGAGAGAGAGAGAGAGAGAGAGAGAGAGAGAGAGAGAGAGAGAGAGAGAGAGAGAGAGAGAGAGAGAGAGAGAGAGAGAGAGAAACTAACATTAAAAATGAAAAGCATATTCAAACAAGGTACTGGTAACATGCTAATACATTATGGTAACTGCATAGCAATAAGCTGTACCAAGTAATGAGTACATAAAAATATAACTGTACAAAATATTCAAGACTCATTGTGTCATATTCTCCATCAAATTAAATAAACTGTTTAAAACTACTGTACAGCAATTATGCATTCCCTTTACAGCTAAAATACTGTACTGTACTGTCAATGGTTACCGTGAATTCTGCACATTAATACCTACACTGTACCACACTGTACACTGTGTTAAAATATTTCACATTCTGGAGTCAACAGCATATAAACATTAATAATTTTTAAATGAAAGAGTCAATATGCATGAATGCTACAGGCATGAATTGACTTGTATTGATTTAGTAATTCAACATCACGAATTTCAGTACTGTATATGTAATACAAAACAAAATATATTCTTGATTACTTCAACTTTTAAAAAATTTTCTAAGGTACTAATGAGGGTGTCTCTTATAAATCTGCTTCTGAACCATACTAAAGTTTTTCTCACAGCTAGTTACTTCTTCTTTCACTATTTGTCTGTCTATCTATCTACCTATCTGTATAATGTATGATGTAGCATTCTATATGGGGTGGCCCTGATAAAATTACAATAAGCATTTTTGCACAATTTGTCTGTCTGTCTATCTATCTATCTACACAACATGTGATGTAGCATTCTAAGTGGGGTGGCCCTGATAAAATTACAATAAGCATTTCTGCCTCAACACAGCAATGATCCCTCCCCCTCAGTACTCCCACTTCTCTTATGATAATCTACCCTCCCTCATATGCTTCAGCCTACCACCTTGCCTTCACTATGGATTTCATGAACCCTATCTAATGTTTAAAAAACTAAAACTATCCTGCTAACTTCTATATTTTGTTATTCCATATTACAGTATATCTCTACCTAGTTATAAAAAACTGGTTATGGTATAATGCCTTGCTTCCCCTCTCTCTCTCTCTCTCTCTCATAGCCTTCAAAGACCTCAGTCTTGTGCTTAAAATGTTTTTGTAAGCAAGGCTTCATTCATAATGAGGTACTGTCTGCCATTAAGTCCTTTACACTTCTGGGATTCCAGGCTAATGAACTTTACTTTTATTGGCAAATTCATCATTTTATAAGGTTTTGAAGATGCCTAAATGAAATACAACCTGCACCTACCAACACTAAGCTAGGCAATATATCTCTTGTCTGCCAACATTACAGTAACCTAACTGAAACTTTGTTTCAGGTATACCTGTTATATTTTGATCTGTGAGGCCTCTGGTTCCAAACATACCATACGTGAGAGAATATCGATCATGATTTGCTATAAAATCACAACATACCAGTACAGTATATACCTGGCAAGAATATCTCAGTGACCTATTATTCTCTGGATACTGTACCAACCATGACCTGACCTCTCAGTCCCAGTACCCACCAGGACTTGATCTAACCTAACCTACCAGTGCCCAGTACCCATTATTATCTGGTCTAACCTGACCTACCAATGCCCAGTACCCACCATGACCTGATTTAACTTGACCTACCAGTGCCCAGCACCCACCTTGGTCTGATCTAACCTGACCTGTTAAGGCCCAGTACCCACCATGACCTGATCTAACCTGATCTATCAGTGTCTATTACCCATAAGACCTGGCTTTCTAGTGCCTGAGTGGTTACAATGACCTGCCCTCCCAGTACCCAAGCATCAAACATGGCTTTAGATGACCTGAACTGACCTGTGTACCTACCATGACCTGAGTGGTGACGGGGGTGTTGTTAGGGTCACCAGACTCCTTCCCCCATGAGCATTTGACCGGCTGACCGTTTATCTCGGAGTTGTGAACTGAGACAATGGCATGGGTGGCTGACTCTTTGGTGGAGAATCTGAAATATGAGACAGGTTATGAGTCACACCATCAGCTGCAGCAGCAGCATCGTCATTATTCATCACCATCCTCCTCTTTAACCTCCTTCTCCTCGCCATCATCATCATCATCAACAACATTTTCCTCCTCCATTTCACTGCATTGCTCCCAACTCACACCCTCCTCTCTCATATACCTCTCCACCCCATCCCTCCATCTCATCCTCGGCCTCCCCCACCCTCTTCCCCCCTCCGCCTCACTCACATACACTCTCTTCGTCAGTCTTTCACCCTCCATCCTCTCCACATAGCCAAACCACCTCAGTGTGTTCCTCATAACGCTTCCTATCACATCCACATCCACACCACAACGCACCTTTATATCCTCATTCGTCAGCCTGTCTCTCCATGTGACTCCACAGGCTCCTCTTAAATAACTCATTTCCACTGCTCTCACTCTTGACTTGTGTCCTTCCAACAACGTCCAAGCTTCACTTCCATACGTTAGAGTTGGTATCACAATACTGTCATGTAATAACTTTTTCACTTCCATGCTCACTTCCCTGTTTCTTATCACTGCTTTCATGGAACTAGCAACCTTTCTTCCCTGCTGTACCCTTTCAAGCACTTTACCCTCCAAACCTCCATCCTTACTCATCACATTACCCAAGTACTTAAACGTACTCACTTTTTCCAATTCCTCACCATCCAACCTCGCTGTACATTCACTGACTTCACCTCTCTCAAAAACCATCACTTTACTCTTCCCTACATTCACCTTTAGATTCCGTTTCTTACAAACTCTCCCAAACTCATCCATCAAGCCTTGCAGCTCCCCTTCTTCTTCACTCAACAACACAGTATCATCTGCAAACAACAGTACAGGGAGTTTCCAAACACTATCCTCTCTCACCAGGGCCACTCCAACATCCACTACCCTACCTTGTACCTCTTTTATTACCCCATCCATGAACAGATTGAACAACCATGAAGACATGACACATCCCTGTTTCAACCCAACCTCCAAAGAGAAAAATTCACTTAGTTCACCATCCACATGCACTGCAGCCATACATCATACATACTCTTCACAGCATTCAACAACTTCCCATCTACTGCATATATTCTTAATACTTTCCACAATCCTTGTCTATCCACCCTGTCATATGCTTTCTTCAAATCCATGAAAGCCGCATACAACTTCTTTCCCTTCTCTAGAAACTTTTCCACTACAGATCTAAGAATGAATATCTGATCTACACAACCTCTTCCCTTCCTAAAGCCTCCCTGTTCTTCTCCAACTAATTCCTCTGTTCTTTCTCTAACTCTGTCAATAAGTATCCTACCATACACGTTTCCTATTATACTAAGAAGATTAATGCCCCTCTGATTACCACACACTTCTTTTTCCCTTTTCCTTTGTACAAGGGAATAATTATACCTGACTTCGAATCCTCCGGGACTCTACCTTCCTCCCAGGCCAATCTGCACATCTTCCACATCCATTCTACTACCATCTCTCCCCCATGCTTCAGCATTTCACCACACACTCCATCAATTCTTGGGGCTTTCCCCAATTTAACTTTCTTCATTGCTTCCACAACTTCTATCCTACTGATTTCTTCCTGTCTTCTCACATCCCTCCTTCTCCCAGCCATTCCCCAGCCACTTATACTCGCATTATTTCCATCCTGTATGTTCAACAATTCCTTAAAATGTTCTCTCCATCTGCTCACTTTTTCTCCCTTCTCAACTAGTAATCTACCATTTTTATCTTTCACTCCCCTGCTAACCTCACTTCCACCCTGTCTTACTCTCTTCACCTCTTTCCAGAACATTTTCTTACAGTCCCTCCACTTTACACTCAAATTCCTTCCAAATTCCTCATCCGCTCTCTTCTTACTCTCTCTTACTAATCTTTTCACCTCTCTCTTTCTTTCTACATCTAACTCTCTCTTCCGCCTCTCAACTTCTTCCACGCCCCTATTTCTCATCTATTCATTGTATGCTTTCTTCTTCTGTGCCACAGCCTGTCTCACCTCTTCAGTCCACCACGCTGTTCCTTGCACCCCCCTCCGTCTTCTCTTCCTCCCACATACCACATCACATGCTGCACATATTTCTTCCGTAAATATCCTGCACACACCTTCCACGTCCCCCATCTGCTCCAAATCATATTTGCCCAATCGTTTCCACTTCTCTCTTATACTCTGCCTTTTTCTCATCCTCTTGTAACCTTTCCACTCTCCTTGCAACTACTCCTTCCTCTCGTCTTTCCCTTCTTCTATTCCTCCATCTTACTTGTATCCTAATTCTGGCCACCACCAATAATAATAATAATAGTAATTATTATTATTATATTATTATTATTATTATTTTTATTAATATTACAGTATTATTATTATTATTATTAATTGTTATTCTTATTCTTATTGTTATTATTAATACTAAGACTAATACTAATAATCCAAACGACAACACAGCACCATACCTGACAAATGCATATCCCTTGTCCTTGAAGACCCTGATCTCATGAATTTGGCCGTAATGCGCAAAAGTTTTCTGCATCAGCTCCTCAGACAGGCCGTTGGTAATGCCTCCACAGTAGACGGTGCAGTTCGTTGGCGAGGACTGGTTATAGACATCATCGAAGGTCAGGGGCTTCTGGTTGGCTGTGGGGAAGAAGGAGACGGCTGTAATGAGTTTTCGATGTCAGGATGGGGAAGAAGAATTAGGTGTGTGTGTGTGTGTGTGTGTGTGTGTTTATAATACTGTACACCCTTTCAGTCTAAGTACACAGTTTTTCTATCATAGTGTATTTTTTCTATCAACATGAATTTCGTTCAGTTTCGGGAAGACGTATGGTTGTGATGAAAGTAGTAGTAGTAGTAGTAGTAGTAGTTGTTGTTGTTGTTGTTGTGGTGGTGGCTACAACCCCAAGCTCATCTGAACGTACCCTGTGGACTGCAGGCATTAGTGTCACTACATGAAGGCATCCCTCTCACCAATGGCATTATAAACGGGAGCAGTAACTGGCTAATCAGTCTATTGGTAGCAATGTTTTTTTTTTTTCCTGTTATTCGCCATGGACTGAAGGCTAGAGAAAACAATATAAACAAGGATTTACTCTAATACCAGCTAGTGGAGAGGGATGCCTTCACGTGGTAGCACACTGTAACTAGGCGGCTCCACTGCCATATTATATAAAACATCCCTCAGTTCCCTCCCTATTCCCCTAAATAAGGATAGTGGACTGCAGAAGGAAGACAGCTTCAGCCTGCAGTCCACTGGGTTCACGCTTCACATGAACCTGGGGCTACTAATGCTACTACTACTACTACTACTACTACTGCTACTACTACTGTATTACCTATCACAACTGAACTGCAATCCTCCATTTTCTCCTTTCAAACTTTTCAAACAATGAAAAACACATTATTTTTCACATCTCTCAAATCATTTGTCAAATCTTACAACAAAAACTTAGCTGGTATATATCTATTTTTCAACAAATAATTTCAGAGTCCTCCTAACATTTGCCTGAATCTTCCAAACATATTCAAATATTTCAGAAATTTCAAGCTCCTCGACCTGAATACAGTGTCAATGTTAGCTTAGTCTTGCTACCTCCTGACGTCATCAACCTGGAGGTCGGCCATATTCGAGGTATAAGAGCAGCGAACGAAGCTAGTGACTGAGTTCTGTTTCAATCTTGGAGCGTAGGTTAACGTCTAAAAATGATTATTTACTGCCGTATTCACGGGTATCATGAGCGCCAGGATTGAAAGAAACATTTAAAATTCTACAGGTAACGGAATATTGTTCGAACCCAAAAAAGTAAATTAATAAAAAAAAAAAAAAATGAGAGAGGAGTGTAGATGTCTACAGGTACCCATGCTTTACGTGACTGAAACAGTCTCAAGGGGGAAAAATGGTGCTATGACAAGAACGTGTGGTTTCCTACATACATGGTCAAAATCGTATTAAAAAAAAAAAAATCCTTGGGTGTAGGAAAGAAAAAAATGTGCCAGCTTCTGCTGGAAAGTACACAGTAATAAGAGTAATATGGCACTTGTGGTACACTGTATATACATAACATACTGAGATCACACACGAAAAAGAAAAAATGTATAGCACCTTCCAAAAAAGAAAATATTTCCATCAATTAGCAGTTCTATCTTTGACCTCCAAATGACATCTGGTACTGTAAGTCACGCTAACCTAACTTTGCTTTCACAGGACATTCTTGAACCCATCCAAAGACCTTCTAGTTACAAGCCTGAAAGATTTTATATATATATATATATATATATATATATATATATATATATATATATATATATATATCCCTCCAGTTCAGCAAGTCTTTCAAAAGGTGATTTGAACAGGCCAATAAAAACAAGAAATAAATGAAAAAATATATCGGAAAAAATATTGCTCTGAAGCAAGAATACATGAGAGAGAGAGAGAGAGAGAGAGAGAGAGAGAGAGAGAGAGAGAGAGAGAGAGAGAGAGAGAGAGAGAGAGAGACCCTAATCTTCGTTGAGATGCGGATTTATACGATAATATAAA
>NC_137038.1:152500-157500 GCF_032717465.1 Coenobita brevimanus
ATGAGGACATGGTATATCCCTGTTTCAATTCAACAATCAGACAAAAAAATTCACTCGGTTTACTATCTAAACGCACTGTAGCCTTAGCCCTCTCATACATACTCTTCACGGCATTCAAAAACTTCCCATTTACTTCATATTAATACTTTCCACATTCCTTGTCTATCCACCCTGTCATATGCTTTCTCCAAATCCATGAAGGCTACATACAAATTCTCTACTTTCTCTAGATACTTTTTCACTAGAGACCTAAGAAAGAATAACTGATCTACACTACTTCTTCCCATCCTAAAACCTCCCTGTTCTTCTCTAACTAATTCCTTGGTTATTTTCCTAGCTCTGCTAATAAGTATCCTATCATATAATTTTCCTATTACACTAAGAAGACTTGGTCCAAAATTGCCATCTCTCCATCTTGAATGATGAGTTGTAACGAAAGATTAATAATGGTGCTAGTCACCATGAAGTGCTATGGACACGGTGAAGAGCCGTTGTTTTGTCTGTGTCACTGATACGTGAAGCTGAATATGACACAAACCTGTGCCATGAAAAGGCGAAACAACAGTGATAAGACAAACATGACGTCATTTAACTCACTGGATTTAGATGATTCGGTGGCAGACCTCCGACAGGAGTAAGCACGTGCTTTAACCCCCTCCCCATACAAGGACGTCACTTTGTATTCTTGCCACCTCCTGACGATTTCAATCAGTTTAGGAAAAGATCTCGTGTTGAATGGGTTAAAGAAGGCTGCGTCTCCAGTTCGAAGCCTGACTGTCATTTATATTTACATCTCCTGCCTCATTACGATTCTGTTCTCCAAGTCTGTATCTAAAGCCATCAGGTAAAAAAGTTTTTTTCGAAGTACAATAAAAATAGGACGACAACAAGAATAAAAATCTGTAGATAATTAAATAATGTCCTCGTTCTGATGGCGTAATGGCCATCCCTTTCCCTGTCCTACCCACGCTCTACACATTCTTCTCTCTCGACCCCATCCCCTTAACCCCCCTTCCATATCTCTCTCCCCCTCTCTCCTCACCCCTCTTCCCCTTCATCCTTCTCTTCCACCTTCAGTCGTCTTTCTTCCCTTCGTCTCTCTCTCTCTCTCTCTCTCTCTCTCTCTCTCTCTCTCTCATCACTTCCACTCTCCTCCCTCCATCCTCCCTTTCCCTTCGTCCTACTCAGTCACCACATCCTTCTTGTTTCCCCTCTCCCTCACATGGGGGGGGGGAGATCAGGAGGGGAAGGGACACACCCAGACCATGTTTGGCAATCAATTATGCAGTGGCAACCTAGTGCTCTCTCCCATCCCTCCTCCCCTCCTTCTCCTCTTCCGCCTCTCCTCTCCTCACCTCCCTTCCGCTTTTCCTCTCTCCCCTTCCCTACTCCTCTTCTCATCCTTTCTCCTCCCCTCCCCTTCGTCTCTCTCCCGCTTTCCTCCCTCCCCTCCTCTTCCAACTCTCCCTGCCCTCCTTTCATCCCCTCAATCATCCCCTTCCATTCTCCTCTCCTCCTCTCTTCATTCTTCGTCTCTCCTCTTTCCCCATCCTCATCTCTCCCCTCGTATCTTCTCGCTCCCTCCCTTCTCTCCTCACCCCTCCACCCCTTGTTTTTTCCCTTCTATCCTTCCCAATTCCATCCTTCCCTTTTGCCCCCCTCTCCCCTTGCTCATTTTGTGGTCCCTCTTCCTTCATTTTCATTTCCCCTCTTAGTTACCTTCCTCGCCTTTGTCCTGCTCTACTCCTCTCCCTTCTCTCCTCATCATTCCCCTCTCCCTTCCTCTCCCTTTTACCCCTCCCTAGTCTCCTCTAGATCATTTTGTGGTTCTCTTCCTTCACATTGGTCGATAGGTACTATCCCGAACAAAAGTTCGTTCCCCCAACTAGCCACTGTGTGAATCCGAAACACAGAGGATCGAGAAACACAGCATCTGAAAGAATTGCCATTTTCATCCAACAGATGGCGCACAGTAATGTTTATGAGGGGGGCAGGGAGGTTGGGAGAGGGAGGTACGAGAAAAGGAAGTTTGTACAGTATCTCGGTGCAGATTACGTAGCATAATCACCAGATGTTGATACGGTTACGGTTGTGGTAGAGATGGATTACAATAAGAATGATAAATATATATATAAGATATTTACGAAATCTCCGACGTCACCTAGACCCTTGGAGCAACCCACTCAGAAGTCCCAAGTAACCCCTTCATTAGGATGACTACCACCTTTATTCTAAGTGGCACTGTAGGCTCGCAGTACATTTTACCTAGCGATCTGTTTTGCAGCTTAAACCTAATTATTCTCTTGTATGTCACTGATGCAAAAAAGGACCATATAAAAACAATATAAACTGCACAAAGAAGACTGCTCAGGTAAAATAGGCAGAATAAATCGGTTAGGAAGTAGTGCTACGAAGCCTCCTGAGGGACTCTGAATACTTATTCTGCTTCCTAGAGACCCACTCGAACTCCAGAGGCTAATAACAAAGAATAATATGCAGGATGGTAAGATAGGTAGACCTACGAGGATCAGTACATTTGCTAAACATAATCATTTTCTAAACATAATCATGGCATTCTTAAAATCGTGACAGATATATACATCAAATCCATCCAGTGTTACCATTTGGGAAATATTTCATGGCCGGCATAATAAATACATTTATTTTTTTCACAATTTCCGGGGGAAGTAATACCTTTTTAACAGTATTTCACCTTATGCTAGGGAGAAAAGCACTTTCCTCAGGTTTAAGCATGGTTGACCCTTAATGGGTTAATCCATTCACTGCTATAGTCGACTCCTTTAGTTCTTTTACCATAACTTAGTCCAGATTTTCGTCCTCTTGCAGTCACTTAACTCTCAGACGGAAGACAGTCCTATGGTTCTTCACAATTTCCACAGCACTTCTTCGTGACTAACACCATGTCACGTAGCTCACTGACAGGACATAATGCTACGGTTCTTCATCTATTCCATAGCACTTTATCGCGACCAGCACCATAATCTAGTGCTAAACTACTGTTGTTGCTAAGCATTCAAGATAGACAGCTGCTCCTACATCCATTCCACAGCACTTCATTGTGACTAACATAGCATTCTAATGTTATTTTGTTGTTAAACTCAGCATTCAAGATAGAGATGGAAGTTTTAGGCCTAGTTAAAGTGAACAGAGTATCGCAACAAGAGTAAAATTAAGTCATCGTATTGAAGGAAGTGGCAAATACACTACATGAAGCCAGCGGTGAATGACGTATAAACAGATTCGAGCAAGACATGAATATTAGAACACGCTGCTTTTTCATTTTTCACAGCCTGAGTCCCAATTCATCAATATCATTCACGTATTCTACACAGCCTGAAAATTCGAAAGACTTTAGTTGCGAAATTCTCCGGTAAATGCTTTCAAAATAATTGCGTTGAATACAGGAAATGATGATTAACTACATCTGAGTGTGTACGTGTAGACGCGTACGTACGTTCCGTAACTGGAGGCGAGCTGTAGCTTACCAATATTCCGCAAAATGGCTTACTTACAGGTGACCGCGATGCGGTTTTCAGGCCGTAACTCGCGAACCGTAGCCTGAATACTTTTCTAAACATGAAAAGAAGCATCTACACTTGACGAGCAGGATTTTAGTGTATAGTACTCTCGCGTACGCCTTTTATGTTTTGGAGTTATTACTGATGAAGGAGAGAGAGAGAGAGAGAGAGAGAGAGAGAGAGAGAGAGAGAGAGAGAGAGAGAGAGAGAGAGAGAGAGAGAGAGAGAGAGAGAGAGAAACAACAATACTGATATTTCTGCGGTTCAATTTTGTGACTCCATCGAAGGTTAGCAAGACTTTGCGAGTAGTTTTGCACTTGAATGGCGAAGATCTTTCAGTTCATAAGCTTAAAACTAAGCTTTGTGACCGTTTTCCTGCGAATGCTAGTATACCCAACAAGAGAGGATGCCACTCTGAACCTGCGCCATTCCTGTAGCACTCCGTGACAGATGAAAAGCCTAACCACTTTTAAAATATAAAAAAGTCTCTCAAAACAGATAGGGACAGTCTCTCAAAATAAAAACAAAAAAACAGCTCCTAAAAATAGTTAACACGAAAAACTTCTCGAAACTGCAGTCTCTAAAAATACAAACATGAAAACGACTCAAGACAAAAACATAAAAACAGCATCTCAAGACAGCAGTCCCTAAAATACAAATATACAAATAGCTAATAAAAACATATAAAAAGCTAACAACAGTCGAGAAACACAAAATTATGATCCTCAAAATATAAATACATACCATTAAGTAACATCACAGAACATCCCTTCACAACTGACAAACTTTATACAGTATATTCCTTCCCAACCAACTTGTAAAACAATCTTATTCATCATCCGTCTGAACAATCCCATCTTTCCACAAATCCTAACCCTCTATGCGATTCTAAGTCTCCCTTCCATCTTACTCGCCTTTACTTCCCCCTCCCCTAATCGTCTGAACAACCGATTTCTTATCCCCCAACCCTCCAAGCAAGCTCCTTCCTTACCCTTACTCCACAGTACAACTACTACTACAATCTCCAACTTTCTAGAACCTCCCTCTGCCTTTTGCCCTAACTGCACTCTCCTATTACTATTATCTTTTATTACTATCCAACTGCTATTCCCAACTCTCTACATCCCCCTCCTTCCATCTCATCTTCATCCGACAAGAAAACCGTCTCCTCAATGCTTCTAAGCCTCAGTAACACTAACCCCCATTCTTTCTCGCTCCTATCCCTTCCCAAAACCGTCTGTTCAGTGCTATTACTGCCCCCCTCCCCCAACAGTACTACTAACTTCGTCCTTCCTTCCTTGCCCAAACCCCAAACAACGTTTGTCCATTCCTGCTAACCCTCTATACTATTAACACCACCTTCCTGCTCGCCTATACTCCCACAATACTGTCTGCTCAATGCTACTAACCCCTCTATACTATCCCGCAACCCTCTAGAACCTCTCCTATTCCCTTCTCCTC
>NC_137038.1:167500-257500 GCF_032717465.1 Coenobita brevimanus
GGCTCAATCGGTAGAGAGGTGGCCTGTAGTCCTAACGGACCCAGGTTCGAATCCTGGCTGGGGCAGGGAACGGTTTAAGGATTTGAATTTCATTAAAATCAGGTTTTACTGATCTACCAGAAGACCCGCCGACATGTCGTAAAAATACCCCCGCTAATACCAATACACCAGTCCTGTATGAGACAGCCCTAGCATGTATTCAATATGGACGGTGGGTGTTAGCGCCGAAGTGGTGACATGTAGAGGTGTATGGTATGTAGGAGGACTGCTGGGCCTTGAGAGCAGGCTGTGAAGCCTATGCCTAGAGTCGGACACATAAAAAAAAAAAAAAAAAAAAAAAAACACAATCAGACAAAAACATTATCGCTCCGCCTTCTAAAGGCGGGCGATAACAATGTGTCACCCACTAAAACTACAACTTGAGAGAGAGAGAGAGAGAGAGAGAGAGAGAGAGAGAGAGAGAGAGAGAGAGAGAGAGAGAGAGAGAGAGAGAGAGAGAGAGAGAGAGAGAGAGAGAGAGAGAGAGGACGGGAAGAAGGAAGGAAATTTGTAGGCACTAGGCAGTGGGAGGTGAAACAGAGAAGGGTCGGGAAGGTGGAGGGGAGTAGAGGACGGGTGGGAGACAAAGATTCGGATCGCTGGATAATGGCTTAAGGAGGAGGAGAGGAGGGAGAGGGAGGGAAAGAAGAAGGATGCGGGGAGGAGAGGGAAGAGGCGGGAGAGGGACGAGATATTGGTGTGTGTAAGAAGAAACGTACAGAGAAGAGAAAATGAGGAGAGAGAAGAGAAGAGGTAGGAATAATTGGAGGGAGGGAAGGGAGAAAGTGGGAAAGGAGAAATACGGGGTGAAGGTAATAAGAATATATGAGAGGGAAAACGAAAGAAAAATCGGAAAGTGGAGGGAGGGGGGGGGGTGGAAGGAATTGTGGATGGAGGGGGAAAGGAGATAGCTGGCGGGAATGAAGGGGAGATGAAATGGAGGAAAGGAAAATATAAGTGAGAGGGAATGGGAAGAAAAAGTAAGGACGGAATTGATGGAAAGGAAGGATGGGAGAGAGAGAGAGAGAGAGAGAGAGAGAGAGAGAGAGAGAGAGAGAGAAATTTAGAATGGGATTACATAGGGGAATTGAACTGTAGACATTAAGGCAAAGAGGTGAGCAGAAGGGAGGGGGAAGGAGAGGGAGGGAGGAAGTGAGGAGGGGATATGAGAGGGATGGGGAAGAATGAGCGGGAAGCTAAGGTAATAGGGAATAGGGAAAAGGGGATATAGGGGAAAGGGGGAATAGTGGAAAGGAGGAGTGGAAGTGAGATTACGGAATGAGGGATAGGCAGAGGAGTGAAGGAATAACGAGGACGGGAGGAGGAAGAATGGAATGGGTATGCCTTGAGTATGAGTTCAGTACTTTGCCGTAGCAAACATTTGACCAGTTCTGTACTATTCCGTCTTGTTATACTCCAACTAACTCCACTGCTCCCCTACATAACCAACCAAAATAAAATACATGAAGAAATAAATAAATATGCAAATAAATAAATAATCTCCCATACAACCTAGGGAAAAAAAGACGTACCCAGCTACCCATAAAAAAAGATATCCCACAAAACTGATAAAAAAAAAACTCCCTCAAACCCCTACCCTACAACTGACCCTCTCCCCCCACAACTACCCCCAACAACTGACCGCCCCCCTTCCTCCCTTAGCCTCACAAAACTGGCACTTTTTGCCGTGTGTTCGTCCAGCGTGAAATTCCTCATAGTGGGGCTGAGGCCGGCATTGTTGGGGGGCGGTGTGCCGTGATGTGCCCCGCCCCGGTCAAGCCCACCCCCGTCTGCTGATATTTTGTCCTGCCCTATCCTGCCACTGGCCTGTCTAATACTATTTTGCCCTGTCCTCTCCTCTCCTGTCCTGCTCTGTCCACTGTGTCCTTCCTTGGTACTGTCCTGTCTTACGTACGATACACCGACATGGCTATATCGTTATGTATTTAGTGTCAATTTTCCATTCAGATAATTTTGTAAAATATAGTTTCCATGTATCTGACATTTCCAAACAGTGATCCTAAACTGCGTGGTGGTACTTCTCACTTTTTCCTGCCGTCTTCGACTAAAGAGATTTAGGGATCTGTGGGTGAGGTAGCCTTCCTGTTCTGCTATCATTAACGTAGTCTCCGAGTATACAATTACAGTTACCTTATCGTACAGAATACAAGGAACCATCATACGAAGAACGGTTAGAAGAACTAAATCGAGTTAACATATCAAAGAGCAGGCTATGGGGGGAAATCAGGGAAGTGCATAAATATTTCAACGGACATGCCAACACAGCAGTTGACGGTCCTTGACAATAAACCAGTTGTATTAAACCAGAGGTAATGGTTGCGAGGTTATCGGCCAATGTTTCCAGGCAAATGAAGTCAAGCATTTCTTCTTCAGTGATGCTGAAAACATATGAAACTAACTGCCTCGGACTGTAGTGGACTGTTACGGTAAGAACGAAATCGCTTCGATGCGTATATATTTTATAATTC
Source organism: Coenobita brevimanus (assembly GCF_032717465.1). Lineage (NCBI taxonomy): Eukaryota > Metazoa > Arthropoda > Malacostraca > Decapoda > Coenobitidae > Coenobita > Coenobita brevimanus. The sequence continues at coordinate 170,029 of NC_137038.1, forward strand.
CCAGCTAAACACGTTCACGGCTGACTAACAGAAAATCTGACTAATACTTGCCCTATCATCCTAATCGTGTAGAACACAACATCGTTATGCGATTAATGTCCCTTTTCCATTAGAGATGAAGAGGATGGGGAATGAAATTTTCCATTCATTACTTCCTATGAGACTACCAAGATGGTCCTTCTAAGCTACGAGGTGGTGGTGCAGCGAAGTGGTGGTTCTCACTTTTTCCTGCTGGGTGCCGATGGTGGGACTGGGAAGAGAATGGGGAAGGAGAATTTTTTTTTTTTTTTTTTTTTTTTCGTTACTGCCCTATCTCCGATTCGCGGAACAAACAACCTCGAAAGATCCATTAAGTCTTGACATTTGCTTTCCTTTGTACTCCTTTTAATATATGTCATGGTTATAACCTTCTTTACAATAAACTGCCTTAAGAGGAGAAACAAATCTGTTGTTGTCTGCTTTCCTATAATGTTTCCTATCACCATCCTATCACCCTTCTCCTTATCTCCTGCTTCTTGTTTCCTTCCATCCATCCTCTCATCTCTTTCCCTTCTTCCCTTCATTTTCCTTCCATCCTTCCTCCCTCCTTTCACTCTTAATAGTCATTAAAAATAATAATAATAAAAAAAAACTCTCCACATGAGAGGACCTCTGTTTTTGCATACCCTTCCTCCCTTCCGCCTCTCTCCGTCAGTCCCCGCTCCCTCCTTCCTCCTACCTCTTACCTTCATTCCTTTCACCCCTCCTTCCATCCCACTCTTCTTTCCTCATTTATTCCGTCCTTCTGTCCCTCCTCCCTTTCCTGTCACCCTCCATCCCACTCTCCTTCCCTAATTTCTTCCAACCTTACCAGTCATCAAACAACACCTCCGCTCGGCACGACCTCTCATTTTTATACTCCCTCCCTCCTTCCATCCTTCGCTCCCTCTCTCCTTCGAATATTTCTATTTTCCTCCCTCCATCAATTCATACACCTCTCTTTTCATCAATTCCTTCCTTCATTCCCACCCCCCCTCCCCCACTCTTCCTTCCTTTCCTTTACTCTCCTTCCTTTCTTACTTCCCTTTTTCTCTCCCTCTCTCATTCCTTTCGTACTATTCTTGAAAAAATACTTTTCCTCTGGAGGACCTTATTCATTTTTTGTTTTCTCTCCCTTCATTCTACCATCCACTCTTTCCTACATTCATCTTTCATTCTCTCCTTCCTACTTACCGTCAATCCTTGCTTCCTCCATCCTCTTTCCTTCCTTCCTGACCTTCCTTCCTCCATTTCTCTTTCTATCACTCCATTCATACATGCATCTCTCATTCCATCAATAGCTTCCTTTCTCATCCACACCTTTCCCTCTCTCCCTCCTTCTTTCTTTCCCTCCTCCCTCCTTCCACTCTTACCCTTCATCAAAAAACACCTCCGCCTCGGCAGGACCTCCCTCATTTTTGTACTCCTAGACAAAACCCAGTTAGAATGACGTGAAAAATTTTAAACTTCGTAATCGGGGCAGAGTTTAGTAATGTGAAAAAGGAGCTTCGTGTATTATACATATTTCCTTACAGAGTGCTGAAAATGAAGTAGGGGCAGAATATTGTAACGTGCAAGGGATGTTTCGTGTATTACCCACATTTCGTTATAGACTTTTGAACGTCACTCTTTTCAATAAGGGTGGAACTGAAAAGGGAGTTGCATGCGTTACCGACATTTCATGTTACGCAGAAACACAGACCATAAAGAGCTTATGGTCCCAGCGAGGTGGTCTGGCCTTAACACTGATAGTACTACCTTACTCCAAAATCACAGTTGAAGACTAGGATAGTACACCAGTTTCTCTCTTTCTCTCTCTCTCTCAGCATAACAAATTCATAAATATAAATGCAAAAACAAAATTAAATGAAAGCAAATACTGTATAAGAGAGAGAGAGAGAGAGAGAGAGAGAGGGGGGGGGGCAGGGAGAGAGGCAGCAACAGAATTGGTGTTTCCCATTCTCGCTCTCCCTTGGTGGCCGTCACGGAGGAAGGAGGGAAGGAGGGAGGGAAGATGAGAGGGAGGGAGGGACAGGAGACTGAAGTGACGCAAGGAAGCATGGAGACAGAGAGGGAGGGAATGAGGGAAGGGAGAATAGGAGGAGAGGGAAGATGGAATGAAGTGGACTGAAGGAGGGAAGGAGAGAATAGATGTCGAGAGGGACTGATGGAGTGAGGGAGACAGAGAGGGAAGAAAAGATCGGAATTAGGCAAGGGGAGAGAGTTTGGGAGGAAAAGTGAGAAGATGTGTGGTAGGTAGGGAGGCGGGTGAGAAGGAAGGGAGAGAAGCTCTGAAGAGGGAAAGAGGGAGGAAAGTGAAGAGAGGTTTTGAGGATGAGAGACTGAAAAAAAGGATGGCATGCGGGAAGAGAAGGATGAAGGGAAGAGGGCAGACAGAGAGGGAGGGATGGGCGGATGGAAGGTAGGAGTGAGGGAGATGACCTGGAGACAGGGAGGCAAAGATTCAGGGGGTTGGTAGGGGTGCTGGGAGGGAGGGGAGGGAGTGGGAAGAGATATAGGGGGAGAAGAAGCTCTAGGGAAGAAGGTATGCAGGAAATGAAAGATGAAATAAAGGATGGAATGGGGAGAGACAGGAAGGTAGCTGGGGAGGAAGGGAAAAGGGAAGGAGGAAAGCCAACGAATGAAGGGAAAGAAGGAAAAGAATAATAGACATGACAGACAAGACAAAATGATAAAACAGCGGACGAAACAGAACGGGGCAAGACAGGCAGATGATAGGACACATGAGACGGAAGGACACAAGACAGGGCAGGATATGGCATGACAGAATACAAGTAGGGCAGGACAGGGCAAGACAAAAGACACGATCCTAAGACTCCCAAGGGAAGGCCGAAGACAAGCCAGGGCCCTTAGGACATGGGAGGACAGGGCAATGGCAGAGGAGGGGATGAGCAGCTAGTCTCATTTCGGTAAATTGGGCGGTGGGTGCTGAGCTTGTTAAAACACCCACTACCGGCTTAACACTCCCTTCCCCCCCCCCTTACATGGCTAGGAGGGGGATGGGGAAACTGGGAGGGATGTGAGGATCTTGGAGAGGGGTAGGAGAAGACTAGAGAGGGCTGGGAGTTTAGGCAGGGACTGGAGAGGTCGTTAAAAGGATATATGAGAGGCCAATGGAAGAATATGGGAAAGCTAAGAGACTTAGAAGTGGATCTGAGGAGGATGGGTGGATAAGGGATGGCTGGGAGAAAGTTTGAGAGGGATAGAAAAAGACAGATTAGGTGGGGGTCCTGAGGAGGCTAAGAGGATAGGTGAGGTTGGAGTAGATGAAAAGATTCTCATCGTGGGTTTCATTAATACCTGTCACATTAAGCTGTCCGTGCTTCAGCCCTATCAGTTATAAGAATAGGGTGCAAGAACACAGGTTATGCTGGGTTGGGCTAAATGTGGTTAGATTAGATTGGGTCACATTAAACTGTACATAGATTAAATTAGATTAGGTTACTGTGTTACGTTAGGTTAAGTATGATTGGCTTAGAGTAGGTTATATCCGATTAGGATCAATAAATTCAGGTACACAAGTTCAGGTATGACAAAGTTAAGTTAGATAAAGTTAGATTACATCAGTTCCGGTTCGTTTAAGTTAGATTAGACAGGATCGAGTCAGTAGGTTAGGGTAGGTTACAATATATTACTGTATATGTAGGTTTGACTAAAATTAAATTAACGTCAGTTAGGCCAGGCTACGTTAGATTGGTCTAGATCGGATCGGGTCGAGTCGGTTATGTTAGGCTGGGTTAGGTAAGGTTAGGTTACATTAAATACTGTATACACAAGTTAATCTGAGGTTAGTTTAAGTTAGGTTAGGTCAGGTTAAGTTAAAAGTAGGCAGGGTCGGGTCGGGTACGGCCAAGTTAGGTTAGGTGAGGTGTGGTGAAGTGAGGTCACGTTAGGTTGCGTTTGGTTAAATCATTGTATTGGAAGGTGAAGTTGTAGACTTGATGAGAGACCATCAAGACAGGTCCGGAAGAGCAAGGTATACAGGTAAAGAAGTGTGCGATAACTGAGGGTTGTGAGGGCTGTTGAGGGCTGCACCACGAGCATAAAGGGACCCATCACCAACACACACACATACACACTCATACACTCACTAATGGAGACCGCCTGAGAGAGTTGCCATTAACCACATCTTTATCTGTCTTTGTATCTCTCTATCTACCAACAGATCTGTCTATCCGTCTGTCAGTTTATCTGTTGGTCTGTTTATTTTCTATCTGCCTATCTACATACCTACCTAACGACAGAGAGAGAGAGAGAGAGAGAGAGAGAGAGAGAGAGAGAGAGAGAGAGAGAGAATGGAGGGGACAGAAATGGAGGAGGAAACTGTGGCGGAAACTGAAGAGGAGGTAAAGAAAACAGGTAACGAGGAGGAGGAGAAGGAAAGGGAAAAGTTGCGAATAGAAAAAAATGGAGAGGGGGCGAGTGATGGAGAATGAGGAGAGAAAGGAAAGGAGAAAGGTGAAGGTGGGGGGGGGTGAGAAGATGGAAGGAGGATGTGGAGAAAGAGGGAGGAAAGGGGAAGGGAAAGGAGACGGGGATAAGAAAGGGAAAAGAGAAAAGGGAAGTGAAGAGGGGATGAGGGAAGAAGGAAGGAAGGAAGAAGAGCAGGAGTGAGGAGGAAAGAAGAGAGCAGGAATGAGGAGGAAAGAAGAGAGCAGGAGGTAGAGGGTAGGGAGACACGAGTGAAGAGGAGGAGAAATGTACGGAAACAAAGGTGAGACGGAGCTGGAGAGGGAAGGAGGAAAAGGATGAAGAGGAGGGAGGAAAAAAGTGAAGGAGGAGGAGGAGGAGGAAGGTGGTAGAGCGGAGATAAAAGGGAAGGAGATAAGAAAAATGGGAAACAAGGAGAAAAACTGAAAGAAAAGGTACAAAAAAAAAAAGTGGGGAGGAAGGGAAGAAAGAAGTGAAGGAGAAACGACGGGAAGAAGGAAGGGGACGAAGGGAAGGAAGGGAGGAGAAAAGGGACATGGAAATAATGGAACAAAGGGAGGAAGGAAGAAAGAAAAACTACAATATATATATATATATATATATATATATAAATATATATATATATATATATATATATATATATATTTACACACACACACACACAGGTGTTTTATTCAGGAGTAAACATGTTTAGCTGGGAGTTAGACGACAGATACTTATCCAAGCAAGCTTCGAAGGTTAGTACTGTATTACAATTTACTACACTGGAGGGCGATTTGTTAAATGAATAGATGGAAGGAGATGAGAAAGAAAGTAAAAGGGAGGAGGGGAGTGAGGAGGGAGGAAGGAAAGGAGGGTAAGAGGGTGGGAGCTGAGGAGGAAACGAATGGGAAGGAGATTGGAAAGGAACGGCGGTGAGAAAAAAGAATGGTCAGTAGTACATGCCTTAAGGAGAGAGAGAGAGAGAGAGAGAGAGAGAGAGAGAGAGAGAGAGAGAGAGAGAGAGAGAGAGAGAGAGAGAGAAACAGTCCAGTCCTTACATTATTATCTAACATTTCAACATTCCATTCTTATATTAGTTAACACACCATCTGCCTATCAACTCCTTCAATCCAAGGACGTTTTTAATTATAGCTATTCCTGCTGCTACTAGTCAGTCTATTTTTATCTGACGGAACCGGGTCACGAAATTCGGTAGGGGTAAAAAAAAAAAAAAAAAAAAAAAAAAAAAAAGGAGGTATATATAACAAATAACAGACTATAGTACAATGAAAACCAAAAAAAAAATAAATAAATAGAACTCTCAATAGAATTAAAAGCAGCTGCTTGTTGGTAAAATTAATATACAAAAGAATGTGATATAAAATGGTTGTTCCTATACTCGGAAGGGGGCGATGGTGACTTCCGGTTGTGATGGGGGAAGGGGAGAGAAAAATAGAAGAGACATGGGCCAGACTGAGGGGTACATGGAGGGAGGGAGGGGAGAGGAGAGGGTGAGGGAAAGACTACAGGGGAGAGAAGGGGAGGGAAGAGAGATAAGAGGACAGAGAAGGGGAAGAGGAGGTGAGTGGGAAGTCAGCAAGGAAAGATTTTGGATGGAGAGAGAAGGATGTGAAGCTTGAGGGAGAAGAGAAAGAAAGGGGAGGGATGGAGGAAGGGAAGGAGTAAGGTAAGGGACCGAGGGCAGGTGGGGAGGACAAACACGGTGGGGGGAGCAGGAGATGACAGGACAGAGAGAGAGAGAGAGAGAGAGAGAGAGAGAGAGAGAGAGAGAGAGAGAGAGAGAGAGAGAGAGAGAGGCTTCAGATGGAGACAAAGGGAAAGAATTAAAGACTGCAGGATGGAAGAGGGAGAAGAGAAAGTGAAGGGGGAAAAGGGGGATAGAGGGTAGGGGAAAAAGAGACCAGTCGGGAGAGGGAAGAACGACGGAGGAGAGAGGAAAGAGAAGCCCTGGAGGACAGACTGAGAGAGGGAAGGAAAGGAGGGGAGTGGAAAAGAGAGACTGGCAGGGGGAGAGAGACGGAGGTGAGGTGAGAAGGAGGGGGAGGGGATGACAGGATGAGCTGAACAGAGGAGATGCATTGCTTCACACAGTGGGGGAGAAGGGGGGGAGGGGGAGGGGGGACACGCAGGAGCGGGAAGGGGAAGGTGTGTGTGTGTGTGTGTGTGTGTGTGTGTGTGTGTGTGTGTGTGTGTGTGTGTGTGTGTGTGAGAGAGAGAGAGAGAGAGAGAGAGAGAGAAGAGGGGAAGGGAGTGAGGGAGAGTGACAAGAGTGACCATGTTGGTACACTCTTAATATGAGATGCAACAGCAGCACGAACAGGTGTGCCCCCACTCACTCTCTCTCTCTCTCTCTCTCTCTCTCCAACGCTCCTCACCCCGACTCCCTCACTATTCACCCCACATTTCTCACCCTCAGCCCAACACTCCTCTCCTCTCTTTCTATCCCTCACCCAAACACTCCTACCTCTCCCTCCTCCCTCTCATCCCATCCTTCACTCCTCTCCTCCCTTGCCCTCTCCTCCCCCTTCACCCCAACACTACATGCCTCACCCCAACACTCTCCCCTCTCCTCCCCCTCATCCCATGTCTCGCCCCAGCACCCAACCGTCCCCCAACATGCATATTCATGTTACCGGATAATCTTAATTGCAATCAAACTTTGGCTCTTCATGTTCCAGCCTTTATTGCCACTCTGTTCAGGTGTGATTGCTCCTCAGTACTGCTGGAGTAGTGCTGGGTATGTTGGAGAAGTGGTGGAGTAGTGGTGGGGGTGCTGGAGTAGTGGTGGAGCAGTGGTGGGGGTGCTGGAGTAGTGGTGCAGTGGTGGGATGTTGTCGTAGTGCAGTAATGGTGATACTGGATCATTGATGGAATACTTAGCCATGCTATAGTAATGATGATGGTGTGATGTTGAGTAGTGAAGGAAGGGTTCGGGAGCAGTGCTGGAAATGGTGGGGTAGTGTTGTGGAGGCTGGTGTAGTGCTGAAAATGGTGGAGTGGTGTTGGGGATGGTGGAAGTGTTGGGGATGGTGAAGCAATGGTGAAATAGTGCTGGGGAGATGATGGAGTAGTGCTGAATATGCTGAAGTAGTACTGGAGATAATTAGATAGTGGAGTAGTGCTGGAGTTGTAAAACGTGAGGTACTGTTAGGTAAGGTCAGGTGGTAAAGGTGGTGCCTGAGTAGACCTGGGTTTGATTTGGTGTGGTTAGATCTGGTTAGTGAAGACAGTGTCAGGACAGAGTTAGTGGTGGTAAAAGTAGTGTCAGGAGAGTGTTGGTGGAAAGGGTAGTGATAGGAGATGTTAGTGACGGTGAGGCTTGTGTCAGAATAGTGTTAGTGGCGGTGACGGTAGTGTCGGAATAGTTAGTGGTGGTAAGAGTAGTGTCAGGAGTGTTCGTGGCGAGGGTAGTGGCAATGAGGGTAGTGTCAGAGTAGAGTTAGTGGCGGTGAGGGTAGTGTCACAGTGGTTAGTGGTGGTAAGGGTAGTGCAGGCTCTTCATCTGGTTGTATTTAGAGGCCATGTGTTGAGGTGAGATGGGTCGTAAGCACAGGGAAAGAGGTTAGAGCAGTAGGGGAGTAGTGATGGAACAGTGGTGGGGAGGGGAAAAGAGGGAAGTAGGGAATGGGGAAGGGAGGGGAAAAGGGGGGAGATGTGGGGAAGGGAAGGAAAAAGAAAGAAGAGAGTGTAGAGGACAGAAGAAAAGAAGAGGGAGTAAAGGGGACACGAAGACAGGAGAAAACGAAGGAGGAGGAGAGGAGAGAGGAGGAAGAGAGGCAAGAGGACAGGAGAGAAGAGAAGAAGAGAGGAGGGACTAGAGGGGACTGGAAGAGAGGAGAAAACGGAGGAGGAGGAGAGGAGAGTAGAGGAAGAGAGGCAAGAGGACAGGAGAGAAGAGAAGAAAGGATTAGCTTACTGATAACAAAGAAGGGTAGAATTATGGAACTAGTGTGAAACCCGTGTGAAAAGGTGTTGAGGTCGTGTGGAGCAGTGGCTAAGAAGTGTAGAGAGGTGATGTTGAAGGTGCGTGAGAGAGGAAGCTACAGTTAACGTACAGCAGTGGAAAAGAAGTGGCAGAGAAATGTAGAATACGAAATAGTGTGAGAAAAATGTTGAGAGTTAACGGCAGAGTATGTGGTAGTAAAAATATTGTTCAGAAGTGTCTGAGTATTTGCAGAGAAGTGCTAGGTAGTGTCAGAGTTAATGCGGCAGAGGGCAATAGGAGAGTTAGAGTAGTGGTGCGAGATGTGCGTGAAGTTAGTATATTGGAAACCTGTGTTAGAGTAGTGGAACAGCAGTGTCAGAGAAATGTAAGACGTACCGAAAGAGTAAATTAGAGTTAGTGAGAAATGTGGGATAGTAGCAGTGCTGGTAGTGTGCGAAGCGGGTGTATTGAAGAACAGTCTTTATTTGCATTTAAACTGTCGCTAATTCAAAGAGGGGATGGGGCGAGAGAAGGGGAAAGGAATGTGTGTGTGTGTGTGTGTGTGTGTGTGTGTGTGTGTGTGTGTGTGTGTGAGAGAGAGAGAGAGAGAGAGAGAGAGAGAGAGAGAGAGAGAGAGAGAGAGAGAGAGAGAGAGAGAGAAACATTAGTGTATATAATGAAAAGAAAAACACGATATAAACAAGCCATTCTTACCGTACTTCCAGAATGTACATACGCGAATGAAAAAAGTTACAAAACACACAATATGAAGATAAATTGAAAGAGAAGAACGATGCAGCACAAGAAACTAAGAAATAAAAGGAAAGACTATCAGTTAACAATAAAGATGACGAATAAGATAGTGACGCAAACAGGAAAATAAATGAAACTGGAACAAGGGAATATCGAAGGAATATGAGATACGTGACGAAGGAGAAATAATGAAGAAAGAATATGAAAGGAAAAAAGAATGATCAATTACCAAGAGAAGATATACCCTGAACTGATAATACAAAGGGAATGGAGGAATAGAGAATAATAAAATGAATTTTGCAATAAAAGCAGGGAGAGGAAGCCAGACAATGGGAAAGGAGGGCTATGTGGGAAAGAGGTGGAAAGAAGCGAAAAAGAAAGATGAAAGATGAGAGAAAAAAAGGAGGAAATAGGAGAATGGGAGAGGAGATGGAAAGAGAAGAAAGTACTGGAACTCGTAGGATATAAAACGGAAATGGGAGGGAAGGAAAAAAAGACGGAGAAAATGAAGGAAAATGACAGAGAAAGGAATACGAGAGGAGACAAAAATAATATGGATGAATGTATTAAAGGGTTAGGACATGAGAGAGAGAGAGAGAGAGAGAGAGAGAGAAAGAGAGAGAGGAGGGGGGGGAGGCGGTATGAGAAAGACGGTGTATTGCTTCTTTGCATTTTATCGTAGAAGGGAAGCGAGTGGAGTACCCTTCACTATCTAATCAGCAAGGTTTTATGTCCCTCCCCCCCCCTCTCTCTCTCTCTCTCTCTCTCACACACACACACACACACACACACACACCTCTACCACTTCCATTCCTCTCACACCCACCTCTTCCATTCCTCTCTTATTCACCACTCTCGCTCCACTTTTCTCTCAAGCATCTAGTTCCTCTCACTCCATTCATCCCTGTAATCCTATTCACCCCTCACTCCTTTCAAGTAATTCACGCATCTCGGGCTACTTAATTCTCTCCCCACACTCATCCCACACATCCCACTAACCCTTACCATTCATCCCCATCCTTCTCAACGTCCCATGCCACTCACCCTACTCACCCCTCCCACTCCATCCACCCCGATCATCCTTCCTACCAAATCCCACCCTACTCACCCTTCTTACCTCACTCACCTCTCACCCCACTCACCCCTCTCACCCCACTCTGAATCAGCACCGTTGTTGTCTTGTCTTGCTCTTGATCAAAATGCAAAGAAAAACTGATTTGAGGAGCAAAGTTTGATAGACTGGAGCATCCTTCCTTAGCAGTTTCCTCCAAGTATTGCCAGTTTACCTCCCACTTCTCTCCATGTAGTGCTAGTTTCCTCCAATATCTCACAGTTCTCTCCAACATCCTGCAGGTTCCCTCCAAGTACTGATAGTTTTCTCCAAGTATCGGTCTCCTAGTTCTCGCCAGCTACTTCCCACTTCCCTCCCGGTACGTCCTACTTCTCTCTCGTTGCCTCCTTGTTTCCTCTAAATATCTCCCAGTTTCCTCCACGTATCTCAGTTTCCTCCAGGTATTAAAAAGCACCTCCAAGTTCCCCCCCCCCTTCTCTCTCTCTCTCCTTTTCTGAGCAATACACTGGTTTAATATTGGTGCTATCTAGGGAATATAAAAATACAGAAATGCATAACAGAAAATAGGTATTATGAACACGTATGATTAATATGAAAAATAATAAATACAAACCGAAAATTCAAGAGAGAGAGAGAGAGAGAGAGTATCCTTTCCACCTCCCTATCTCTCTCTCCCTACTTTCCTCCCTCCCTTCCTCACATCAAAGGTTTATATCTACGTTTGAATCAAATTTCTCTCCCCCTCTCTCATCCCCTCTTCCTCCTCCTCCCTTTCATATCTCTCTCTCTCTCTCTCTCTCTCTCTCTCTCTCCAAAGGTTACTAACTTCACCACCAGCCACACCTAGTACACAGTAATTTAACCACTACTCTATTACCACAACCACCATTCCTAACACCATTGCCACTATGATCGCTACCATGACTACCACCATAACCACTACTATCACAACTTCCACTACACACACACACACACAACCAAAAACCACTACTACCACTCCGACCACCACCACCCAATTCAACAGATTTAATAACTCTGGAATCACTTATGCAAAAAAATTCCCTTCCAACACAAAACATCAACGTAGCATTCCAAAAACTCAATTACTCTAGCTTCTTTGGCAACAGAGGGTTTACATTAATATCCTGCAGTGCTGTGAAGGATTTTTAATTTTCATTTTTATATTTCCGTGTTCTCTTGCTGCCACCAGACGATTTTATTCAGCATAGGGGAGACAATAAACATCTTGCTTTCAATTACTTTCTTTCTTCCTTTCTCTCTTTTATTTATCTTTGCTAATTCTTTTTTTTTTTTTTTAAATCTCAGGCGACATTAACATTTTACTTACTATTTTTCCCTTGCTTACTCCAGACGATTTTCCCCAAGTTTGGAAAGACTGAAGAACTGGAGAGGTTAGATAAAGCCTTTAATAAGCCCTTCCCTGCCAGAGAGGGGGAGCTGTCTCTAAACCTTAATAAAACCATATGCTGCCAGGGAGAATGAAATAATCCATTCGTAATACAGGTATAAAAACAAATGAAAAAATAAATAAATAATAATAATAATTATTATAATTGATATTATTATTATTATTATTATTATTATTATTATTATTATTATTATTAACAGTAGTAGTAGTAATGATAGTAGTTGTGTAGTAGTAGTAGTAGTATCACCATCGTTGTCATTTTTGGAGTTGAGGACTAGCAAAGAATCCATCCCTTCTTTGCCTGAATAAAACCGTCTGATTATATCAAGAAAAAATATATAAAAAGACGTCTTGGCTGTGAAGAAATAAAGTTACAGGAAAATGGGGAGTAAAATTAAAGGAAAATAAATATTATATACAAAAATAAAAGTAATAAAGAAAAAGGAACGTAAAGATACAAATGTAACTGAACAATCAACAAAAGACTTCAAGTACCAAAACAAAGGAACAATGCATATAAACGATAAATATATAAATACGTAAGCAATATTATGATAACTCATCAGTCCTGTGAGTTATCCTTAGTTAAACAAAATCAATAAGAAAAAAGAAAAAGGAAAAAAGGAAAAAGAAAATACTGATCTGGGAGCGTCGAAAGAAAAACAAAACTCCTGATAGTGATGCAAAAATAAATTCCAGGAATAAATAACAAATGGCTTATTAACAAATATGCAAGTGTAGTAATGGAGAAAACAAACATGCGTAGCTAACGTGAATAAATAATCTAGAATATATAAACAAAGCGTAGGTAATCAGTACACAAATACCCAGACGTGTACGTAATAAACAATTAAATATTCATGTTGATACTGGAATAAATAAATAAAGAAGTGTATGTAATGGGGTCAATAATTAAAAAAAAAGTGTTGGCGATGTAGTAAACACGGGTTGGTAGTGAGGTAAATAAGTAAACAAGTCTCGGTATAGGAAAAAACAAAAACATATGAAAAGGTGTGAGAATGTAAAAAAATCAGACATAAGAAGGTGTAGGTAATGGAGTAAACAAATACACAAGTAAACAAGGCGGTGAAGAGGGAGGCATCTGGGTTTGGGGAAGGGGAGGGGGGGAGAGACTAAGGGGGAGGAAATTCAATAAACGCTACTGCTCCCTCCATCTGTGTGTGTGTGTGTGTGTGTGTGTGTGTGTGTGTGTGTGTGTGTGTGTGTGTGTGTGTGTGTGTGTGTGTGTGTGTGTGTGTGTGTGTGTGTGTGTGTGTGTGTGTGTGTGTGTGTGTGTGTGTGTGTGTGTGTGTGTGTGTGTGTGTGTGTGTGTGTGTGTGTGTGTGTGTGTGTGTGTGTGTGTGTGTGTGTGTGTGTGTGTGTGTACCATTAAGTGCAGCCACAACCCCATGAAGCGACACACACTAACTGTTATTATTGAGGAGAGAGAAATATAGAGCCATTAGGAGCCATTATAGACATCAATTACTGCCGTCCTTCCTCTCACCCCTCACCCCATGAACCACTGCACACCTCCCTCACCCCTCAACACACCCCTATATCCACACCATCTCTCAATCTACCCCTAATTTATCCATACAGTATACCTTACCACTTTTCAATACCTTATCTCACCCCAGCATCCCTTCCTCTAATCCACATCTCAACCCTTCATCACCCCTCCACACATCCCAATACCCATCTCATGCCCTCCACACACCCCTATACATATCTTACCCCTCCATCTACCCCCACCTTACCCCTCCATCATCCATCTCATCCCTCCATTACTTCCCCCTTACCCCTCGAGCTCTGCATCACCCCTCCAACTATCATTACCTCACCCTTTCACCTAGCCCCGCCTCATCCCTTTTTCCGCCACCGCCATCACCACCACCATCACCACCACCACCAACAATCCTAGAGCAGCCAGCCTTCCATATTATTCTAAGTAGGAGAAAACTCTTACGTAGTCCCTGAAAATAGGAGAAAAATAAATTATATATAAAAAAAATGCTGGAGGTAGGTGGGGAAAGGGAGTGGTAGGTGGGTCGAAGAGGATGAAAGGATGGAGAGATGAGAGGGAGGGAGAGAAAGGACGGAGGGAAGAGGCAAGGGAAAGAAAGGAGGGAGGGAAGGGGGGGAAGGGAAGGAAAGGAGGGCGGGAGGGGGATGAAAGAGGGGGAAGCTAGAAAAAGGTTCGATGGAACAAAGGATAAATCGGTTAAAAGTAACAAAATAAAGAATAGGGATGAGGAAAGAGAGGGAATGGAGGAAGATGGAGTGGAAATGGGAGAGGAAGAGGGGAAGGTGGGAGCGGAGAATGAAATGAGAAAGGGAAGGAGGGAAATGGGGGAAAGAAGGAGAGAGGAACTGAAGGAGGGAAGGAGAAAGGGGAAAGGGGATGGAAAAGGGAGGGAGGGAAGGAGGGAGAGAAAGCCTAGGACAACCATAACTCACGCTGGAGGTCTTTAATAAATATCTCCCTCCATCACACCTCCCTCTCTCCCTCTTCCCTCTTCTCTCCCTCCCTCTCTGTCCTTCCTTCTTTTTCCTCTTTCCCTTCCTTCCGAACCTCCACGGTCCTTCTTTCCTCCCTCTTTCCTTTTTTCCTTGCTTGCTTGCTTGTTTTCTTTCTCTTCCTTCCTTCCTTTCCCATTTTCCTCTTCTCCACCATTAGGTCTCCCTTCCTCAGTCTCATCTCCCTCCCTCTATTTTACCTCCTCTCTCCCTTCAAGGTCAAGGAGAGACAGGAGGAGGCATGAAGGGGGAAGAGGGAAGAAAGACATGGGAGGAGGAGGAGGGAAGTAGGCAGGAGGGCAGGATGGTGGAAGAGGGCAAGGGAAGGAGGAATACAAGGAGTACAAAGGAAAGCAAACAGCAACAGACCTAATGGTCCTTTCGAGGCTGCTTGTTACAGAGCAGACTATCACTATGATATCTAATTCTACAGGTTGAAAGTAAGGATAGTAAAGAAAGATGGAGGAGGAAACACAAGAGTATGAAAAGAACAGATATCGTTTACAAATGAGGGAGGGAATGGGGCAGAGGGGGGATGGAGAGAGGTGTGAGAAAGAAAGAAAAACGGGTATTGGGTAAAGATGAAGTCTCTACGTCGCAAGAACAGAATGGGGCTCCAAGCAAGGAATCAGAGGGAGGGGGAAGGAGAAGCAGTGTTGCCACTCTAAATTTTCAGATAGTACCAAATCAAACCAAAGTACCAAATGAGAAGAAAATGTACCAAATTACAAAAAAATACAGTTCTTACCTTATTTAAGTGATTAAAACTGCAGATCTTCGTCTTCTCTTCCTTCGTGTGTAGGCCACTTCTTATCCATTGCTTTCTTTACTAATTCAGCAGAAGGTTGCCAATTCTTGCGGTTTATATCCTAGAGCAATGCCTTGCTGTGAAGTAGACCATTTAATGTTTCTGTTTGTAAGCACGATCGGTGCTTTGTCTTGATGTTGCTCACCATTGAAAATATTCTTTCTGCTGCAGCAGAGGAATGAGGCAGAGACATCAAGTTTGTCATGAGCTTGGAAATTTTAGGAAATCTTAGATCATCACCACACTTTTCCTTTGAAGCTGCATACCAAACCTGTTCTGGCTCCATAGATGAGTCACACAGACTGCGGTAAATATAACCCGAGGTGGCTCTCCAGTGTACGCGCCCGTGGCTGTCAAGGAGGGTACTGGAGTGTGTAAACTTACACGTCCAGGACAGGGTCCTACTAAACTCACCCGCCGTCTGGCGATGTGTCACGTAGGCTATACAGCAATCTCCGTTTGCTGTATAAATCCTCCAACTAGCTATGTATTTAGTACCAAATTTGGTACATTTGTACCAAAAACGGCAACACTGGGAGTAGGGTAAGGGGCAAGGAGGGGTAGGAGTAGGGTAAGGGTGAAGGAGGGGTGGGAGTAGGGGAAGGGGGAAGGAGGGGTAGAAGTAGGGTAAGGGGGAAGGAGGGGTAGGAGTAGGGTAACGGGAAGAGATAAGCGTTCGCCTGTCAGAACTGACTGTGGTTTATTTTGGTGGTATTTATTTCCGCGAAACTACGGTAATGCTTCACTGCTTAAGGTCGGAAAAATAAAGAAGCACTCACCACACACCTATGGAACGCTAAACTACTCTCACCCTGTCATAAAAACGGGTATTGGGTAAAGATGAAGGTGGTAGGGAGGGGAGCAAGGAGGGAGGGAGGACAGAGAGAGAGGGTGGGTGGTAAGGAGGAGAGCACGAAGCACGGGGGAAGCGAGGACGGAGAGAGGGTGGGAGGTAAGGAGGGAAGGAGGAGGGGGGATTGGGTATATTGGTTGGGAAGCAAGAGGGCGACTGAATGACAAAAGGAGGTAGGAATGTCAGGGGAGGGGGAGGGCGGGGCCAAAGGGAGTAAAAGGGGAAGGGGGATGGGGAGTGAGATAAAGGTGAGGGATGGAGAAGTACTAAGAAGGAATAGGGGAGGGAGAAGGAAGGAATCAAGAAACGGGTGAAGGAAGAAGGGGATGGGAACGGAAAAAGAGAAGGGTGCAAGACGTGAGTGGAGGAGTAAGAGGGAGAGGGAAGTGAGAATGTAGTCAGGGGAGGAAGGAATAAGAAATGAAGGGGAGGGGAGAGGAGGGGAAGAAGTGAGATATGACTACGCGGACGGGAAAGGAGGGTGGAAGGGGGGGATGTAGGTACTGGGAGCGTGTCAAAAGCCGTGAAGGCATGCAAGCAGACAGCTGCCAGACCAGACGAACAGCACGTAAGCAGGCAGGCAGGATGAGGGGTAGGGGTAGGCAAGGGATATGGTAGAGGGGGATACGGAAGAAGAGAGGGAGGCAGGAAGGTATGCAGACTGAGAAAACGGTAAGGAGGGAGTTAGGCAGATAGAGAGGAAGGGACCCAGGCACGTATGTTAAGGAGACGATAAGATATGCAAAAAATTTAAAAAAAAGAAAAAAAAGGGGGGGCGTTAAATATGTAGGACAGGAAGGAGAGTGTGGCACGGTTGGGTATGACAGGTAAGGTGAGGAAGGTAGACGGCATGGGTGGCAGAGGTAGGCAGGGACAAAGGCGGTGTAAGGAAGGAGGGATGGCAGAGGTGAGGGTGGCAAGGGGTAAGCAGGGATGAAAGAGAGGTGAGGCAGAAGGGATGGCAAGGGTGGGGTAGGTAGGGCTTGAAAGCCCCCAATCCTTCGTGCTGACGTTAAGGCTGAGTAATACAAAATAATTATGTCAGAGTAAGGCAAGGGTGAAGTAGGTAGAGTAAGGCAAAGTGATAGGGTAGGGTAAGATAGGGCATAGCTAGGAAAGCAAGGGTGAGCGAGGCAGGGAGAAGAAAGGTAGATGGTAAGGAAGGAAAAGGGGGAGGCAAACAGGCAGGGGGTGAGGCAGGCATGGGTTAGACAGGTAGGGAGCTTGAGAGGGCCATATCGCTCGTGCTGACGTAAAGGCACGGAAAAGATAAGAGAGAATACGACAAGTTAAGGCAGAAGCAGACTGGGGTGTGAGGCAGGCAGGGGATAAGGCAGGGATGGGATAGGCAGGGGCTAAGGCAGGGGTTAGGCAGGTAGGTGAGCGTGAGAGGGGCGTATCCTTCGTGTTGACGTTGCCACTAAATTACCCTGGATTACGTCAGGCCCACACCTGAATAATTGATGGGAGGCCACACACCCCTGCCACATCACACACCTGTTAATACACTTCTGCTATGACGCCTTACACCCCTGCAACAGCACATACCTGTTAATACACCCCTGCGTTGCACCCAAACCACACGCCAGTTATGATACCCCTGCTATGACGTGTTATAGCTGTCACACACGTATTATGACATCCGTGATATGAAGCCTTACTACACTGCCATAAAAACTGCTTCACACTTGTTACAAGCCTGTCACTCTTACTGAGGTCTCTCCACGTCTGCATCTCCCCTCCAAACCTGTCATTTCTACATTACACTCCGCCACACCTTCATACATCTGTTTTAGCATGTTACACACCTGTCACCTGCACAACAAATCTGTTACACTCTACATATTCGCCACACCCCTACAACTCTTTTTATTATAAAGTTACAAACCTGTCACGCTTTGTTACATTCACACCTGTTATACAAGTGATATCCTTCTCATCACCGTGTTACGAACCTGTTACGCCCAATTTTTAAAAACCATGCTTGCTACATCCCTGCTAAAACAGTGTTACAAACCTGTCTTACCCTTTGTTGTATCCACGTGTCTTCCATGCTCACAAACTTTTATAAATCTGCTATACATATTTTACACAACCTCTGCATCATACCTTCTGTCACAAACCTTCCACAGCCGCTTCAAGCCTATTAAACGTCTGTTATAAATTTGCCACAACTTAACATACATGGCGCAACACGTACGTCACAAGTCGACATACAAGGCAACTCCACAACTACCAAACATTTATTTTCATCACATTCCTACAAACCATCCACCCCTGCCACACCCGTTCCACCCTTGCCACCCCTGCAGTTGAGTGTCAATGTGGACCCGCTACCTCCAAACCTGCCACAAAACTTCCACATCAATTACAACCCTGTCACACACCTGCCAAGCACACTGCAACAGTCATACCCACTGCCTGCATACACAATGACGAGGTATAGGCGCACACATGCACGGACACGCACACGCAGATACACTACGTATGTACACAAAAATGTATTCACCCAGACACTATACACATCATACATACATACATACACAATCTCTACGCATATTTACAAAACGCACACACACCACACAAAGAATATACATTCATATACATAAATATGTATATACACACAACAAAATGTAGACATGGCATGCACACCACACAAAGCATGCAGACAGCAATATGCGCACGCGCACACGCGCGCGCCAGCACGCACACACACACACACACACACACACACACACACACACAATGCACATGCAATACAACACTTTAACTCAGGCAACAGTTCACGCCAAGCACACTGGAACGCATCACACCACACACTACACACGCAAGCATGCACGCAGAAGGACGAACGTTATGTTTGTCAACACTTTCCTCTTACCCCTATCCACACACTCCGTGCACTCAGGACACAAAGACTCATATCAACGCACAAGAATTCCTAAACTCAAACACACACACACACGCAAAACACCCGCTGCACGCAAGCCGCAGTGTGTGTGTGTGTGTGTGTAAGGCAAGAAAGGGTGAGACGCACGCGAACACCGCACGGTGAGACACGCAAAGGAGACGCAGAGAGTACGCAGTGGGGTTGTGGGAGAGGGGGGGAGTGGGGTTAGGAGGGTTGTGTGGGAGTTGTGGGGATGAGGGAAGAGGTTAGTCAGGTTTTTGAGGTATGTGGGCATAGTTGTATAAGTAGACTAACAGTTGTCGCAAATTCATGTTCAGCTGAACGTGTGCTCAGTGGACGGTAGGTCAAAGATTCCCCTCTGTATATAGTCCATCATCCTCCAGTAGACTGGGGGAGTGGGGATCTGAGGGACGTTTGTATAACTGGGCAGGTCCACTTCCCGGTCATAGGTGCCACCACTTGAAGGCGTCCCTCTCCAGTACCGGTATGAGGGAATGTGAAAGGTTGTTGACGGATTGCAAGTGGGTTGTGAGAATTTAAACTGTTGGGGCTGTGAGTTAGGTAGAGGTTAGGTGGTTGTGGAGACGGTATGTGGAAAGTAGGGCTGAAGTTATGAGAGGTTAAGGGCGACTTTGAGGAGGTTGTAAAGGGAGGGGAGGTTGGACGAGTTGTGGAAGGTTGTGCGTGTGAGGTTGGACGAGTTGTGGAAGGTTGTGCGTGTGAGGTTGGACGAGTTGTGGAAGGTTGTGCGTGTGGACTAAGAAAATGATTTGGAGGTTTGGGGTTAGATTGTAATGGGCTGACTGAAGGCCTGTGTGGGGGTTGTGGAGGGGTTTTATGAAGCTATGGGGGATAAACTGAGTAGTGGGCTTGTAGAAGGTTTGTAGGATGATGTGAGGAACTGTGAAATGTGGTGGAAATTAGTGGAGGAGTTTGGGAGGATGTGTTGGATTGTGAGGCAAAATGAGCACTGGTGAGAGGGTGGGGTTGGGCTGAATTGTGAGTGTTTGACTGAAACCCTGAGCATGAGAATTCGTCAACGAAACTCTGCAGGTCATGTGAGAGAGTGAGAGGACAGGAAGAGTTGTGGGGGGGGGGGTCTATACACGCTTAACTAACTCATTTTCGGAACTATAACGCCGGACAACCTTAAAGAAAAAAAAAATAACATAATTACGATACCCAATTAATGAGAAATAAATGCACAACAAACGATTAAGATAAAGTGTGAAGAAACCCAAGGAAGAGGACGACAAAGGGTTGTGTTCTAAATGGCTCTGAAGGTACCGTAACACCACTATTTATTTATTTATTTTTATCTATTTATTATTTGCTATGTATTCCGCACATTATATCTTGAAATGCAAATTGTGTCTCTACTGAACGATATAAACTTGACAGAGACCTCCAAGCATTTGTGTCCCTACTCATTAACGACCCATCTCACGATACACTATCGCATTTTTTCTCCACTTCGTTCTCGCTCTCCCTTAAACAGGAGAAAAATAAGCTTATCTACTGTGTACAGTAAAAAATAAGACGCTCTGTGTGTGTGTGTGTGTGTGTGTGTGTGTGTGTGTGTGTGTGTGTGTGTGTGTGTGTGTGTGTGTGTACAAGCATTCGAAGCACGATTGACACAAAAAACAATGAGAAATTATAATATGTACAAAAATTAGCAAGAAACACGTGGAAATGAGGTCCTGTGGAGATGCAAAAAATATCACCATCATCATCATCATCATCATAAATTCTACCAAAAGATAAATACCTGCACGTAAGAAGCATTTGATCGCAGATAGTGAGCACGCGAGACGATAAACAAAGGACTGGAAACGATTAGGAGATAGAAAAGATTTGTAAAAGACAGGTGGAAATAGCAGGTGCACGAAATAGGCATAAAACTAAACAGTCACAAATAAGATGAATTGGACCCACCATATTTCTCTCTCTCTCTCTCTCTCTCTCTCTCTCTCTCTCTCTCTCTCACACACACACACACACACACACACACACACAAATACTAGACACAAGACACTTCCATAAGAAAAAAAAAAAAAAACACGAATACGACACAAAACACAAAATGAGACACACCTCACACAATTATATGCCACAGGAGAAAAAACTAATACCAGACATGACTCAAAAGATATGACACACCTTACACGATCACAATACGAAAAAAATGAATCACACACACACACACACACACACACACACACACACACACACACACACACACAAACCCTCATGCATGATCATAAGCCGCAGAAAAATCACGAACATCCAGCCAAAACCACACACACACACACACACACACACACACACACACACACACACACACAACGCAGACCCATTAGACCAAGCCAATCTCGTACCCCGTAACCTCGAGTGGAAAGAGACATTAAAAGTTATTATTGGTGGGCAAACAAACATCGCAGTGGGGAGAGGGGGATAGAGGATGAGGTAGGAACGAAAATGGAGAGAAGGATAGGAAGGAAGGAGGGAGAAAGGGAGGGTGGATGAAGGAAACAAAGGAGTGAAGGAAAGAAGGATATTCTACGATAAAAAAGAGAGGAAAAGGAAGACCGCGAGAAGGAAGGAGCGAATGAAATGGGACAGGATGAGAGAGAGAGAGGAAGAGGAAGGAAACAAAGGAGAGGGATGGGAGGAAGGGAAACTGGGAAGGACAGAGGCAAAGAGAAAGAAGAAAACGAAGAAGAGAGAGGAAGAGAAAAGACAGAGGAAGAACGAAACAACGGAGAAAGGGATGGAAACATAAGGTGGAAGAGGGAGATTCTAAGAGGGGGGGGGAGACAAGAAAACAAAAAACGAGAGAGAGAGAGAGGGGGGGGGAGGGAGAGGGGAGGTCAAGAAGGCGGAGTCCCTCAGCCGTGAAGAAGATTCCTTTTCTACGTTTAATTTGTCTCGTTCCCGCACCATCTATGTCTGGAGTCTCTCTCTCTCTCTCTCTCTCTCTCTCTCTCTCCAGGCTCTTACGAATGTGAACCCGGTGAACTGCAGGCTAATGTTGCCCTTTTTCCACAGCTCACTTTCATGCTTTCGGGGGATAGGGATGGATTAGAGGACGCGCGTACACCTGGGTAACTCCAGTGCTCGATCATATTGGTGCCACCACATGAAGGCGTTCCACACCCCACACACACACACACACACACACACACACACACACACACACACACACACACACACACACACAATCACTAATGTCACATGAGTTCTCTCTCCATACACACACTCCTTTCCTAATTTTCCTGAAACACTAATACTGGTGACGGTAACAATGAAAATGAAACGATTATAACAGTGATAACGGGCAGATCACACACGAATAAACACAAAAACAAATAATATAGTGTGTTTAACACCTTCACTACTCAGACGTCATTTCCACTTTATTCTTGTAACCTCCAGACGATTGTATTCAGTTCTGGGAGGAATTTCTGAGGTGGAGGGTTTAGATACAGCCTTCATTCATCCCCCCTCTACAACAGGTCTCCTCTGAGCTGAATAAACTAGCCTGGAGGCAGCAAGAATAATAATACCTGTAATTATGTTCACCTGAAAATAAGGAAAGACGTTCTAGGTATGAAGGAATTAAAAACAGAGGACAAAAATATCTCTTCAATACTCACCGCCTTTTTCACGAAGGAGACGAAGCCATATCCCTTTGACTTGAGTGTGTGGGGGTCCCTTACCACCCGACAGTCACTGTGGGGGGAGTGATGAAGGTTAGTAAAGCACTGCAAACATTACTGAGGTTGGGGCGGCTTAATATTGTAAGCATTATGGGTGGGGCGGTTAGGAAGAGACTGTAAACATTATGGGTGGGACGGTTAGAAAAACACTGTACACCTTTTGGATGGGGAAGACTAAACATTTTGGGTGCATCAATTGTAAACATAATAATCTTACACATACCTATTTTGTAAACAAAAGAGTAACTATTTTAGAAGAGGTTTATACAATGTTGTAAACATCATGGATACGGTAAACATTAACATATAATTATCTTTCACACATCTATTTTCTAAACATAAGGGTAGGTCTACTCTAACAATAATAGCATCTTACGACTCACCCTTTAGAAATCGTCTATTGTTAGCTAGAATAACACACGAGGGGTGCGCGCGCGCACACACACACACACACACACACACACACACACACACACACACACACACACACACACACACACACAAACCGCATCACTACCACAGAATACCAAGCTGCAAAACAACAAACGCACAACTCGTGTACCTTAATTCCACAACCTCACACGCACGCAAATTTGAGTGAGCTTTAGGGAAGTAGGAAGGTTACGAGCGGGGAGAATTGCGTGAGTGTGTGAAAGTGAGAGTAAGAGAGGAAAGTGAGAGGGGAAATAAGTGAAAAGTGGGAAGTGGTTGATATTTCCTTTTCTCTCCCTTTCATTTCACCTGTCTCTCCTCCTCTTCTTATTCCCCTTTCTTCCTCTCCACTCCCCCTCCCATCTCCCCTCCTTTCTCCTTTCCAGTCCTTTTCACCTCTCTCTCCCTTTTCTACCCCCTTTTTCCTCTCCTCCCTCCCCCTCCTCTCCCCTCCCCTCCCATTTCCACAGTTTCTTTTCATCTCTAACTTTCTCCCCCGCTCTCCCTCCCCCTCCCCGTGGACCAAATTGAGTATGCATAATAAATATCACTATTTTCACTTTATGGGGCTTAGGGTATGAAGTGTGAGGGGCGGCAGGGAGGGAGGGAAGGAGGGAGTATGGGAAGTGAAGGGGAAAGGAGAGAGGGGAGGGGTGGGCAGAGAGGGGAGGGAGCTGAAGGGGACAGTAAAGGAAAGAGAGGGGAGGGATTATCAAGAAGGAAAAAAGTAAGAGAGCGAAGAGGAAGGGGAGGTAAAGAAGGAAAGGAAACGAAGGGGAGGGGAAGGGGGCAGAGACGAAAGGAGGAAAATGAGCGGGACGGACCAGGGGAGGTTGGAATGGGAAAAGTAAGGGACAGGGAAAGAAGGGGAAAGGGGAAATGGGAAGAGGGAGAAATGGGAAAAGAATGTGGAAGGGAAATTGAAAACAAAGAACAGGAAAGGACAATATATATATGAGAGAGAGAGAGAGAGAGAGAGAGAGAGAGAGAGAGAGAGAGAGAGAAACAATAAAGATATGTACTGACCACACCGCTTGGTCAGGGCTAATGGTTGTAATGATGAGTGATAATGGTGGTAGGGAGAAATAAAGGAACGGTCACATGGTTGCAGTGGTGGTGGTTGCTATAATGTTAGTTGTGGTAGTTATTAATGGCGGTTGTGCTAGTTATTAATGGCGACGGTAGTGGGAGTTATAAATGGTGTTGGCTGTGGTGGTTGTGGTTAGTGAGTGGATGCTCTTGGGGTTGAGAAATGGTTGTGGTTGCTGATTTGCTAAAAGGTTGTGGTATCCATCACCTTCTCTCTCTCTCTCTCTCCTTTTTCCTTTCTTTCTTCCCATCCCTTTCATCCTTGCTCCTCTTCCCTTCCCTTTTCTTTTCCTATTCTCTTTTTTGTTCGCAATTTCTCTTCTTTTACTTCCTGTCATCTCCCCTTCTCTCTTCGCTACCCTTCTCCTCCTTTTCTCACTTCTCTCCTTTTCTTCCTTTCTCACTCCCCCTACCCTTCCCTCTCTTCCCTCCCCCTCCTCTGGACCAGTCATATTGGGCCATATTTCCCCTAAAACTCTCCCTGATTGAGCCATCTCTCCCCTCCCTCCCTCTCTCCCTCCATATCTCTCCCCTCTCTCCATCTCTACGTTATGTCCTTCATCCCTCCTTACGTCTCTCTCTCTCTCTCTCTCTCTCTCACACACACACACACACACACACACACACACACACACACACACACACACACACACTGACCGTATCGTCTTCATTATAGTGTTCCTCCTCGTAACATAGGGTTTGGGTGGAGTCACCCCCTCCCTACACTATTGCCATGTTTCCTAACCCTACGATGTATAACGCCTGTGGTTTGTGTAGTAGGAATGATACATAAACATAACTCATACTAATATAACTGTAATGAAAGTGCTGACATGTATCAAGGAAGAATAAAACTATTCTGCATACTATATTATACGATAATAGAGAAACGTGGCATAAAAATTTGGCAGTGTTGCTCTAAAAATATTCTAATTATTATTTACTTCCCCAACACTTCTAACATTGCTAATTAATTTAGCAAGTATAATTGCAAGAAAATTTGAAGGGATAAAAGTGGGAAGAGGCGATCCTTTCATAATTAAAATAAATATATCAAACAGCTCTGGGGTGGCAGCACTCACGCGACACGTGTTTGTGTGTACGCTGTGGGAGGTCACCAACCCCCTACAGGATTTAGGCCTATTGGGGAAACCTCTATAAAAAACGCGCCGTGACTTTTACCTCAAGGGTGGTGCGGAAATAAAGTCAAAATTATAATCCATACATAAAAATGGAAGTAAAAAACCATGGATGACACATAACAAAATCTAGCGAGAGAGAGAGAGAGAGAGAGAGAGAGAGAGAGAGAGAGAGAGAAATAATAATAATAATAATAATAATAATAATAAAACTTTATTTCCACTAAACAGTGGGTATTCTTATACATTATACAGTAGTACAGCATACAGTATGAAAGTTCTATACACAATATAATACAAGTTGATACATATGGTGGAGAATAGTGACAGAGAGGTAAATGGTTTAAAAGGTGTGGGGACACTTAGGTTAAAAATAGATCAATTAAGGGATTTAGGAACGAAGGCAGTGGGAAGGATTAAGACAGATGGGATTGTAAGATTAGGGAGTTTGAGCAATAGGGTAGAATGTATGCTCTCAATAAAAGTATAGCAATTATCAACGGCTAATTATTATACAGGTGTTGATGGTGGGGGTCTATATTTATAGGAGGTGTTGGTGGTGGAGGTATAGCGGGTGTTGTTGATGGGGGTGTTGTTGGGGGTAGGGGTATAGGGGGTGTTGGTGGCAGGGGTATAGGGGGTATTAGAAAAACGGAGATCACAAGAGGGAAACAGTGTCAAGGTCATCGCTGATGGAGAGGTCAGCTCGGAAACGTGGCAACAGTGCAGGGAGGGGGTGACTCCACCAAAACCCTACGTTTCGATCTGTCAGACTATAGGTCCGTCTCTTCATAACAATAACAGCTTGAAGGGAGGCCTCAGGAAGGAAGGAAGGAAGGAGGGAAGAGAGGAAGAAAAGATAGGGAAGGTTAGAGGGAGGGATGAGAAGAAAGATGTACTGAAAAGAAAAGAAGAGAGAATGGGTGGAGGGAAAGGAGACATGGAAGAGAGGGTGGATGTAAACGAGAAGTGGATGTAAACGAGAAATGAAGAGAAATAAAGAAGGATGAAGGGAAGGAGAGATGGGGAAAGGAAAGTGAGAGAGGACGGAGAGAGGGGAACTGGAGGGAAGGAGGGAGGAAGACAGAAAGGTAGGAAGGAAGGGATGTCAGATGAATGAGATAAGGGTTAGGAAGAAAGGGATAAGGGTTAGGAGGAACGAAGGAAAGAACGGAGACAAGGAAAAAGGGATGGAGAAAGAAGTGGGAGGGGAATGGAGGATCCAGGAGACGGTAGGAATTTTTCTCTACCTCCTGACATGACTTCTCCTCCAAAAACCTATCATTTAAACCACTAACTTCACGCTACTCATTAAATTACCTCACAATAACTTTATACACAAACACTCACTTTTTCCTCTTTATTTTCCTTCCACATAAACATCGATATTTTTCCTTTTCTTCTTCCGTATTTTCCTTCCACATTTTTCACCAAGCCAATCTTTTACTGCTGTTTCATTCAAATTCTGTATTCCGAGGACTTCTCTTGAGTTCACAATCTTTTAATATACTAAATATTTCTACGACTATTTTACATGAACTGATATCTGTTTGTGATATATATACTGTACATATATACGCTATACTGGTACAGCAAGAATATAAATTACTTCTTATGCAAAAAAGGAACTACGAAGGGCTGGGATCTTGCAAAAGTTGTTCCTTCGAAAGAAACTTGAACGCAGCAGACCCCAAAGCAAGACGGGTTCATTTCGAGATGCCTGGACACTGTGTTTAAAACAATGGAGGTCATAGGCTGAAGGAATAATAATGCAAATACAATACTAAATGTTAAATCTGACCGTGTGCAAAATATCGCAAATGCGTCGTAAAAAGATATCCACATTTTATCATCATCACCATCATCATCCGGATATCTTTTCCCACCCTAGGGCTGGGTGAGGTCCACATTTTACCTTCCATTAATTCTCATTTATATATTATTTTCCTCGTCACCCTCTTTAATTTTCCAACACACTCGATTGATTTCCTCCGGTATTCACTTTAATTTCCCGATATATTTTCTTTAATCTCCCTTATATATTTTTCACCCAAGATATTCCATTTAATTCCAAAACATAAAGTATACTCGTTAATTTTCCCTCTACTTTTTTACCCCCGAAATTCTCTTTAATATTCCCAACACAAACTCTATAATTTCCCCTCTCTCACTAATTAACAACAAATTCTCTCTAACTTACCCTTAGTATTTCCCCCTCTCTACAACCTAAACATACTATCTTTAATTTCCCAACACATTCTCTTTAATTTTCCTATTTTTTTCCCCTTACACATTCACTTTAATTTCCCCAACACTCTCCCTAATTTCTCACCTTAAACTCTGTAATTCCCCAACACACCAGATTTAATTTCCCCAGACACTCTCTTTAATTTTCCCTACATATTCTCTCTAATTTTCTCACATTATTCCCCCAACTCCCCTCCCTTCCCCTGGACCGGCTGCCATTTTCCCTGCAGGACAACAGTGGTGGGGAAATTCATTAATCTTCATGTGTGACACCCGGAATCTGCCTCTGTGTGTGTGTGTGTGTGTGTGTGTGTGTGTGTGTGTGTGTGTGTGTGTGTGTGTGTGTGTGTGTAGGGAGACATCTTGCACAATCAACCACACTTAATCAACCACAGCCACAACTAAAACACCCATCACAATCACCATCACATTCAGGCACCAAAACGATAACATACCACAGTCCATCAAAATCAACCAAAACCACCATAATCAACCACAACCACCAATCAACCACAGCTACCACAGTTACAACAATCACCCACAATCCACCATAGTCAACAACAGCCACCACAATCAACCACACTGCAAAGCAGCACATTAATTAGGAGGCTAAACAATATTTCTAGCTGGTTAAGTAAGTGTCATTAGGAGAGAGCTAATTATCTCATACCTTCATTATTATTATTATTATATTATTATTATTATTATTATTATTATTCTATGGCCTACGATTACTACAACCACTATTAGTAATAATTTGAAGATGATGGTGATGATGATGATATGACAGATGATTTAGTACATTATCATAACCATCATTTCTCTCTCTCTCTCTCTCTCTCTCTCTCTCTCTCTCTCTCACACACACACACACACACACACACACACACACTTCTACATGTACTTTTCACCCTACACATCATAAGCCTCCCACGCCTGTACCTTAAGCCCGAAGCACTGGGTGGGGGGAGGGGTCATTTCACCACCAACAGCATACAAAATCTTTACATACATACACATACATACATACTGTACATACACGTTACTTCTACTACTAATTAACCATTGTTTTTCATTATTATTATTACCATCATCATTATTATTATGCTCTTTATTTCTCCACAATCTCCACTTTCATTCCCATCCCTCCTTTCTCTCCCCTAGATCTATCTTCTCTTCCCTCCCCTCTCTTTCTCTCCCCTCCCTCCCCTTTCACCCACCCAAGCTGATGCAACACATAAAGCACTTCCCTCCCTTGTAATGTCTCCCTCCCTACCACTTTCCCTACCTCCCTTCCTCCTTCTCTCCCTATCCCCGTTTAATTGTCTCTTTCTTCCTCCCTCTCTCCATCTTCCTCCATCTCTCCCTCACTGCCTTTTCATCTTCCTCCCTCCCGCCTACCTTCCTTTCTCTTTCTCTCCCCATTTGTTACCTGTCCCTTCATACCTTCCCTTTTTCTCTCCCTTTTAATGTCTCTCTTTATATCCCCCCTCCCTTTCTGCTTCTCCTCATCCCTGTTTTCCATTACTTCCCCCCTTTTTTCTTATCTCCGATCTCTCGCGTTTCTTGTCCCTCTCTATAGCCTAGTTATCTCTTCACACTTCTTTCCAGTTCTTCTTTCTTCTCCCTCCTCTTTCTGTGTCTGCTTTCTCTTCCGTGTTTATCTCCGCTTAGCTGACATTCTATCCTGTCTTCTCCCCCCTCCCCTTTTTTTTTCTCCCTTCTCATTCCTCTCATCCCTCGGTTTCAGTTTCTTTACTTTGCGAGTTTCTTTCTTCTCGTCATTGCTCTTTCCCTCCCTCTTCTCTCCTACCCTAGTTTCTCACTCCTCGTTTCTTTTTCTCTGCCCTCAATTCCTCTTCCCAGCTTTTTTTCTTAACTTATCCAGCTGTACAGCCTCTTCACTCCTCTCCTCTTCTTACTTCTTCTTTCTTTCCTCCTCTCCCCTCCTTTCCTCCCTCCTTCCCCTCTTCCCCTCTAGCCTAACCCCCCCCTCCCGAGAGTACAGGTTGAGATGATAATGTCTGAGGGGTAGGCGACGGAGTAAGTAAAATTTATCACTTCTATTTCGTACAGGACAATAAGAAGACCCCCTCCCCCCTCCCCCCTCTCTCCCTCCCTCTGCTTCCCTCCCTCATCCCCCACTCCCCAGGGAACCCCACTCCCTCCATCCCTACATCCCCTCCATCTCATATAGTTCCACTCGTTTTCGCCCTTATTAGGAAGGGGCGAGCGAATGGGTGTGGGAGTGAACGATGGTTTGTGTACACGTTTATCTCTCTCTCTCTCTCTCTCTCTCTCTCTCTCTCCGCTTTAATTTGCTGGACATTCCAAAGTGGTATGAGTGGGAGGGAAGGGTAGGTGGGAAAGAGGAGAGGAAGACAGGTGGAGAAACAGACGTGTGGGAGGGAAGTGAGAGGGAGACAGAGGAGTGGAAAATGGGAGAGGAAAAAAAAAAAAAAAAAGGGAAATAAGTGGAAAGGCGGATGGATGGGTGAGAGGGAAGTAGCAGAAAGAAAAGACAAAACTGAGTGGATGCGAGTGAGATAGATGAATAGGTGGGATGGAAGCAGGAGAGATAAGTGGCAGAAAGAGTGGGAGAATGAGATAAGTGGAGAGATGGAAGGTGGGTGGGTGAGTTAGGAGTTGAGGAGACAGAGAGAGGAGTGGGAAGTGGAAGGGGGATAAAAGAGAAGAGAGGTGGAAAACGACTGAGTGGGAGTGGTAAATAAGAAAGTGAGATGGTTTGCGATTATAGTAGAGAACTGCGAGGGGAGGAGCAGGAAGGAACAGATGAATGAGGATATAAGGAAAGGAGGTATATAAATAACCAGATGGAAGAGGGGTATAAGTAGATGGGACAGGAGGATGGAGGGAAATGAGAAAAAAGCTGAGTGGGGGGGGGGGACATCGCAGACAGACAGGTAAGTGGATGGGAAAAGTTACGGGAGGAGAAGTAGAGAGGTTCTTTCATTATTTTGCTATTTTCTGATAATTTTCCTTGGACTGAGATTTTTCTTAAAGTGAAGGGGTTAAGCTGCCTTTATGAACCCTGCCACTAAAACAGATGTTCCAAGAGTTGAATAAACTCGTCTGGGGGACGCAAGAATGAGAGGAAATGAGAAGGGAGGAAATGCTGATAAAGAAAGGAGTGAGAAATGAGTGGGTGGGGAGTAATAAAAAATCATAAAACCCAATGGAATGAGGGATTTGGTGGGTTCGAGTGATGACTGAGATGGGGAATGAATGGGGGAAAATGAATGAGGGAATGAAATACGCGGGACTGTTGAGTGGGAATAGATGGGGGAAGTCCAACAAGTGGTCATACAGGATTTCTGAGGAGTGGGAATTGGGGAAATAAGTGGAAACATGAGTCGGAGTGGGAATGAATGATGTCAAAAAGGTGGGTTGAGTGGAAAAATGAAAAAGGGTGGAAAAGAAAAATATGAGTGGGAATACGATGAGCAAGGATGAATGTGAGAGAAGAGGGAGAGGAGTGTGAATGCATGGAAAGAGGAAAATGCAGCAGCTGAGCGGAAGTGATGAGTGGGAATGAGAGGGGTTGAAGGGAGGGTACGAATGAGTGGGGTGAGTAGGGGGAGTGGGGAATGTCAGCACATATGGTGATAACATGGGTCTCAATGGCCCATTATAACAGAACAGAACATATAACACACTCTCTCTCTCTCTCTTACACACACACACACACACACACACACACACACACACACACACACACACACGTCCACTCAGAAACTTATATTCCTATTCCTCCTTTCCTTTCCACTTCTCTATTTACAAGCAGGAAGAACAGGTGAGAAAGGAAGGATGGTAAAGAAAAAAAAAAGAACGAAAAGAAGAACGAACGATACAAAGTGTGTGTGTGTGTGTGTGTGTGTGTGTGTGTGTGTGTGTGTGTGTGTGTGTGTGTGTGTGTGTGTGTGTGTGTGTGTGTGTGTGTGTGTGTGTGTGTGTACAAAAAGCATCAGCGTTGTCCACCTCTCTCTCTCTCGACTGGTCAGATGAGTCTCTTTGTACTCTTAATGGCGACCAGGGACCCCTCACCTCTCCCTCCATCATTCTCTCTCTCTCTCTCTCTCTCTCTCTAACTTCCCTTCAGGGCTTACGAATATCAGATTTAATGCACTCCCTCCCTCCCCCCCCCTGCCTTTCTCTCCCTATCTCGTTCTTTCTTTTCCTCTCTACCTCCCTCCCTCCCTCCATCTATCCGTCTCGCCCTCCATCGGTAGTTTCCTCCTCCCCTCCCTTTCTCTATCTCTGTCCCTCTCTATAATCCTGTTTTCCTCCATCCCTCTCTCTCTTCTTATATACTTGCCCTCTCCCTCCCTTTAAGTAACTTTTAATCACAAAGACAACATCCATCACCTCAACTACTCCTACCGTCAGTACCATCATCTCAACTACACCTTCCGTCAGTACCATCATCTCAACTACACCTACCGTCAGTACCATCATTTCAACTACACCCACCATCAATACCTCCATTACCACAATACCAAAACACTCGACATTTAATTACATATCGAAAGCTACCTCATTAACAACCAAACCCACAGACACTATTAACTTCCCAAACTAACAATACTACCAAAACCAACCTTCTACACACAACTATCAGTCACAGTCACAACTAAAACCATCACAATACTCACAACTACTACCACAACCTCTGCTACACCTACCACCTACCACAACATCAACTATAACAAGTGGTAGGAGAATGAAGCTTAACAGACTTCACAAAAACAACTACCACAAAAACCACACCTGCCATAACTACCGCAATTATCACACCCACCAAACCTACCACAATTACCACATATACCACAACACCACTTGGCACTACCACAAATACCACACCTACCACAACTGCCAGGTAAGAGGATAAAGCCTTTACTACCAACTTACCACATTGGTCTCCCTGTGAGTCTTGCTGTTTAAATCTCCCAGGGGAACACCAATGCTCTTATCTCTCTCTCTCTCTCTCTCTCTCTCTCTCTCTCTCTCTCTCTCAACCTGCCTCCTATCCTTCCCTCTTTCTCCCTTAGGCGTCTTCCTCTCGCTCACCAACTTCGTTTTTCTCATTCCTCTCTCTCTCTCTCTCTCTCCAATTTATTATCCATTTTCTTCTCCCACATGAGCAGATGTACACACACACACACACACACACACACACACACACACACACACACACAGTGGTTCATGTGGAGAGTTAAATTATTTTGCTTCCAACAGAATTCCCTTTGTGTTTTGTTACCTTTTATCCTCTGTGTGTGTATGTGTGTGTGTGTGTGTGTGTGTGTGTGTGTGTGTGTGTGTGTGTGTGTGTGTGTGTGTGTGTGTTGACACACACTTCGTTTATTTTTATGTGTAACTAAGCTGATTTACATACCGTATACATGTAAGAAATGTGTGCGTGTCCACCGTGTATGTGTACAGTATATACAGTATGTGTCCGTGTGTGCTGCGATGATCATGTGCAAAAGTGTATGTAGGCCTGTGTGTGTGTGTGTGTGTGTGTGTGTGTGTGTGTGTGTGTGTGTGTGTGTGTGTGTGTGTGTGTGTGTGTGTGTGTGTTGAGTATGAACAAAACTTTCTTGATTCTTGTCTCTATTTTCCTCCGTCTCTCCCTACCTCCCTCCCTCCCTCCCCTCTTCCCTTCTCCAGCCTTTTCCCCTCCTTTTTGTAGCATAATCTCTCTTTCTCTCTCTCTCTCTCTCTCTCTCTGAGGTACCTCCGGCAGCGCTTAACAAATTAGCAGCTTATGGAGTGAATAAAAAGAGTTGGGAGGAGTGAGGGAAGTTGTGTGTGTGTGTGTGTGTGTGTGTGTGTGTGTGTGTGTGTGTGTGTGTGTGTGTGTGTGTGTGTGTGTGTGTGTGTGTGTGTGTGTGTGTGTGTGTGTGTGTGTGTGTGTGTGTGTGTGTGTGTGTGTGTGTGTGTGTGTGTGTGTGTGTGTGTGTGTGTGTGTGTGTAAGTAAAATACGCCAGAATAGTGGTGATGGGTTAGAAGAGAGGACTTCTGACCGAAACGACGCTAAATCTAACTCCAGTAAGTTGAGCAGAGAAGTGTGGAGATCTGAATACCGTTTGAACAATAAGAGATCTTTCATAACTCCAACCAGTATATCATAAAATACCCAGGCTAATACTCTAGCACCAGTCCTGGCCTAGGCCTAGCATGTTGTCTTTCTTCTCGGAGGTCCATGAGGCAGTAGACAGCGATAAACCTTACGATATTATTTATCTGGACTTCAGTACAGCTTTTGATAGGGTCCCACACGAAAGGTTAGTTAGAAAGGTTCGAGCACACAGTATAGACGACGGTACCTTAAAATGGACAGATTTTGGTTGAAGGGACGAAAGCAGAGTGTATTATTAAAAGAAACTAATCGGATTAGGGATTAGTAACTAGCGATGTACCGCAGGGATCAGTACTCGGTCCCATATTATTTATCATATACATACATGATCTAGACTTAGGAATGACTAGCAGTATAAGCAAATTTGCTGATGACACAAGAACTGGGTGTATCATTAACGGGGGCGTTGGCACTGCCTTTTGAGCGGTACATCACAATTCATCCATGGATACCGTAAAATTGCCAAACAATACCCTTGGAATTGAAGTATAATTCCTTAGATTATAGGATATTCCCCTAGAATAATTCTGGAAATAATTTGAACTTTGTGAAAATTATTACTTCAATTTCAAATGACTACTACCATGAACCATACTTATCAAATGTTTTTTGCTCATTCTCTTACGAAAGAATAACTTTTTGGCAACCATTAGCAGAAAACCAATTTTCAGTATCTCTCCTCTGAAGGGATAACGAAGCTGTTCCTTATAAATAGCCAGAGAAGTGTGTGATTTCTGAGGAAGAAGAGGAAACACTAATGACTGAATATACATTCCTCTATTTCCTCTTATCAAAATATCAAGTCCAAATTCCTCTTCAAATTGAAAAAAAAAAAAAATGCTCAGACTGGTGAAAAAACAACAGAGTTATAACAATTTTAAGTGAAAAAAGTTACTTTCGAGAAAAAGCCCCTTAAAGATTTAACGGCCGACCTTTAAACAGTGCGGACATTTGAAAGGCTCCTGCACTATAATTACCCGTATATCTTCAACCCTCCTCCGTCGAACATTTTTCTTCCTCACCAACTCAAGTTTTCTGTCTGTTTCAGGTACGTCTAGCTTATTTCAGTTGCTGAAAATCCAAGCTCAGTTCCACCATGATCGTTCATGTATCCAGCATTCTAGTCACACACAGCCTTAGCAATTGCGTAGTCCAGCATCTCCTCGTTTGCACTTATGTACTTTGAGCAATAACGCCATATTCTAGAGTGTATGTGTTCATTTGGATTTTGGGTTTTTCCAAGCAAGCAACCAGATAATAATTTGTCACTAGCGAGCCCCTTATTTCAGTCACTACGGAGCCTCTTGTATTCAGGTAACTCTTTTCTGGTAATATGTACTCATCGTTTTCCAAGTGAGCATCAGTTTCATGAGAAACTAGCAGTTTCCTCTTCTATGCATTTGACAGTGGCTGCTGGCTGGAGTCAAGTGCGCCTGGTTAAGCTGACAGGGACGCAGTGGAACCTTGCACAGGTGTTGCTTGTTCTCTCTCTTTTCTCTTCCTGATCCGTTCTTTTCTGCCTTTTTCAAGGTTTTTACTCCTTCTTATATTGCACCTCTTTCGCCTAGGTATGGTAACAGGTGCGGAAGTGGGAGGATAAATAAAACAAAGAACACCTCTAGCGGTGTGAAACATTTTCGCTTATAACTGAAGTCACATATATTAAACCACTAGAACTACGAATATTGCTATTAATATTGTTAATAATGCTGCTACTACTACTACTACAACAACTATCACTACCACCAATAATAATGATAATAATAATAATAATAATAATAATAATAATAAAAACCCTTCTAAAAATGTGGCTAAATGATAACAGGTAGGTGCTCCCAAATTCCCAGTCTTCATTAAAACTGTAATCACATGTAGAGAAAGATAATGACTCTCTCTCTCTCTCTCTCTCTCTCTCTCTCTCTCTCTCTCCGTTCCTTCTCTTCCCTTTTCCTTCCGTCAATTATTCATTTAATTCTTCCCTCTTTCCCACTTCCTAAATCCGTGTTCTCTCTTTCTTTTCCTCTTTTTATTCCTTGCCCTTCCCCCTCTCCCTGTCTCTTACACACACACACACACACACACACACACACACACACACACACACACACACACACACAAAGAAAAACTGGAAGCAATTTCTGTGTTTCTTTAATATGATACCCCCGGGCACTCGCTCCGAATACTTATGCCTGTAACTGTCTGCCTTGTATCTCTTTGTCTCTCTGTCTGTCCGTCTGTCTGGCTATCTACTTGTATTTTTGAGTACCTATGCGTATGACTGTCTATATATGTTCCTCTAATATATTTCTATATATATCTAAGGGCACCCTGAATAGCTTGTTTATCTATCTATCCGTATGTGTCTGAATCTATCCAGCTATATACCAGTTATGTTCGTCTATGTATATATCCTCCAGTTATATATTTATTCATGCTATACCTTGGGTTACATTCAAGTTTAATTATATCTGTATAAATAGCAAACTATAAGCGTTGGTGTCTTCCCTTATTGGATAAAAAAAGATCTACCTACCTATGTAAGCAGAAAATAATGTATGCATGTATGTAGGCAATTAAATCACTTAATAACACGTGATTCATAGATACGCTGTTCTAAATTTTCTCCCTTATTTCTGGTTAAAAATATTAAAATAAGAAAAATATTACATACATGAAATATAATTCTTTATAAATAAATTAATGGATAACAATGAATTTTATACAGTACTGTGAGCACAGCTGAGGAATGTTGTGGTATTAAGTTCTTAAGATGGATTAACAGGAGGTGGGGGAGGGGATCATCAAGTCTACAGCCCTAACCAAATTCTCTCTCTCTCTCTCTCTCTCTCTCTCTCTCTCTCTCTCTCTCTCTCTTTCATATTTAGCTATGTGAAGTAATCAAAGACATAACCAAGCTTAATAGAAAATTACATATATATAATGTCATTAAACACATGCATGTGAATTATAGCCAATAGAAGACCGGTTTATGTAAACATTACAAAACTTGTATAAATACACAGGCAGCCATATCTATGCATTCATAGAGAGAGAGAGAGAGAGAGAGAGAGAGAGAGAGAGAGAGAGAGAGAGAGAGAACACAAGAACATAAGAAGAGAGGATAACTGCACTAGGCCGGTTGGCCCATGCTAGGCAGCTCCTAGAAGAGTAACTAAACTACTAAACAGAGATAAGATTAGCAAGGAAGGCTCTCCCCCGCCTTCCAAAATCCTCCAGCCGAAGCCGGCAGGAAAAAGTTAGAAGGAACACCACGCAGTATAGAAAAACTGGCGTGGAAATTTTATAGGAAAGTGTGAAAGGAGAATAAGAGACTATTATACTGTAACCTGAAAAGGAATAAGAATGAATTAGTGCCGGTTGGGAGATTTTTTTTTTAATACCCACCCCGACTGAGAGAGAGAGAGAGAGAGAGAGAGAGAGAGAGAGAGAGAGAGAGAGAGAGAGAGAGAGAGGGTAAGTTACAAAGATAAAACAGAGTAAGAATATAAGACAGAAAGGAATGGGAAAGGAGAGGAAGGGACAAAATAAAGAGCGAGAGCACAAGAAAAAGGGAGACGGAGGGGGAGAGAGATAAATGTGGGTGAAGGGGCGTGGATAAAAGCAAAAAACAGAACTACGGAAAAGAAGGGGGAGGGTGAAAAATAAAAGGGGAGAGTAAGAAAAAAAAAAAAGGGAAAAGTAAAAGAAGAGAGGGGTAAAAAATCAGGGGAGGCTTTGGATTTGGCCTAGGGGGGGTCTGCGCTCCCCAATTTTGAGTGTACATCCTCCCTCTTTTATCCTCCCAAAAACAAAAGACAGAAATACGGAAAGGAGGAGGAGGGGGAAAAAATAAAAGGGGAGAGTAAGAAAAAAAAAAAAGGAAGGAAAAGGAAAAGGAGAGAGGGGGTAAAAAAAAATCAGAGGGGGCCTTGGGTTTGGCCTCGGGGCGGTCTGCGCTCCCCAATTTTGAGTGTACATCCTCCCTCTTTTATCCTCCCCTCGGGTCAGACGAGGGTGGAGGGGGGAGAAAAATGGGGGAGTAAAAGGAGGGAGGTGAAGGAAATGGGGGAAGGAAAAAGGAGGGGAAGGATGGTGAGAGATGAAGAAAGCAGAGGAAGGAAACGAGAGAAAAGGAAAGGCGAAAAGAAAAAGAGAGGTGAGGGATGTGGGAAGAGAGATGAGCCGTAGGAAGGTGTAGGAGAGGGGAGATGGATATGGGGAGGGTGGGAGGGAACAAGGGAGGGAAGGATCAGAGGGAGAAGGAGAATAGGACGAGTCGATGGAGAGGAAAAGTTCGAAATCCATGTTGCAAATATTCACATCCTAGTGGTCAGTGGCGATGACACACACACACACACACACACACACACACACACACACACACACACACACACACAGCCATTATAACACTTCCACTTTCACATGAATCACGTGAACATAAACCAGTCCCCTTTCCCATTCGTACTTCGCCAGCATGGAGATGGGTTAAGTCCGGCTACTACTCTCCCTGCAGTGGATCTTACACGAACTGTTTCACTTACATTATCTGAACATACATAACACAAACACCCACAAATTTACTCGTATCTAACTCTTGTGTTTAACTGTGTAAGTGTGTGTGTAAGTCTAGTTATGTGTACGTAGTCGATGGATGTATCTTCTGTGTATGTATGCATGCATGTGAAAAAGAAAAATAGAAGTATACTAATAAGTCTACACGTACTGTGTGTGTGTGTGTGTGTGTGTGTGTGTGTGTTTTGGTTCATGTGTGTGTGAGCTGTTGAACCTATGTGTGCGTGTATTTATGTATGTAAGTGTGTGCACCGCTGCAGACTACATGGCGTCATTTGTTTGGTCGGCTAGGTTCATTTTCAGCCAATCAGAGTCCGCCTTACATTTGGGTGTCAGCCAGTAGCGTGCTGGGACTGGGAAGGCATTGGCTGAGATAGGAGGGACTGGGATTGGATGGGTTCTGATGGGAGAGACAGGGATGGAATAGATGGAATAGATGAGAAAGGGTGAGACGAAAAATGCGGATGAAAGAGATGGAAAGAAAAGGGTATGAACGGAAAAGGATGGGATGGAAGAGAAGTAGAAAGGAAGGAGCGATGTGGTACCACAAAAGAAGAGGGGGGAAGGAAGGTGGAAATGGAATGGTACCGTATGGGGCAATGGGGGCAAGGACAGGCGGAGATGCGAGACGAAAAAAAGGAAGGGAAGGGAAGATAAGAATTGCACGATCTGAATAATGATCACTATAATAATCACTATTACTATTATCATTATCATTCTCCTCCCAATGTCATCATCACATTCACCATCACCATCATCATCACAATAATCAGTCATGCCCCCAAAACACAATAACAACAACTAAAGTACAGAACAATAAAACAAGGATCTAGGCAAACCCATCGATAAAGACGACGAAAGGGAAAAAAAAAAATCCATGGGGCAGAGGTTAAATTAAAAACAAATGAAGGGTGAAATAAAAGTTTGTGAGTTTCTTGAACTGCCTACGGGAGAGTTAAGAGAAGGAGAGGGAGGGAGGGAAAGAAGGAGAGAGGGAGGGGGTGAGGGAAGGACAGAGTGAGGAGGGGGGTAAGGAGAGGGGACGGGAGGGGAGAAATGGAAGGATGAAGAAAGGGGAGGGGAGGGGAGGGGGGAGTACAAATTAAAGGGAGAAAAGAAGGGAGGGGAGAGCAAAGGCAGTGGGAAGGGAAGGAAGGAAGGAAGGGGGAATGGGAAAGAGAGGAAAGGGAAGAAAAGTGTAGGAAGAGAAGTAAATAGGTAAGAAGAAAGGAAGGGAGGGGAGAGCAAAGGCAGTGGGAAGGGAAGGAAGGAAGGAAGGGGGAATGGGAAAGAGGAAAGGGAAGAAAAGTGTAGGAAGAGAAGTAAATAGGTAAGAAGAAAGGAAGAGAACGACAAAGAAGGGGAAAAATGCAAGAGAGAGAGAGAGAGAGAGAGAGAGAGAGAGAGAGAGAGAGAGAGAGAGAGAGAGAGAGAGAGATTTTTGTGCTTGTAGGCTTAATCTCTTCTCTCTTCCTTCCTGTCTCTCATCCTCTTCCTCCTCTTTCCCACCCTTTCCAATGCCTATTCTTCTTCCTTCTCTTCCTCCTCTATTTTCCTTTTGCTTCATAGCCTTTTCCTCCTTTTCTATTCATATTCCGGCAAGTACTTCTTTGCTGTCCTTCTCATTCTAGTAGTACAGTTACTCTTCTAGGTGCTGCCTAGCATGGGCCAACTGGCCTACTGCAGTTATCCTCATTTCTTATGTTCTTATCTTCTTGCTCTTCTCATCCTCTTTTTTTCCTTTTCTTCTTCCTTCCTATTCTCTCTTACCCATCTTTTTGCCACTACTCCACCTATTTTCCTCTCTTCCTCCTCCTCTTCTTTGTCATTCATTTCCTTTACTTCTCTCTATTTCTGCCCTCAGTTCAATCTTGTTATCGTTCTTCACTCCCTTGCTTTCCTCTTTTTCTTCATTCCTATCTTCCCTTCGGCTCTCTCCCTTCATCCCTTCATTTCTTTGATCCCTCCCTCCCTATCCGCCTTCCAAATTCCCTCCTTCCCTTGCTTCCTTTCCTCCTCCCAACCCTTCCTTTCCCTCTCCCTCCCCTCCTTCTTTTTTCCCTATCGTCATCTCTTTCCTTCTTCCCTCCCTTCATTTCCTTCCCCCTTCTCTGTTAGGCTTTTACCTGCCAATTTATTTGTTTCCCTCTTTTTCCTCTGTTCTTTTCTTTGCATTCTTTTCTCCTCCTTCCCTCCTTGCTTACAATCTCTCTCTCTCTCTCACTCTCTCTCTCTCACACACACACACACACACACACACACACACACACACACACACACACTCGATTAATCAGTCTATTTATCTATACACATGTCCACACATCTAGGTCATCAAATCTCTGTTTATTGAATTATTTCTCCATCCATCCATCTGACTCTCTCTCTCTCTCTCTCTCTCTCTAGGGAAAGAAGGGGAAGCAAATTCTCTAGGGTGAGGGGAGAGAAAAGAGGGAAGGGAGGGAGGGAGGCAAATACTCGTAACAACAAAAGGAGAGAGAGAGAGAGAGAGAGAGAGAGAGAGAGAGAGAGAGAGAGAGAGAGAGAGAGAGAGAGAGAGAGAGAGAGAGAGAGAGAGAGAGAGAGAGAGAGAGAGTTGGACAAAAAGACAGACAGATAAGATACATATAAACCGTTAAGTTCATTTCTTCCTAGTAATTTTTTCTCCAGTCCTTTTCCCTCTTTCGTCTCTGTATCTCTTCTTTTCAGTTTTTCCTCCTCTTCTAAGTCTTTTTATACACTAAAATTTTCATTTTCTCAATCACCATCTTCTCTCTCCTATTCCTATTTCATTTCTTTCTCCTCTCCCTCACCTTCATCTTCAAGGCTCCATCACTCCTCCTCTCCTTCCTCATTCTTTCCCCTCTCCTCTCTCTATCCCTTTTCACTTCTTTACTTCTCTCTTACTTTATTCCTTCCCCTCCTATCCCTTCTCTTTTCCCAATTCTCTGTTTCTCTCCTCCCGTCGTTCTCTTTGCTCCTCCTCCTCTCTCGTATTTATATTATCCCTCCTCTATCGCTTCTCTTTTCCCCTCTTTCTCACTTTCCTTCTCTTTTAACTACTTTACACTCCTTCACTTTCTCTTTTGTCCTCTTTTTTCTCTTTTTCACCTCTCCTCCTCTCCCCTCCTTTCTCTGGCTTTCGTTCACCCTCCATTCTCTTCTCAATCTCTCCAACTTCCACTAATATATATTTCCTATCCTTGCTCTACTTCCCCTATCCCATCCTTTTTTAACCTCTCACACTCTCTCTCTCTCTCTCTCTCTGGGCCTTACTCAGTTTCTCTTTGTTTTCATTTCCTCCCGCCATCTTGGGTTATATTTCTCTCCCTTTTCTTGTTGTCCTCTCATTCTTGTCACCCTTTTTCTTCCACCTGTCTCGTATACATTTTCTTTTTTCCCTCCTTCTGTTTTGTGTCTTCTCTCCTTTCTTTTCCTTCTCCTTGACTCATCCATTCCTTTTCTTGCTGTTT
This sequence comes from Coenobita brevimanus, assembly GCF_032717465.1. Lineage (NCBI taxonomy): Eukaryota > Metazoa > Arthropoda > Malacostraca > Decapoda > Coenobitidae > Coenobita > Coenobita brevimanus. Next base: position 211,602 of record NC_137038.1, read on the forward strand.
GATTTTCCCCCCTATCTTTCCTGCATGTCACTTCAATTCCATTTTATCTCTCCCTTTCTCCTTTCCTTAATGCTTTCTTTTTTTTCTGTCTTCTTTTCCTTCTTATCTTTCCTGTCTGCCCCATCTCTCACTCTCTCTCTCTCTCTCTCTAATTCATTCCACTCCCCCACCTTCCTCCTACGCCTTTTTCTTCACCTTTTCTCCATCCAACTCCTCCTCCCTATCATGCCCATCTATCTCTTCCCCAGCTTTACCATCTCCCTCTCTTCCTCCCTACTATTTCTCCCTCCCTACCGTACCCTCCCTTAACCACGTTCCTCCCTTTTTCTTACCCTACTTCCTCTCTTCCCACTCTAACCCCCTTTCCCCTCTCCCTACCTTTCCTGTACCCTCTCCCTACTCCTTTTCATTCGTCCCTACCCTCCCTTTACCCTTTCCCTACCCCTTTCCTCCCTACCCATCCTCCCTTTACCTCCTCCCTACCTAACCTAAAGCCAGTGGACAAATAATCACAGACAAACCCAACTGTTATAAGCCAGACTCCAGAATGATCTCAGGAAATACCCAAAATTACCTGCAGTGGCGCAGGTACAATTTTTGCTTTCCATATTTCGGCATTAAGGTCTTATTTATCTAGGCGATTCTTGAGGTTGTTCGTGTGGGGGTTTCTTTGTTCAGTTCACGCACGGGTGGCTTAAATTAGAGATGGCTTGGGGGTGGCTTAGCTTGGTGGTTAGGGTGGCTTAATTTTCAGACTGGATTAGAGTGAGCTCAGGTTAGGAGAGTAGGTATGTTAATATGCAGGGACAGAGTTGTGACGACAACAACAATAATAATAATAATAATAATAATAATAATAATAATAATAACAATCGTTAATACAGGCTTAGTCCAAACAAAGTAAGCCTGGGATTATTAAATTACGCTTCTTAAACAAGAATAATTCAGTCTGATTTTGGACAGCGTTAGGGCATAAGTTAGGTTGGGTTAGACCAGGTTGGATTGTTAAGCCAGGCTGGATGAAGTTAGGTTAAGTCAAGTTGGATTAAGTCAGGTTGTCACGTTGGATTAGGTTAGGTTAGCCCAGGTTGGATGAAGCTAGGTAAGATCAGGTTGGATTAAGTAAGGTTTGACCAGGTTGGATTAAGTTAGGTTAGGTTAGGTTGGATAAAGTTAGGTTAGGTCAGGTTGGATTAAGTTAGTGTAGGTCAGGTTGGATTAAGGTTACACTGAATTAACTCTCACTCCGCCCTGTTGATTACTTGCCAGGCATGAGTGAATTCTGAGAAGCGAACTTGTTCGGTATAATATGAGCTGGATGATTTTTTTGAGGAAGAGAAAGAAATGAAAACTCGTGAGAAATTACTATCATTGCTGAAATTATTATTATTGTTATTATTATTATTAATTATTATTATTATTATTATTATTATTTATTATTACCATTATTATTATTATAACTCAATTTCAATAGGATATACAGAACCATCTCTCACCTCACGATTTCCTCCTTCCCATTCCTAATCTCTCTCACCCCCCCTTCTCACCTCCCTCCCAATCCCAGCCACTCAGCACTATAATCCAAATTTCTCACCTATCTCCTAATCCCACCCCCTCCCGATTCCAGCTCCTCTCACCATTCACGCTCATGCTATCTCTTTCTCACTGACACTGATTCATTCTCTAATTCCATGCTCCTTCTCTGATCCTTTTAATTTTTCTTCCCTTTTTTCCTTCCTGCCACACAACTTCTTTAGCTCAATCCATTCAATCTTTTTATCTTTTACCATTCTTTCCTCTCTCTCTCTCTCTCTCTCTCTCTCTCTCTCTCTACCGTGGTTATGATTACACGCGGTTATTATGATGACAGAATTCGTGGTTGTGATTGAGAGTGGTAGTTGTGATGGCTTAGCGGGGATCTGACTTTTTATAGAGCACGACTGGGAACCCTAGGCTCTATCTCCCTTAATAACCCTTACTTCTTCTTTAAAAGTATTATTTCATGCCCTTTAGGTTTCCATTACTCATATTTCTTCACATATACATAGTTTTTGTTTTCGTGTCAGTCCCCATTTTTCATCATAATCTGTTTGTTTTGCCATTTCATTTTCACGTGTTCTACTTTCATTTCGTATAATTTAGTATTTTTTTTTCATATTTCAAGTTCGTGTCATTTGTCAATTATTTCATATCTTCTTTAAAATTTGTGACTTTCATATTTTTTATTCCTGTAAGTTTCATTAATTCTTTCACTCTTTTCTTTTTGCCATTCCCTTGAGTTTTCATTTCTTTAACTTCCCTTCAGCAGTGATTAATTTTTACACTTTTGTAATTCTTCCACTTCCCTCAGTTTTAATTTCTTCTTTCACTTACCGTACTTCATTACTTAATTCACTTTCTTTTTCATTACCTTTCATTTTTTCCATTCTGTCTACTTTCTTAACGGTTCATTCCTTCTTCCATTTTCTTCAATCTTATTCATTCCTTTCACTTCTTCACTTTCTACACTCTTCTTTCATTCCTTCTTTCTCTTTCTTGACCTCCCATCACTTCAGCTTTTAAAATACACCTTCTGTCCTTCCTTCCTTTCCTCATGCTATATCAGTCTCTATTTCCTCATTTCTGCAGACTTTTCATACCTTTTCATTTTTCTTTGCAACTTTCTTTTTCTTACAGTTGTTCAATCACCAATATTTCTTCCGGTTACTTTATTCAGTCTTCTTATTCCTTCTTTCAATTTTTCCTCTGTCCTTCGTTCACTTCTTCCTTTCCTTCTCGTTATCTTCTGCTTCCTGTTACTCTCACCGTCCTTTCTTTTATCTTTCACTTTTCTTCTTATTTTCATTTGTCTTCATACTGTCCATACAATCTCTCTCTCTCTCTCTCACACACACACACACACACACACACACACGCACGCACACTTTTATCCCATCACACAATTCAGCTTACTCCTCATCCCACCATTATCAGAATTTCCTTCAGTTTCTCAATTTCTCCCTGCCGCTAAATCCTTCCCTTCTCCTCCCTTCCTCCTCTTCCCTCCACCTCTCTAATTCTTCCATTCTCCCTCTCCCTTTCCCCTTCCATTATCACCCCGAACATCCACACTATGCTTTTTCCACACTGTTCTACAGACGCCCCGTTAACTCAACGTATCCGTACATAATGTCGTGCCTTGGTTATTTATTATTTGATTATCCATTATACATTACTTTCTCTTTCAGGTTATTCAGACTGGTGGCTTATTTTACTGAATGTAACTTTTCCTTTTCAGTCTTTCCTATGGAATTTCCATGTCAGTTTTTCCATGCTGCATGGTGGTTTTTCACACTTTTTCCTGCCAGTTTTAACTGGAGAGTTTGGAGGAGGGGTATCCTTCTTGCTTTTTTATCCTTATCCTTCAGCATGTAGAATTAGATCTCAGTCATAGTCTACTCTGTAACAAGCAGCCTTGAAAGGACCATAAGGTCTGCTGCTGTTTGCTTTCCTTTGTACTTGCCCCCCCCCCCCTCTTCTCTCCATCCTCTAACTCTTCCCCTCTCTCCCGTCCCTCTCAACATTTCCCCTCCCTCCGTACCCCTTCCTCCACTTCTTTATAACCTACCGTCTCCCTCTCCTCCATTCCCTTCCTTTTCTCTTCCCCTTCCCTCTCCTCCCTTCGTCTCCCCCTTCTGTTCCTTCCCCTCCGTTCCCCACCTTCTCCATCGACTAATCCCTCCCCTTCCTTCTCCTCCTCCCCCTCCCTTCCCCACCTAACTTATCGACCCCCTACCTTCCTTCCCATTCTTTCTTAATATTCATCCTCTCCCCTGTTCCTCCCCCACCCCCAACTCCTTCCTCATTTATCTACTCCTCTTCCCCACCAAACGTATTCAACCCCCCCTCTCTCCCTCTCTCTCTCTCTCTCTCTCTCTCTCTCTCTCTCGCTCTTTCCTTCATTCGGTCACCTACCTCCTCCTTCCCCTCCGTCCTGCCTTCCTTCCCAAAGCTTCCTCTTCCATTCATAAATTCCATCTTCCATTTCCTCCCCATAATCTGTATCACGACCTATTCTCTCTCTCTCTCTCTCTCTCTCTCTCTCTCTCTGTCACACACACACACACACACACACACACACACACACACACACACACACACCGCAGACAGTCAAAAATTTCGCCTCCCATAAATTTTACTTTAAGTCCCTCGGCGGTTTGAAGGGGGGGGGAAGGGAGAGGGGACATGAGGGAGACGGGGGAAGAGGGGACATGAGGGAGAAGGGGGAAGAGGGGACATGAGGGAGAAGGGGGAAGAGGGGACATGAGGGAGAAGGAAGTACAGGGGAGGATAAAGACGGGAGGATTGGGGAGAGGGAAGGGGAAGGAAATGGAGAAGGCTTAAGAAATCGGAAAAGGAATGGGGAAGGTCGAGAGAAGAGGGAGGAGAGAAGGGTCCGAGGGAAGGGAATAAGTGTGGAGGGAAGGGGAGGATGATAGGAGAGAGAAGAGGGATTGGAAGGGAAGAGAGAGACTGGGGGTGGATAGGAAAAGAACGAGATAAGGCAGAGGAGGAAGGAAGTGAAGGAAGAAGGGATAGTGGAGTGGGAAGAGGAGGAAGAGAGAAGGGAGAGAGGAATGAAAGGGAAGAGTGGGAGGGAGGAGAGGGGGGAATGGGCAGGAGGAAGGATGGGAGAATGGGAAGGGAAAGGAGGGGTGTGAGTAGATTGCTTAAGCGAGAAATAGGGATGATCCTTGACAAATAGATGGAGGGAGGGGGGAGAGAAGTAAGGAATTTGGGAGGATGAGGATGGGTGAGAGGGAGGGGAAGGAAAGGGAAACATGGGCAAAGGGGTGGAGGAAGAGGGAAAGGAAAAGGAAGAGAACTAGGAAAAAGGGAGGTAGAAGAAACGGGAGGACACTGGAAGAGTTAGTGATCTGGAGGAGTGAAGGAAGGGATGGGAAGGGAGAAGAGAAAGAGAAATGAGGAGGGGTGAAAGAGAGAAGGAAGAGAATGGGGAGGGGGAAGACAGTGAGTGGGAGAGGGAGACGAACAGGTAAAGATAAAAGACTGGAGGGGTAGGAAAGGTGAAAGAAGTAAAAGAGGGCGGAAGAGAGAGAGAGAGAGAGAGAGAGAGAGAGAGAGAGAGAGAGAGAGAGAGAGAGAGAGATAAACAAGCGTAAAGGAAGAAAGAAAATAAGGGAGAAATATGGAGAGAAAGAAGAAACGGAGAGAATAAGGGGACGGCAGGAAGAGAAAAAGAGACAGGGAGAGGATGAGAGGCAGGGACAGGAAGGAAGGAAGATCCTAGGAAAGATAGGGAGAGGAAGGGAGATACTGGGATAAACCGGGAAAATACAAGAAGGGAGAGTCGGGGAGATGAAGAAAGGAGGTAGAAAAAAAGAAGAAAAATCATATAGGGAAATGAAGGGAGGGTAAGGGGAGGGTGATGAAGACGGAAACGAAGGGAGAGAATGACTGATAAACTGGAATTACATGACAGGGAGAAAGGAGAGAGAACAATGGGGAGAGAAGGAAGCAAACGAAGGTTTAAAGAAACGAGAGAGAGAGAGAGAGAGAGAGAGAGAGAGAGAGAGAGAGAGAGAGAGAGAGAGAGAGAGAGAGGGGGGGGGAAGGGGGAGGAAAGAATGAAAGGAACTGAAAAAGAGAGAAAGCGAGAGGTAGATGTATGGTGGAAAGTATATGGAAAATGAGATAATTAGAGAAAAGGACACAGTGAAACATGTAAAGTAAGGGAGAGTAAGTGAGAGTGAGGGAGAGGAAGGGAGAGTGAGAAGCTAAAGGCCCATCCGCTTTAGTAAGGGTGGGTGGCCAAACCAGATAACCCCCTGTACTCTCTCTCTCTCTCTCTCTCTCTCTCTCTCTCATGGTTGTCCTATCATTTTCTCTTACTTCTGTGGGCAGGGCAGGACTATCTATAAATATTAAGAAAGGACCACCGCCTTGGAATCGTATAGTCTGTGTGGTCTATTTCACGTTCACTTCCACCGACCTCCACCCTCTTCTTCCACCCTAATTTTCCACCTACACCCACATCATCCACCCTCACCCTCATCCACACCCACACTCATATCCACACCCATACTCATACCCACACCACACCCACACTTCTATCTACACCCACACTCTCCAACCTCATCTTCATCCACACCCACACCTTCCACCTTCCTTAATCCACTATCTGTGTGTGTGTGTGTGTGTGTGTGTGTGTGTGTGTGTGTGTGTGTGTGTGTGTGTGTGTGTGTGTGTGTGTGTGTGTGTGTGTGTGTGTGTGTGTGTGTGTGTGTGTGTGTGTCTGTCTGTCTGTCTGTCTGTCTGTCTCCTTTTTGTTCTTTACTAATTCCTCATCCCTCCTCACCCAATCTCTTCTCTTTCCTTCCCTCCCTTCTCAAAATACTTTCTCCCTTCCTTCTCCTCCTTCCTCCCTTTCTCTCCCGTGGCACATTTTTTTTCTCCATCCTTCCTTCGTCACCCTACCATCTAGTGCTTCGTGAGGAAAACACACACACACACACACACACACACACACACACACACACACACACACACACACACACTGCATACTATCAAGGTGAAAACTTTACCTTCTGCCGTCTGCTCAATAGTAATGGCGTTAATAATAAGTATAAAAGGTGGCCCACATAACACTCTTCCACTCCCCAGGGCTTCTCGTGTGTTGCGGGAAAGTTTAGGTGCAACATGCAAAATAAATCGCCAAGAAACAGGTCCTAAGAAGCCTCCTATACCGCTTAAAGCAATGTCCTTAGCGAAAGAAGCCTATTGCAACTGTACTCCTCATTTTTTACTCTCTCCCCTTCAAGTCCTTTCCTGCTTAAATATTCTGGTTCTATAGCACGTTCACTGGATATTTCCGTTATTTTGTAGCTCATTTCCCTTAGATCAGTGTCAGAATAAGTCAATAAAATAATACGGCTCAGTCCATTTCACACCTCTTCGTGACTAGCACTATATATTAGTGTCTTGCTACAGGTCAGCATTCAAGATGGAAAGATGATAATTTAAAGCCTACATTGTTTTTACACGACTTTGCCTAAAACTGCCATCGCACCACCTCTAGCAATGGATTAATACTATAATATGAGGCTAGTCACAAAGAAGTGCCATGAAAAGGAAGTAGAGCCAAAATATTGTATTTTTCTACTACTGAGGTACGCAAGATTAGCTACAAAAAAGACGAAAATCTGGGCCAAGATGGGGTAAAAGAACTATACTTAAAGACAACGGAGTACAGACGACTCCTAAGAAAGAGTCACCTCCGCAGCCTACCCTGTGCTGTTCGTTACACCTTTTTCTTGGCGAGTGATTCCTCACGACCCTCAACATTTTCTTCTATGGTCCAAATGTTGTAATATCGACACAGACTGCGTTAATTTCATACAAGAGGATACTGAAGTGTAATGCGCAGAATAAATCGCTCAGGTAGTGTTAAGAATTATACCCAAAGCCATCTACCCTATAAATAATCACACTCGAAATAAACAGTGGGTGTGTTGATAAGATTTGTTTCCTTTTATAATCCTATTTACTCTTATCTACCATCTTCGTTTCCTCATTCTGTTCTCTCCCCTCTCCTTACTGCCTTCACTTTCTAGTTCCCCCTTTCCTTTCCTCTCCCCACTTCTTCCCTCTTCTCTCCTTTCCTATCTAATTGTTTTCTCTCTCTTCTTCTTCTTCTTCTCTCTTCTTCCCTTTCCTCTCCTGTCAATACTATTTTCTTTACTTCCTCTCCTCTCTCCTGTTCGTGTCTTTTCCTTTTTCTCCCATGTTTTTTTCTTCCCATTTCCTCTCATCTCTTTCTTTCTCCATTCATTCTTTCCCTCCCCTGTTTATATGCCTTTCCACTTTTCTCCCCTATTCTTCTCTCCCTCTGCCCTCTTCTCTTCTCTCCCTCCATCCTCCACTCTTTCCTCTCCTCTCCCCGTGTTGCTCCTGGAGAGACCCGACCTAAGGCAGTGTTGGTCATGAGGTGTTCTGCTTTAACTTTTCCCTCCCTCCTTCCCCCTTCCCATCCTTCCCTTCCTCCATGCCTCCCCCTCCCCTACCCTCCACGGTTCCTTAGCCCGTCCTTCCCTCCCCCTTTCCCTCCTTCCCACCATGCTTCACCTTACTTCCCTCTTTCCTCCTCCATTCCTTCCATTTCCTCCATGGTCCCATAATCCCTCCTTCCTCCTTTCCCTTCATGCCTGCCCTTCCCTCTCTCCCTTCCTCCCAGTCCCTCCCTTCCTCCTTTCATGGTTCCTTATTTCCCCTCAACTTCCCTCCCTCCTTCCCTCTCCTCCCCTTCCTTCCCTCCCATGGTTTAGTTTCTTCCTCCCTCCGTAGTTCCAGAGCCTCTTCCTCCCTCATGCACTCCCCTGGTTCTTTCTTCTCTCCTTCCCTCTCTGTTTCTTATTTCCTCCTCCCCCTTTCCTCTCTCCTTATCCCCTCTTACTCTCCTTTTCTCCCTGGCTCCCTTCTCAACTCCTTCTCTCCCTCGATTTTTCCAAGGCTCTTGTCTTCCCTTTTCCTCTCTCTCCTTGCTCCTGCTTCATCTTTCCTTCTTTCCCCCTTTTCTCACTTCCTTCAATACTTCACCTTATTCATCCTTCTTTTCCTTCCCTTCCCTTCCTCTCTAAATTTCCATCCTCCCTCCAAGCTTCCCTTCCTTACCATTTTCTTTCTCTTCTCCCCTCCCTGCCTCCCTTCTTTAACATACTCGTTTTCAGTCCCTCTCTCTTTCCCTTCTTTTCCAGTCCTTTTCATTCCCTTCCTTTCTCTACTTTCTTTCCCAACGTCTTCCATCTCCTCCTCCCCACAAGCTCACGTCTTCAACGTCTTCAGCAATGCAAAATATCAGTGAGAGAGAGAGAGAGAGAGAGAGAGAGAGAGAGAGAGAGAGAGAGAGAGAGAGAGAGAGAGAGAGAGAGAGAGAGAGAGAGAGAGAGAGAATCATTGTCGTCGTCATTATCATCGTGACCAATACTGTAAATATTATATCATGACCATCACCATCATCAGCATCATTATCACCATCACTATCATCATCGTAATCATCATCGTGAATATTATTATCACCACCACCACCATCATCATCATCACGTAAACCTTATTTCCCATCATTATAAAATCCACGATCACAATCAAACATTAAATCACACGTTTGTATTCATAAACATATGCGTTAAAAAAGTTAATGGTCACACACACACACACACACACACACACACACACACACACACACACACACACACACAGGAGAGAAGGGAGGGGAGAGTAGACATGGGACAGGAGACAGGAATAGAGAAGTAAATTGAACAGAACAAAAGGAGACGTTTGAGGACAGAAAAAGGGAGGAAAAGGAGAAAAGACAGAGGACGGAAAACCGACGAGAGAAAAATGAGAGGAGAAAACAGAAGCAATGAGAGAACAATGATATGACGAAATAAAGTTAAAGAGAAAAGGAGGGGGAAGAAAAGGGAGATAAGAAAAGGGATAGAAAAAAGAAAAGAAAAAGGAGAGATTACCTACGATTACATAGGAAAGCAAGCAGCAACAGACCTTATGGTCCTTTTGAGGCTGCTTGTTACAGAGAAAACTATGACTATAAGATCTAACTCTACATGCTGAACATGCTGAAGAATAAGGATAGTAAAGCAAGAAGGCTCCCCCCACCCCCAAACCCCCCAGGAAAAAGTGAGAAAAACCACCATGCAGCATGGAAAAACTGACATGGAAATTTCACAGGAAATACTGGAAAGGAAAGGTCACATTCTATAATACTTTGTCTATAAGCTACCCGTTTGAGTAACCTGAAAGAGAAAGTAATCAAATAAACTAATAGTTACGGCATGACATTATAAACCGGTACGTTGAGTTAATGAGGCGTCGGTGGACATAACGTGGAAACTACACAGTGCACAGTGTGGATGTTTAGGGGTGGTGCGGCAGCCTTGCCTGGCGCTTTTAAGGTAGGAAGCAGTCAATCAGGCCCTAGCTCCGTTCACTCCACTGAGACAAGGAACTCTCCCATTGGGACAAGTACACAAGTTTCCTCCTGAAGCAGTGACCCCTGGTACACTAAAAAAAAAAAATCCCGATGGTGGTCGCTTGACTAACAGGGACCCTCAGTGATCCACAGCCCATCACAGGTCGAAAGTAAGAGTAGTGACCGTTAACTCAGGGTTATTCGTGCAGATCCTAATCTCTGCTTATATTACTTTCTTTGCACTGGGGAGAAGAGAACAGGGAGAGAAGGGGGAAAGAATGGAAGAAAGGGAGACTAAAGAAGAAAGAAGAGGAGAGTGAAAGGGCTCTAACCTGATGTGAAGGGAGGAAAAAAATATATATATACTTAGTGAAATTCAGCCCTTGAGGGAGATAAAGTTAGGGAGGAGTTTAAAGGAGGGATGTGTTGCTTCCTTTTATACAACTGGCAGGGTAGGGTAGGGTAGGGTAGGGTAGGGTAGGGTAGGGTAGGGTAGGGTAGGGTAGGGCAGGGCAGGGTAGGGTAGGGCAGGGTAGGGTAGGGCAGGGTAGGGTAGGGCAGGGGAATGTAGGATAAGGCAGGATAGAGTAAGGCAGGGTAGAGCAGGGCAGGCAAGGCAAAGCAGAGCATGATAGGATAATGCAAGGTAGGGTAAGGCAGGTTAAGATAGGGTAGATTAAAGCAGCGTAAGTCAAGGAAAGGCAAGGCAGGACAAGGCAGGACTGGGCAGGGTTAGATTTGATGACATCCGTACAACCTAGGATACTCTCATGTAAGTTAGGTTAAGTTAGGTTAGACCAACTTAGTTAAGATGAAGACTGAAACTTTGTAAAGCCAGACTGGACGAAATGAGGTCAACCTAGGCCATCAAGGGTATGAGAAGTCGGAATAAGACAGGCTAGGTTAGGCTGGGTGTGTCTAGGGTTGATGAGGTAACAGGAAATTGGATAAAACGAAGTGAAAGTAAGAAGGGGTTCAAGTTAGTGAGATAGGTCAGGGCAGGTCGTCAGGTGAGGTGAGGTCAAGCAAGATCAAGTCAGGTTAACTTGGGCTAGATGAGTTTAGTTTAAGTAAACTGAAAGAGATAAGGTCAACGAGTGTTAGAGGAGGTGGAGTCAGGTTAGGTAAGATGAGGTCACACTAGACGAAGTTAGGTCAGGCCCCATGCTCTAACATTAAGCAGGGTGTGTGTGTGTGTGTGTGTGTGTGTGTGTGTGTGTGTGTGTGTGTGTGTGTGTGTGTGTGTGTGTGTGTGTGTGTGTGTGTGTGTGTGTGTGTGTGTGTGTGTGTGTGTGTGTGTGTGTGTGTGTGTGTGTGACCTGACCTAACATGCCCTCACATCGGTTCTCCTTTAACATAGTAAGTCCCCAGCTCCCTGGCACGTTGCTGCCCCCCCCTTCTCTCTCTCTCTCTCTCTCTCTCTCTCTCTCTCTCTAACTTTCCTTAAATTCTCCTTGTCGTGCAGTTTTATTTGGCCTCCACTGTTTTAACTCGAGAGAGAGAGAGAGAGAGAGAGAGAGAGAGAGAGAGAGAGAGAAACTTTACATAATACTGAGAGGGTCGCCACTTACAATTAACCTCCCCTTCCTTCAACCCCTCACCCCCATTCATCCATCACCCCCTTCAAGCCGGCCCCACGTCCTAAATTTACACGATTTTCGGGCGGATGGGCTTTTGGAGAGGCACTAGGAGGATTCGGGCGTGAAGCGGGGGATATCTGGTGTAAAGAGTGATTATAATGAAAAGTGTTGCTGGAGATGGGACGCCTTCACGTGGTGGCATCGATATAAGCAGGTGGCTACGCTGCCTGGTCATTCAAACGTCTGCCAGTTCCCTTCCTATCCCCCAGAAGAAGGATGGTGGAGTGCAGGGTAAGGGTTACCAGCCTGCAGTTCACTGGGTTCACATTTAGATGAGCCTGGGTTTGCAACAACTAAAACTATTGTGAAATGGACAATAACAGGAGCAAAACGCTGTGAAATGTCGACAGAAATGGAGAAACTGATAAAAATAAACCAGTGATAATAATTATAGGTTGAGAGAAAAAAAAGACAATCGACACCGCAAGAAGTAGTGGATGAGGACTGTAATAACTCTGGAAAGGTGAGTGGGAAGAAAAACGGAGGGAGTGGGAGAGAAAAAAAAAAAGAAAGAAACGTGGGGAAAATGGGAGCAGAGGTGAGATTTCCAGGTAAACATTAAAAGGGGAATTGGTAAGGTAAGGGTGGTGAAAAGGGGACCATAGTAATGTGAAAAAGGGAGTGGAAAGGGGGAAAAAGCGCGCGTAGAGGGGAAAAAAGAGTGTGTAGGAAGGAAAAAAGTAGTTGAAGGGAGAAAATGAGTGCCGTAGGAATTGAAGTTCTTCTGAAGCTCTTTGAGAGAGAATACTGCGGGCAGAATAGGCAATGCAAAGAGCAGTGAAGTGGCCTCATAATAACAGAATAAGTAATGTATGGAGCAGTGAAGTGGCATCATAAAAACAAGTAAAACGGAAAGTGGGAGAGGATAAAGACGGGCGGAAGAAGGGTAAACTCAAGCACTCCCACAACTTGACAAAGAACACTGAAACAGGAACAGGTAAAGTAAGAAACAATGAGAATGGGACCGTAGTAATAGTGAATGAGGAGTGGGAGGGGAAAAGATGGAAGTGGGAGAGGTTAAAAGAAGTACAATAGTACTGAGAGTACCTGTGGGTCCTTTTTAAAGGGGACATTAAAGAGAGAATTGGTAATGTAAAGAGCAGTGAAAAGGGATCGTAATAAGTGAAATCGGGAGTGGGAGGAAAAAAGGGGGGATAGGGAGGGAGTTTGAGGGGAGTATAGTTCCCTCCCACAAGCCCCTACATCGATCATGCACCAATCAGCTCCCAGTTCCGGCCCTCCCACAGCCTCCGCTTTGATTATTGGCGGAGCGCTCGGGGGGGACCTGGCACTCCACTCTCCCCCCTTGCCTCTCCCTCCCTCCCCTCTCCCTGCCTCTCTCTCCCTTCCGCGGACGCCAGAGAGAGGACGATGCTCTACTTGCTTTCTCCCTACTCTCCTTAAACTCCCTTTTCTCCCTTCCTGGCGGCATAACTGACTCCCAAAACACGGCCGCAAAAGTCGTCCCCCTTAAGGGTGCGACAACTTGTCCCTATGGATGCGACAACTCGGCCCTCTGATAAAAACGTCCCTCCGAAAATTCTGCGGCTTCTCTCTCCCCTTCGCGCAGGTGTGGGTGGGTGGGTGGGGTGGGTGGGATCATATGGGCGGTGGGCGGTGACGAGAGCTCCTATAGGCCGAACTGGCGGGTGATGGAGCTTGGCCGAGGTTGGCGGGGGTGCGGTATCTCCAACATCCTTACTCTCTCACACTCTCCATCATTCTCCATCACACTTCATCACTTAAAACACTGCACACTTGCCCGCTTGCGATGCTGAGAGGGAAGACAAAAATAGAGCAAGGACAAAAGGATAGAGACTGAGATAGGGAGAATGAGAGAGGCTCAGAGGGAGGAAAGGAGATGGAGGGAAAGTGGGAGGAGGGAGCAGGTGGAATGGCGGATACCAGCTGAGATGGAGGGAGGGGTGAAGGGGTGGAGGGAAGGCTAGGGCGGTCGCAATGGAGGGAAAAGAGGAGGAAAAGGAAAAAGGCGAGGAGATCCTGAGAAAAAGAGGAGATGGTGAAGACCGAGAAGAGAGAAGATGATGGCGGAGTGAAGATGACGGGAAGAAGAGATTTACAAACGGAGAGAGAGAGAAAAGAGATGACCTAACAGGAAGATGATAGGGACGAAGATAAAGAAGAAATGGAGAGATATGCGAAAAGTAAGATAGATACTGATTAGAGAGAGAGAGAGAGAGAGAGAGAGAGAGAGAGAGAGAGAGAGAGAGAGAGAGAGAGTGATGGATGAACAGTTTATAACTTGTTTTCTCATCCATCCTTCAAACTATTCATCTTACACCCACGTTCTCTCTCTCTCTCTCTCTCTCTCTCTCTCTCTCCAACACATACAATCTCTCACGAACGCTCAGTAAAAAAATATAAATCTTTCAAACACAATCACAACTCTCTCTCTCTCTCTCTGATCATGCATAATACAGAAGCTACAACTAAATCATACAACGCAGCCGGCACTAAAATATTCATTGCCACATCAATTATACATGGAGTTAATATCCTGTTTGTTGCAGGACACGGCCGGGCATTGGTAATACAGACAGATGGATCGATAGAGAGGTGGATAGATGGAGACAGATGGTTGGAAAATGGATGGTTAGTTGGATGGATGGATGGTTAGTGGGATGGATGGATGGTCAGCTGGATGGATGGATGGTCAGCTGGATGCATGGATGGTTAGCTGGATGCATGGATGGTTAGCTGGATGGATGGATGGTTAGCTGGATGGATGGATGGTTAGCTGGATGGATGGATGGTTAGCTGGATGGATGGATGGTTAGCTGGATGGATGGATGGTTAGCTGGATGGATGGATGGTTAGCTGGATGGATAGATCGTGGGATGGATGGATGGACTGCAAGACTAAGACAGGATACTGACAAAACTTAAGAACGGATATAATGTCGCTGAAACTATAACCCAGATTAATGCTGACAATATAGACAAATAAATGAAGGAAGGTCACATGAAAAGAAAAGTAACTGAAAGAAAGACAAGCGTGACATGATAAAGGGTGATAAAGGAAATAAAAAAAGTATATAAAAGGGAGTTATGAATGGAGGTGATAGAAGAATGAAGAGGGCAATAGGGATAATGAGAAAAAAAAATTTACGTATAAGCGGCATATAGGAAGGTAGGAGGAGGAGGAAAAAAGAGGGAAAACAAGGAGAATGATATAGAAAAAGGAAGAAACGGAGAATGAGAAGGAAATGAACACAAGGGAAAAGGGGTGAGAAAAGGAAAATGGAGAAAATGAACGAAGTGAGAGAAAAGAAGGGAGATAAAAATGAAGGAGGTAAAGGAGTGTAAAGGAAAGAGAGAGTAGCTTGAAGAGGATGTAATATTAGTGTCCTCATAGCGGTCTCTCCCTCTTTAGTGAGAGAGAGAGAGAGAGAGAGAGAGAGAGAGAGAGAGAGAGAGAGAGAGTACTGGCAGGAATCCAACGAAGTAAGGAGGATGGAAGGTAAAGAGATAAGTAGAGGAAGATAGGACATGAAGGAATGAGAGAAACATTAAGAAAGAATGGTAATCAGAATAGAAGAGAGAACGGAACAAGGAGAATGGGAAAGGAAGGAAGGATGGATGGAAGGAAAGAAGCGAGATACGAGAACAGAAACGGAAGGGTGAAGGAATGATGGAAGAAAGAAATGGAGGAACAAACAGGAAAAAACGTACAAAAAAACTAGGAAATCAGGGAAAAAAAAAAGGGAGGAAGGAAGAACGCATTAAAGTAAGGAAGGTGAGGAGGAACCTTAGATAGGAAAGCAGGAAGGAGGGAGGGCAAAATAAGGGGGGGAAGAAAGGAGGGGGACAAGAGGAAGGACGGGAGAGGAAAAGATGGGGGACAGAGAGAGGAAGAGAGGAAAGGGAAGAGAAAATCAGTCAATACAGAAGAAAAACAGAGGGAAAGAAAGGGAGGGGAGATATGTAAATATGTTAGAAACTGAAGGAAGCAACACTTGAGGGAAAGACGACACAGAAGGCGTAAAAAATATGAACATGGGGAAGAGATAATGAATGGCAGAAACGAGAGAGAGGAGAAGAGAAGAGAGGAAAGGATATGAGGGAAAACGAAGTGAGGGAAAGACTTGAAAGAGAAGGATATAGAAGGCGAGAGAGAGAGGAAAAAAAAACGAAAAAGTTATAAGGAGGTACGGAAAATGAAAAAACAAGGGAATGAAGTGGATGAGAAGGGATCGGGAAAGACGAGTAGAGACAGAGGGAGGGGAGAGGGAGGGAAGAATGAAGAGAAGGAATGGTGGGGGGAGAGAAAGGGAAAGACGAATACAGCGAGGGAGGGAGGGAAGGTGGGAGGAAGGGAGGGAAGGAAAAAGGGAGAGGAGGGAGGAAGGGAGAGAGGAAGAGAACATTACTTCCTGACAATTGTCTTCAGAAATTAGCATCTCTTGTCTTAAGTTTAGAAGAATTACCATGAAGAGTGAGAGGGAGGGAGGAATGGAGGGTGGGACGTAAGGAGAGAGGAAAGAAGGGATAATGGGAGGGCCATGACAGACAGGGAGGAAGGGAGGAAGAGAGAAAGGAGAGGTAAAGATGGGTAATGAGACAAGAGGGAAGGAAGGAGAGGAAATAGGACAGGGTGATGCAGCGAAAGACGGAGGGAGGGAGAAGGAAGGGAAGTATGGAGGGAACAAGGAAGTAGGGAGGGAAGTATGGAGGGAACGAGGAAGAAGGAAGGGAAGTATGGAGGGAAGAAGAGAAGAAAGAAATGAGGGAGAGACGAAGGGAGGAAAGGACGAGGACAGAGGGGAAGAACAGGGAAATGAAGAAACGAGACGAAAGGAGAAAGTGAAGAAGAGACGGAGTGAGAGGAGAAACAGGGAGACAATGGGATACATCGATAAAGACAGATAGATCGGCAGGTAGGTAGGTAGGTAGACAGGTAGACAGAAAGAGAGAGAGAGAGAGAGAGAGAGAGAGAGAGAGAGAATCGTCGCCAGCGGCAATGATCGTAATGTGTGAAGGGCTAACGATGGAATAGTTATTAAGGCTAACTAACATCCATTCCACACCATTACACTACCGCCTCTGTCTTTATTAGTGTAAGTGTTGTCAGTTATGCTGTTATTATTATTATCATTATTATTATCACTGTTACTATTATAATCATTATCATCACTACCACTACTACTACTGCTACTATTATGATTACAATTATCATTATCGTCACTACTGTTGCTGCTGCTTATTGTTTTAATAATAGTCATTAATTGCAAATGGTGTTATAGAGAGGCCTTCAAGTGGTGGCACTGATATAACCGAGCGGCTCTACTCTCCAGTTATACAAACGTCCTTCACCTCCCTCCCTATTCCCCAAAGGGAGGACGGTAGACTGCAGAAGGACAAATTTAACCTGTAGTAAAATCAGCTTCATTCTGATTATCACCAGAGTTCTTTTTTTTCTTTCGAATTAGGAGAGCTCCATGAGGATATTAATGAAGGCTATATTTTAACCCTTCCTGTTCTAGAATCGATCCAAAAAGCGTCAACAAATAGACAAAAACTAGTCATCAGGTAATCCATTTTCACCCCCCCTCTCTCTCTCTCTCTCTCTCTCTCTCTCTCTCTCACCACACACACACACACACACACACACACACACACACACAGAAATGAAGGGTATTTTAGTTTTCCTACTGCTGGACGATTTTAAACTCATGGAAGACGCCTCGTAACGGCAAGTGAGTCAGAATTTTAGTCCTAAATAATAATGCCTAAATTAACTGTAGTTACCAAAATACAGCACAAAATTATCCATAAATTACCGTACACCGTTGAAAACATCAACATTTGTACCATGGTTCATTAATTAGCCGCTAGAGGGGTCCATGGTCACAAACTGTCATGACTGTTTCGTGATAATTCCCTGCACTAATACAACAGGAACACCTAAATAATGGCTAGCGGGACCCGTGCCTTATAGAACATTTCAGACCATTGTACGTCCTGTATTACGGGCCAGTTTTGCTGTAATTTCCCACACTAACAAAAGGCGATATTTTCCATACACGAGTTAATCCATAAACAACTTCCTAAAATGTTCAAACCATTCTGTCTCATGTACAGTATTATTTCCCAAGGTACCGTACTCTATAATTTTGTACACTAATAAAAGAAGACATTCTGCACCAAATGATATCAAAATAATTCCAAGCGTTACCCACCCCTTACCACATCAAGTGACGACATTCACAGATTTTCATTCCCTCCCGCAATTTTTCGCTCGTAACTCGTCGCCAGACGTACCCAGAGGAATACATTTAAGGCCATATTTCTACCTGGCTTCGGAGATTTCGTAACAAATCTTCCTCTGCGATTTATTTTGCCTATTACAACTTTTTGTCCTCGTAGGTTACTGAAACAAACTAGGACGGAAGGCAGTAAAAATATAAAAGTAACATTAAAGAGAAAATTAAGGAGTAATATGCAGAATGGATCGCTAAGGCTGATATGTCACGAATTTCCAACGTTGTATCATATTGCAACGTGAACAAATCCCAGGGTATACACGTGTGTAGGTTGCATTTCGGCTTGCAATTTGGGGCAGAGAGAGAATTTTTTTGGTGTTGCAATGTTGTGTTTCATTTTTTCTATTACTGTTCAATGAAGGCAAGTTGCACAGGTGCTTAAGTAACTTTTTCTAACTCACTGTTACTGCTGTTTTACTATGTGAAGTCTCTAGGGTGTATGAAATCTCTAATGATAGGGTCAACTATTTATTGAATTATTATCATTATTATTATTATTATTATTGCTACTACTACTACTACCACTACTGCTACTGCTACAGCAACTACTACTACTACAATTACTATTGCTACTGCTACTACTACTACTACTAACACCATTAATTTTCTTGTTTTTCCAGCAAACGCCAGACGATTTCATTTAACTAAGAGAAGTCACAGGAGCCTGAGAGAGTTAATACTGCCACTATTATTCCTCTCATCATCGGGGTAACTCTGGGACTCCATTCCTTAGTCACAGGAGCCAGTGTGTTAAAGCGGAAAGGTATGAGCTAAAAGCAGGCTCTACTGACCCATTTTCTACTACGGGAATCACCAAATCTACGTAGGGAATCGTCAAATCTACTACAGGAATCGCCAAATCTATTATATAAATCGATAAGTAAATGGAAAAAAAATCATCTGTGGAACCAAGAACACAATAAAAAAAATCCGCACATTTGGGATTAATAAAATCAGCTTATTTCTTTGGTTTTATACCCAGACTCGCGATCTGCTCCCTCCCTCCTTACTTCCTTCTTTATTACCAATCTTCTGGGTCTCTCTCTCTCTCTCTCTCTCTCTAACCCCCCCATCCTTTCCTTACTTCCAAATCACTACTTATAGCTCACTTCCTTTCCCTTACGTCCGCTCCCTCCCTCCCTCTCTCTCTCAATCCCTCCTTCCCTCCCTCCCTTCCTACTTACTTCCACTCTCCTTAACTCTTGCTCACGTTCTCTCCCTCCCTCCCTCCCTCCTTCCATCCTGCTCTTTCTCCCTCTCTCTCTCTCCACACACACACACACACACACACACACACACACACACACACACACACACACACACACACACACACACCTCAAGGCTAGGTTATCTCTGCTGATTCCCTCTCGTATCTCCTTCCTTCTTTCCTTACTCTACATCGATTTGATTTCCTTCCAACGTCCCTCCCCTTCCCTTCCCAGCCCTATCCCTTATTTCTTTTCTTTCTTTCCTACTTTTCTTCCTTCCTTCCTTCCTGCTCCTCTCTACTTTCCTTCTCCTCCCCTCCCCATCTCCCACCCAGTTTTCCCCTCTTCCTCCTCTCTAACTCCCTCTTTCCTCTTTCACATCCTTCCCATACCTCTCACCTTCCTTCCTCTCATTTTCATCTCAATCTTCCTCCATCCAGCTTCCTTGTCTTTTTTCCATTCTTCCCTTAGTTCCTTCCCGGTTCCCTCACTATTTCCTTTCTTTCTACTCATTTACCTACCTACCTACCTACCTACCTACCTATCAACTAACCAACTAACCAACAAAGAAACCTACCTACCTACCTACCTTCCTTGCTTCCTTCTTTCCTTCCTTCCTTCCCCTCCTCGTTCAGCTCCAGTCTAGCGTCTCTGCTGACTTACTAAGGCAGCTTTATTAGACGGCCAGGCAACACGGACGAAACGGAGAGGGAGGCAACGGAGAGAGGGAGGAAAGGAACGGAGAGAGAGAGAGAGAGAGAGAGAGAGAGAGAGAGAGTGAGGGGGGAATAAAAAGTGGAGAGTACAGATTGGGGAGGAACGGAGGGGGAACAGGGAAGGAGTCAGAGTGGGAAGAGATGAGGGAGGAAATAAAGAGATAGAATGTAAACCGACAAGCAGGGAATGAAGACATGGGGAAGAGAGGAAAAATGGAGACAAGGAGACCTCCCTCCCTCCCTCGTTTCGTCCAATTTTTCCTTACCTCCATTTTCCTTTGCTCCAATTTTCACTTTCTTCCTCCTCGTTTCCTCCAATTTTTCCTCCCTTCATCCTTCTTTTCCCCAACTTTTCCCTCTCTGCCTCCTCCTTTCCTCCAATTTACCCTCCCACCGTCCCTCCGCAGGTGTGAGAGACAGCCTTTTAAATTTTTCACCTCTCATCTGTTTTGGTGATGAGGAAGATGATACGTAGGGAGGGAGGGAAGGGAGAGAAGGAAAGAAGGAGGGAAGAAAGGAAGGAAGGAAATCACAAAAAACGATACAAGGAAGAAATTAGAGACGGAAAGAAAAGAGAAGACAGGCGTGCACTAAGTAAAAAAAAAAAATGACGGGAAAAACGAGAGGAGGAGGAGGAGGAGGAGGAGGAGGAGGAGGAGGAGGAAGAGGCGGAGGAGGAGGAGGAGGAATAATAAAAGAAGGATGGAGAATTAAGAATGAAGCAAATGGAAGAAAATGGAAAGGAAGACGACTGAGAAGGACAGGGGGAGGAATGGAAGAGGTGATACTTAGCAAGAACGGAAAGAAGAAAAGGAAAAAGTGGAAGAGATACCGAGATAAAAGGAATGTTTAGGGGGTAATAACTTAACACTTTCCATCGCTAAAAAATAAAAGAAAAAAAATGGTGAGATGGAAAGCAAAATACGCATAATTGAGCAGTAATCGTTAAGAGTAAATATGTAAAGAGACGGCCAGGGTGCTGAAGAGCTTAAAGGAGTAAAACTATGTAAATGAACAATAAAGCAAATTCATATAAACATAAATAAATGAATAAAGAGGAAATAAATCGCTGAGGAGGAGGTGTAAATGAGACTCCCAAGCCCACGTGAATGCAACCTTAAAATAATACTAGTTATAAATCAGAAGGCTCTCTCTCTCTCTCTCTCTCTCTCTCTCTCTCCCTTCTCCACTCTTCTTCCTTCTCTATTTTTTTTTTCCGTTCTTCCATTCTCCTCCCTTTCTCTTCTTATTACCTCCCTTCTCTCCTCTCTATTCTTCTCATCCCAGTCCCTTTTTTTTTTCACAGTTCCTCCCCTCCTCTCTTCCTCCTCTCCCCCCTTTCTTCTCCTTCCTCTCTTTCTTCCCCCTCCCCCCTCCCCTTCGCGTGACAAGGGGTAATCCACTGACACAACACCCCCTCTTTAAATGGTTGCGTGCAGGAGGGGGGAGGGGAGTGGGAGGGAAAGAAGGGAGGGTGGGAGGGAGGGAGAGGAAGAAAGAAAGGAGAGGTTTGGAAGGAGGAGGAGTAAGGAAACAGGAGAAAGATGGAAGAGAGGATGAAGGAAAGAGTGCAAAGAGAATGGAGAAGAAAGATGAGAATGGAAGATATAAGTATGAGGGAGGAAACGGGATAGAAAAGGAAAGAAGAGTAGGGGAGAAGATGAGAAAATGTGAAGGAAAAAGAAAGGAAAGAAACAAGAGATAAAACGAATGAAACATATCACGCCATTGTACTGAGAGGCAGAAAAAGTCAAAACATCTTTCCCATCAACTTTCACAGGTTCCTATGACTTATTCAACAGCATAAAATCGTCTGGCGTTAGATGGGAATGAATGCTACAGTGATCACAAAATGAGAGGGTTACCAATACTGGGAACTGAGTGAGGATGATAAGAGAATAGTAAAGTGGGGTGTGTGTATATTGTGTGTGTGAGAGAGAAAGAGAGAGAGAGAGAGAGAAATAGTGCCAGTGGGCCTGTCTCTATGTGTAACCATATATACTATTTATGCGTTTAATTTTATGGCGTTATTTCCTAGTTTAATTAAATAATGCAACAATAGTAAAATAATGTGCACAGAGGAAGTCGTTTCACAATTACACAAAACCTGCCGGAGTGTGTCAGTGTGTTATTATATTATTTTACGCTACTCTACGTACTGTGACGCGTTATGCTCCTTGCACTTGTTACGTCGTTATGTTACGTTATGGTTACGGTTATTTCACCTTTGTTTTAGTCATCCACCTGTTTTACCTTCTTCCTTATTTCTTTCTTCTGGGTTTCTTATGTTTTAGATTCCGTCGTCTTTAATTCTACCTTCTTGGACTCTTTCTTCTATTCACTCCCCCCCTGTGTGTGTGTGTGTGTGTGTGTGTGTGTGTGTGTGTGTGTGTGTGTGTGTGTGTGTGTGTGTGTGTGTGTGTGTGTGCTCTACCACCGGAAGAATGCTGAATGATGAAACTACTTCCTCTACTTTTATTATTAATATTTTTTTTAATCCACGTTTCATCCAATGTTATTCAATTACAGAGGAGAGCTCTACAAGGGTTTAAGTTACTAAGCACGATGCAGTAAACCATTATAAACAAATATAGAATCAGAGAGCTAATCATAATGGGAGTACTTCTCTTATTGCTATCTATTTTTTGTCGCGCTTACCCTGGATGAACTCTGGGATTTGGAGTCTGGCGATAGATAGATAAATAGATAGACAGACAGATAATGTTGATAGACAGACACACAGACAGACTGATACAGACATATGGAGGGAACGACTTAGAGATAAATTTTACACACAGACACATACACCCTAATGACTGAACAGATGGAGAGAAAGATAAATACTAAAGAAAGAGAAGACAAAGAGAGGCATATAAAAAAGTTATGAAGATAGATACACAGATACATAAAAAGTGATACATTAAAGACACTTATTCGTTGACTAATATTAGATGAGTAAATAATTAGGTGATTATGCGATAAGAGG
The DNA here is from genome assembly GCF_032717465.1 of Coenobita brevimanus. Taxonomy (NCBI): domain Eukaryota; kingdom Metazoa; phylum Arthropoda; class Malacostraca; order Decapoda; family Coenobitidae; genus Coenobita; species Coenobita brevimanus. The sequence continues at coordinate 234,420 of NC_137038.1, forward strand.
GACGGTAGTGATGCGATTAAAGCGTGATCTTTGAGGTAAATTAGGTTAAACGCTCCTGCCCAAGGCCATTATTCTCTCTCTCTCTCTCTCTCTCTCTCTCTCTCTTTCTCTTCGTGTGTGTGTGTGTGTGTGTGTGTGTGTGTGTGTGTGTGTGTGTGTGTGTGTGTGTGTGTGTGTGTGTGTGTGTGTGTCATTTAATACTCAATATATGATTCGGGTAAACAAAAACACGCATTCAGGTAAAAACAAAAACATGTCTTCAAGAAAACAAAACAATACACAAACACCTTCACAAACAAACAGGTAAGCAAGGAAGCACGTGCATTCAGATAAACAAACACGTGCATCCAAGTAAACAAACACGTGCATCCAGGTAACATGTGCCCTTAAATTAAGATAAACAAATAGTCCCTCTGAAAACAAACCTTCCTACCCATTCAATTTGATGACGTATTTTCTTTCTTTATTCTACCAAATAAAAGATGTTTTTATGCAAGACAGACCTCTAGAAGTGAGGGCTGTAGCTAACCCGTCCTGTTCGAAAAAAAAAATCGCGATGATAATAAAATGGTCTGAAGATATAAGGAGTAAAATTAAATATATTAGCTTGAAGGGGTGGAAGAAAAAAAAAAAAAAGGTAACTCACACACCAACAGTGAGGTAAATAAACAGTGTCCCAAGGGTGTTAACAGGTAAGGCCTTAACAAGCCTAAGGAAACTGAACAGACACGGGGGGAGGGGCGGAGAAGGGAGGGGAGAAAGAAGGGAAGCGATGGGAGAGAGGAGAAAAGACAGGACAAGGAAGAGAGAGAAAGGGGGAGAGGGAGTGGGAATGAAGGGAAGAAGAATGAGAAGAGAAGAGGGTTAAAAGGGGATGGGAACTGAGGGGAAAGAGAGGAAGAGACGAAAAGTGTGTTGGACGGGGGTACAAGTGAGGGAGAGAAGATCGGAGACGCGTGAGAAGGGGAGAGGAGAGGGTGGAAGAGTGACTTGACGGGTGGGATGGGTGAAGGGACAGAGGAAGGGAGAGGGCTGAGGGGAAGAGAGGGGAGATAGGGGAGGGGTGAGGAAGGGAAGGGAGGAGTGAGAGGAAGGGAGGGGGGTAATTATTGGACCAAGGTCGTTCTCGTTTTAGCCAATCAGCGAGCGACGTGACAGGGGAGGAAGAGAGGGAGGAAGGGTGGGAGAAAGTAGGTGGGAGGGAGAGAATGAGAAGTAGGCAGGAGAGAGGGCGGAAGGGATGAAATTAAGTAGGGAAGGTGAAGAGGTCGGGAAAGAGTAAAGTAAGGAGGGTGAGAGTGCAGGAAAAGAGTAATACAGTATGGCAGGAAGAAAGGATGAGTAGTGACAGAGGGGAGGAAGGAGTGTGGAGGAGAGAAAAGATGAGGGAGGAGAGAGGGAGAATGGGGATAGAGGGTTGAAAAGGGAAAGGATGAAGTGTGAGGGGAGGGTGAGGGAATGGAGAGAGTGTGAGGGGAGAGGGAAGGATGTGGAGGCAAAGGGGAGAATACGAGAGCATAGAGAGCCTTGACCTGCCCATAGACAGAGGAGTGCCCATCTATGTAATATTCATAGGGAGACGGGAAGGGAGGGAGGGAAAGGAATAGAGAGAGACGCAGGGAGAGTAGGAAGTTAGAAATAGGCAAATGGGCAGCGAGGAAGGCAGTGGTAGGAAGATAATGCCAAAGGAAAGGGAAAGATTGAAGGAAGGAAGGAAGAATAGATGGAATGGAGTTAGGAAATGGATGGAGGTGGGGAGAAAAGTGGGAGGGAGCAGGGAGAGATGCAGGAAGAAAGGGAGAGAAAAAGGGGAGAGTAAGACGTCTGGAGGGAAGATGAGAGAGATACACACTGGAGGGAGAGGAAGGAGAAAAAGAGGACAGGAGGGAAGGGCGAGAGCGGGACGAGGGAAGAAAACACAAAAAAGAGGGAGAGTAAAAAAAAGAGCCAGCGAGATAAAAACGGAGGAAGGGAGCTAAGCATCTTGCCTTTGAAGTTGTGGGCTTACTGCTTACTGTTTGGAGAGAGAGAGAGAGAGAGAGAGAGAGAGAGAGAGAGAGAGAGAGAGAGAGAGAGAGAGAGAGAGAGAGAGGGAAAAAGGAAGAGGAAACGGAAGGGGAGAGAGGCGAAAGAAGGAGTGGCGAAAGGGAAGGGATGAAATGGAGACATGAAAGAAAGGAGATGGGAGGGAAGGAAATGAAGAGGAGACGAGTAAAAGGGAAGTAAAATGAGGGTGTGGGGGAAAGGGAAAATAAAAGAGGGAAGACGTGGAAAACGACAAAGAGGAGAGGAGGGGGGCTGGGGTGGGAATGGTGATGGGAAGGAGGAGAGAAAAGAAGGGAGAGAAGAAGACGAGGGAATGAATTGAGCCCTATACACATACAGGCATATATAAACTACGAAGGAACAAAAGAATGCACACAACGTATATTACATGTAGACAAACACAGAAGACAGACATAGACAGACAGACAGACAGGGGTGACGGCATAAACCATTCACCTGCAATGAAAAATAAATAAATAACAGCTCCACCCCCCAACCCCTAAATCCTCGACCAGGATAAGAAATGTCTAAACAATTCATCAAGTTATGCATTTTTTATCAAGAGAACTTTTACCACCTTTCCTACCACAACTACCGCCATTATCTTCACCACACCTACCACCATCTCCATTATCACCATTATATTCACCACCACCACCTTCACTCTCACAATTACCACAACTACCACCATCACTATCACTGTCTTCCATTACCGCAATTATGTTTACCACCATTTTTGCACACTTACCATCAACCTCAATACCACTACTACCACCATCACCACCACAATTACCACCATCTTCACCAACACAATCATCAGTTACCAGCACAACTACCACCATTACCGCAATCCTCGCTACCACTACCATCATCACTGAACTTCATATTTACCTGCCTCTCTACCAACCACCCTAACTACCCACATACCAACCTATCAACCAACCAACTAACCTGCCAATCCACACACCAACCAACCTACCTACCTACCGACCTACCTACAATATCTACACAGGTAACCCAATTAATTCTATTCACACACCAAACTTACCTACTTAAATACCAGTCTTCTTATCGACCAACACTAAGTCCTTACTCTACCTACCAACCTACCTACTTACCTACCTCATAATTCCTTGCCTACTCTTCAAATAACCTATTTCATTACCTACCTACGTAACTACCCCCATACTTACGACCTTTCTTACCTACCCTTCTACCTACCCAGCCTATACCTTCATACTTACTTGCCTACTCTTCATGTCTACCTACGTATTACCTACTTACGGGTTTACTTACATGTGAGCCGGCAGTTAGTTTTTGTGGGGGACTGTGCGTGTAAGGTGAGAAAGTGAGTCAGGGACGGAAGGGGAGAGAGGAGTGGGAGGGAATGAGAGAGGAGGAGGAAAGAGGAATGCGAGGGGGCAAAAGAGGAAGGGAGTTAGTCGGTACAGGTGGGAAGGAGATGGATATATGAAAGGAGAGAGAGAGAGAGAGAGAGAGAGAGAGAGAGAGAGAGAGAGAGAGAGAGAGAGAGAGAGAGAGAGAGAGCAAGTACAACAATGCATTAGCCAAATAACCTGTCGACGACACCCTCCACCTTAATCCTCTGATGTCAGCCCCTCCCTACCTCCTTCAACCCTTTCCTTCATTCCTTACTTCGTTCCAGTATTCTTTCTTTACTGCATTCATTTCTTCATTCCTTACTTCCTTTACTCCTTTTCTTCCTTCTTTTCATAAATCTACTTCATTCAACTTTTCTTCCATCCACCTCTCGATGCTTAACATGGTTTGAATATATATATATATATATATATATATATATATATATATATATATATATATATATATATATATATATAGAGTTACGACATGGTGGGGCTAAAGGACTATCTGATAGCCTGTAAAGTGCGCAACGTAAATTTTAGAATACCAAGTGGCGGACAGCCACACCAAGTCGTAAGCTTAAAAGGGAAAAAATGGTAATCAAGTGTAGAACATACCAATGACCAAAAGGGGGAATGAAATAAGCACTGAAATTTATTTACTTACCACTAACTTAAAGCTACAAGAACCAAATCAAATAGGTTCAAACAGGATTGCCAAACTAGCTCTTGCAGAAGTTAACCTAAAGTTCCGAATGTTAATATTTAAGATAAACCAAAACATAAACTAGCCCTTGGGTTGTAACACCTCTGGGGGCTTGCAGTAAAGACCTGGCATAAAAGTAAAGACAGACTCTTGACACTAATATAACATGTGACAACAACAGTGATTCTAAATCAACAATTCTTATAAATAATAGCAAATATCAAAAGTACCTAATAAATCTATCACATGCCGACAATAAACATTAACTCACGTGCGGCAGATAAACTATTATAGCAACATCACCTGAACAGGGCAGTCCAACACACCGGTCTAGCTCAAGCCGTTAACTAACTCAAGGGAGTCCCAGCCCAACCCAGCCCGGCTTATATAGACGAACTCAAAGAAGTAACTCAGGAAAGCAAGAAGGGTAACTCATAGAAGAAATGCAACTCAATGAAGTTATAAGGGCAGAACAGAAACTCAAGGTCGAAACCGTGAGCAGATACAGGAAGGTGGTGCGAAACAACTCTAAAAACATCGACACACAGCTGGACCATCGACACACAGCTGGACCCGGCTGTTTCCAGCAGTCTGATATTTATAAACTCTGTTCACAGAATGCTAAGCATGGTACTAATAAATGAATATTAAAGATTCTAATTATTACATATGAATATAAGCAATGTATATCGGCGACACGTAACTATATATAATATATATATATGTATATATATATGAGTGAGTGAGAGAGAGAGAGAGAGAGAGAGAGAGAGAGAGAGAGAGAGAGAGAGAGAGAGAGAGAGAGAGAGAGAGAGAGAGAGAGAGAATGAATGAATGAATGAATAAATGAGGTAGGCAGAGTTAAGAATTACATTTCATGACATTGAGTTAGGAAGTAAGGATATAAGCATACAGGGGGGGTAGAAGGGGTTATATGACGAGGAGGGAAGGAGACAAAGACAGAGGAAGAGGAGGAAAAAGAGACCGATGAGGAGTGGGAAAAGAGTGAGAGAAGAAGGGAGGAGAGGAAAGAGACAGGAGCAGACAGGGCCGAAAATGAAGGGGAAATGGTGTGAGGAGATGGGAAGAGAATGAGAGGAGGGAAGTGAAAGGGAGAGGGGTGAGAGGGAGAGGGGTGAGAGGAGGTGGGGAAATGGGGGGAGGGAGGGAGAGGGTGTAGGGAGAGTGTGTGTAGTAATTAGTGAGGGTGTCCTGGGTGTAACGAGGCGAGGAGTGAACACATAATGGTGCACAGGCCTTGTCACCCACACCCCCAATCCCCTCCCCTTCCCTCCCCCTCCCCCTTCACCGCTCCCCTCCCCCTATCTTCTTCACCCCCACCAACGCACATCTCCCTTCCCCACCCCACCCTCATTTCCCCCAACACATCTCTTCTCTGTCCCCCATAACTCTCTCTCTCTCTCTCTCCACCCCATACAACCATAGATCTCATTAATACTTTATCAAATTTCACTCCATCCATCACTACACTACCTCCCCACACCTCCCTTCCCCCTCACCCCACTCCCCGCCTGACCCCACACTCACCCTCACAACCTCGACCACTACAACCCTAGTCCTCTTGAACTTTTTTTCATTTCACTCGACCCTTACCTCCCCCCATCCTACCCCCATTCTATACCCATCTTCCCCTTCCACATATCCCCATTCCCAACTCCATAGTCTCATTCACCTTATCTTAGTTCGCCTTATCCCGCCCCCACCACCCCCTTCCTCCCTCACCTTCCCTTTCCCCACCCAGTTCCCATTTACCGTATTTAGTTACATCCCAAACAACTTTATCATTTCCCACCTTTTCGGTCCCTTCCCTTCTTCTCTCCTCCTTTCCTTTCGCCTACCATCCCTTCACCGTTCCAAAATTTCTCCCCCTCACCCCCTTCCCTACCCCAATATTCCTCTCCTCACCCATACCCTCCCTTTCTCTTCTCTCCTGTCCTCTCCCCTCTCTTCATCTCTCCACCCCTCTCCACCTCCACGCCCTATCCTATCTCGTGATGTGAAAATGCTAGTCTAAATAGTTGCAGTATTTTAGTACAGAGAATTTTACACACACACACACACACACACACACACACACACACACACACACACACACATTCATAAAAATACGAAGCATAAACTCACACAAAGCTAACAGAAGCGTACACACGACTTCACACACACACACACACACACACACACACACTGTTAATTGCATTGACTGAATCTTACTATCAAATGCTTTTGTGATGCAGGAGGGAGGAAGGGAGAGGAGGGAGGAAGGGAGGAAGAAGAAAGGAAGGAAGGAAGGGAGAAAGGAAGGAAAGAAGGGAGAAAGGAAGGAAGGGAGGAAGGGAAACTGAGAGAGAGAGAGAGAGAGCGAGAGAACGGGGGAGGAGGGGAGGTGGGTATGTAGGGAGGAAGGGAGTGATGTAAACAGGAAGGGAGGGAGGGAGGAAATGAGTAGAGGAAGATAGGGAGGCCAGATAGGGAGGAAGGATCAAGGGAGAAGGGAGGGAACGACAGGGCAGAGGGGAGGAACGAGAAAGGACGGAAGAAATGAAGGATGGAAAGAATGAATGAATGAACGGAAACCGAGAACTGAAGAAAATAAAACAAAGGAGAAAAAGGAAGAAAGAGAAAAATTCTCTCTCTCTCTCTCTCTCTCTCTCTCTCTCTCTCTCTCTCTCTCTCTCTCTCTCTCTCTCTCTCTCACACACACACACACACACACACACACACACACACACACACAAACCTTAGCCCCAATTCCGTAACTTTTCTTCCTTCCTATCTTCTTTCATTTCTTCCTACAATTTAATTTTCTTTCATTCCATTCCGTTCTTTCTCTCTCTTAATCCTCCTTCCTACCTCCCTCACTTCCTACCTCCCACTCTCTCTTCCTTACTTTCCATCTTCTTTCTTTCAATTTTTCCTCTCTTTTTTCCTATCATCCCTTTGAACGTTTTTCTTCTTCTTCTCTCGTTATTTCAGTATTTTCTTTCACCATCTCATTCCGTTTTTCTCTTACTTCAAAATTTATTTCTACGTTTCTTCCTTCCTTTCCTAATTATATACTCCTATTTCCTTCCTTCTTTCGCTTATGTCTTTTTATTCCTGTCTTCTTAAGTTTCTCCTTCAGTCGTTCTCATAATATCCTTATTCCCATTTTTCTCCATGTTTATCCTTATTCCCATTTTTCTCCATGTTTCTGTTTTCCACTTCCTTTTTCCTTTCCTACTTCTCTCCCTTCCTCATAGTCACTACCTTATATCTTCCTTTCTTACTTCCTCCATTCTTCTTTTCTTCCTTCCTCTTACTTACTCCCACATTCCTTCCTTCCTTCCTACTTACTCCAGCACCACACCACTCTCTTTCCATCTTTAATGACTTACTTATTTTCCTTCCTCCTTCCATCCCTTCCTCCCTGTCTGTATTATCCTTTCTTCCTTCCTCCGACCCACTCCACCATCAAACCACCTTCCTTCCTTCTTTTCTACTTACCCCCAACACAGCACCAAGGTGGGCAAAAGTACTCACCTGGAAATAAAGAAAAAAAAAACACATTACCAAACTGGACATAATTGGGTTGTGGTACTGGGTTAAGAGGTGGGTAATGAGGGGGGAGGGGAGACAGGGAAGGGAAGAGAGAGGGGGGGAAGGAGGAGAAGAGAAGGACGAGGGGACAGGAGCAATGGAGGTGGAAAGATGGAGGGAGGGAAGAGGTAAGTGAAAGGATCCTGAGGGAGGGAAAGTGGAGGGATGGAGGAGGAAAAGGGAACAGGCAGAGGGATGAAGCGGATGACAGCAGGAAGAGAAGGAAAAGAGCTGAAAGGAAGAAATAAGAGTGAAAGAAAAAGGCAAAAGAAAGAATAAACGTGGGAAAACAGAATGAAGATTACTGGAGTAAAGGAGGTGAAGGAGGAAGGAAAAACAAGAAAATAAATGAGAAAAATAAAAGAAAATGAACCAAGCTGGAAAATCAGGAGACAAAAAAATTACACGAGGGAATGAAATGGAGTGAAGAAGAAAAATGAAAAGATAGATTGAAGTAAAAGAACAACAGCGGGAAATCTGAAAAATAATAAAGACAGAGGAATGACAGGAAGGAACGAACGAACGAAGACAAAAAAGAAAGAAGTAAAGCTGCAGAAGACAAGTAAGAATGATACAGATAAGGATTCTATATATTGCCTGACGCCGCATCCAGTGATGGGTGGCCTCGACAGAAAGACCTGAAGAAGTGAAGGAAGAAAAGAGAAAAGCTGGAAGGTAGACATGTAGGTAGGCAGGTAGGAAGAATAGAGGAAAGCTGGAACGTAAGTAGGCAGGTAGGTAATTGTAGGTGGGTAGGTAGAAAAAAGGAAGGAATAAGGGGAGTAGCAAATAATAAAGGAATATTTGAAGCAAAAGGGTTATATAAAAAAAAGAATGCTGAAGGTGTGAAGGTAGAAAGGAAGTAAGGGCGGAAGCAAGGAAGAAGGAAGTAAGGATGAAGGGGAAGTGGAGGAGGAAAGGAGGGAAGAAATGAAAACAAAATACACAACAAAGGGACAAAAGGAGAAACCGAAGAAATAACCACAGGAAGAAAGAAAGAAAGGAAGGAATGGAAGAAGGAAAGGAAGGATGGAAAGGAAGAGGGAAAGGAAGGAAGGAAAGTGAAGGAAACGAAGGAGGATATCCAATCAGCATCCTTCAGCACGAACCAATCCAAATCAGGGTCCCAAGAGCAGTTTTACGATCAACCAATCAGCGTAGACCTAAAGAACGCCAGTCGACCCTCTCCACCAATGAGCGTGCGTCTTTCAAAAATGCCCCTCTATTTCAGCCAATGAGGAACTTTCTTGCCTAGTTATGGGGAAATGAGGGAGGGAGGGAGGGAGGGAGGGATAGAATGAGAAAGGAGAAAGAAGAAGACGAGGGGGGAAGGGAGAACAGGATAGGCGACGAGTGGAGAGAATGGAGATGGGAATGAGTAATGACGGAAGGGAAGAATGAGAAAGGGAGGGAGAGGAAATGAGGAAAGAGAAGAGAGGAGAAGAGAGGAAAGCGGATGATGATGATGATGATGATGATGAGGAGGAGGAATGAGAGAGGAAAGGAATGCAAAGCAAAGGTGAGAAAGGGAGATGGAGGGATGGAAAGGAGACAATTGGGTGGAGGAAGAAAAGGAAGGAAGAAAGAGAAGGAATGTGAGAGGGGGAGGGAGGTGGAGCGACGAGGAAATGAAGAGAAAGAACGGAAGAGAAAAGAAAAGAGAAAGAGGTGGGATGAAACAGAGAGAGGTCGAGAGATGAGCAGACAGAGTGGCAGAGACGGTGAGAGGAGGAGGAGGGAAGAGAGAAGGACGAGAGGGAGAGGAAACTAAAGGAGAGGGAGAGCTTAATCCCTCCCTCTCCTTTAGTCTCCTATCCCCTCTCTCCAGTAAGCGGGGAGGTAGGGAGATGGAATCCTAAAGCAGAGGGAGGGAGAGGAATGCCGTGTGTGTGTGTGTGTGTGTGTGTGTGTGTGTGTGTGTGTGTGTGTGTGTGTGTGTGTGTGTGTGTGTGAGAGAGAGAGAGAGAGAGAGAGAGAGAGAGAGAGAGAGAGAGAGAGAGAGAGAGAGAGAAAATGGATAAGAAGGCTGAAGAGGAGAGAGAGGAAGAGAACAGGGTGGACTGATAAGGCGAGGAGAGTGAAACGGAATGAGGGAAGAGAAGGAAGAGGGAAGGAGGGAAAAAGAGATGAGAAGGAGGCTGATAAAGGGAGAGAAGGACGCAAGAAAGATGAAGAAGAGAAAGAGACTGAAGGAACGAAGTAGGAAGGAGAGGGAAAAGAAGGAGGAAGGGAGAGAGAGGAGAAAGACTGAAGTAAACAAGAGGGGAATAGAGGGAGCAGGGGAGAGGGACGAAGAGAGAGACATGAGAAATGATGATAAGGAAGAGGGAAGAGGAAGAAGAGATGGAGAAAGAGAGAGAGGAGACGGTGGAGAGGGGAAGAGAGGAGGGAATGAAAGAGGATGGATAAAAGAGAGAGACAAAAGAGGGAGAAGGAAAGGGGTGGGAAAACGGAGAAGAGGGAAACGGGGAAAGAGAGAAATAGAGACGGAGGAGGAGGGAAGGAGAAGACATGAAGGAGAAAGGAAGGAGCAGAGAAGAGGAATCCTAAAGGAGAAGGAGGGAAACGGAGGGCTAAAAAAGGAGAGAGAGAAAAAAGAGGTAGGGAGAGAGGCAGGGTAAGGAGAGGGGCGAGGTAAGGAGAGGGAGAGTCGGACATGGGGAGATGCAGAAGGAGGGAGGGAGCAGGGAAGAAAGGGGAGGTGGAGAAATGAGGAGAAAGAGGGAGGAGACAAGATTTAATAAAGACATGGGAAGGATGAGGAAAAAAGAGTAAGAAAAAGAGAAGGGGAGGGGGACAAAACAAAGAGAGAAAGGACAGAGATAAAACAAGAAATGGAATAGACGAAGAGAAAGATGAGGAAAGAAGAGAACGGGGGAGAGAGAGAAAAAGAGACAGAAGGAAGATGAAGACAGTGATAGTAAAGGAAAAAAAGAGAAACAAATAAAAGGACAGAGGGAGGGAAGAGAAGGAAGAAAAAGGGAAAGGAAAAGAGCGAATGAAAAAGAGAAAGATGGGAGAAGAGGAAGGGTGAAAGAAGGGAAGGAGATGGGATGGGGGGGGAATAGGGAAGGAAAAGACGACAAAGGGGAAAAAGACGGGGAGAGAGAGAGAGAGAGAGAGAGAGAGAGAGAGAGAGAGAGAGAGAGAGAGAGAGAACACTAAAGGAGACCTGCCGTGAACTAGTCTTGCTTAGCGGTGCCTCCCCAAACCCTACATACACACGCGTACATACACAAAAACAAATGCACGTACAGACATCATGCACATACAAACACACAGTTGCACGTACAGACAAATACAAATTTTCACACACACACACACACACACACACGCATCTACCGACACAACCCCCTCTCTCCTACTTACCTACATACACAAGTACTTCACAACTCCTCGTGGTATCTAGTTACCCCAAATACCTACTTACAAATAAAACCTACCTACCAGCCACAATACCCACCTTCTTCTTACATACTTACGACCTACTAGTCTAGCCACCTACTTACCTTGCAGTCAGTCAAACCTTATCACCTACAACCTTCTACCTACAGACTGTATTTATGATCTATTTAACTACCATATTACCCAAACGTTTAATCATATACTACTTACAGCCTACTACCTACCTATCTATCTACTTACCTACCTACTTACGATCAACTTATCTACACTGACGAGCCAAAAATTGAGCGTATGCACGTCAACCCATCAAAAAATCGTATTCTTGCTTACCAGACGATTTTCTTCAGCTTAACAAAGGCCTCGCCAAGTGAAGTGTGTAATGAAGGCTGCATCACCTGGTCCAAAAACCCATCCTAAAGCTGAATAAAATCGTCTGAAGATAGGGAGTATAAAATAAATATGTAATCCATCTTGTGGGGTTGAATAAATCTTTGTCTGTCTATCTACTCATTCACCTTATTGTATCTATCAATTGATCTAGTTATCCTTGCTGCCAACCTGCTTGTATATCTACCTCATTCCCACCTAGTTACAGATCAATCTATTTATTACCCTCCTACTTACATCCCTATATAGGGTATCTCCTTTTCCAGCTTATCTATCTGTCTATTATCTACCTTTACTATGTATCTACTAATATCAATCTAGCTATACAAGAAGCCCTTCTGCTTAAAGGCTTTATGATCAATCACACGACAGAGAGAGAGAGAGAGAGAGAGAGAGAGAGAGAGAGAGGTGGGGGGGAAGGGTTAATTGACTTAGCATCGGAAATCACTGGACAAGCGAGGCTGGACGTTTCCCCGCGCTGCCGGCCTGACGGGGAAAAGGTTTGGATAGGGAAGGTTTCCGTCCATATATAGAAGGTGAAGGAAGGATGAAGGAAGGGAGAGGGAAGGAGGAGAGGGAGATGGAGGGAAAAAAAAAAACGGGATAATGGCTCGGACAGGGAAGTTTCCATCCATATAAAGAAGGTGAAGGAAGGATGAAGGAATGGAGGGATAAAAGGAAGGAGGGGAAAAAGAGGGAAAGAGGGAACGGGGGAAAGAGTGAAAAGGGGGGAAGAAGATGGGAGGGAGGGAGGGGGGGGAAAGAGGGCTGGGGTACAGGTTCGGAATCTGTATATAGAAACTAAAGATGGGAGGGTGGGAAAAACAGAGGAGCAATAAAATGATAATACAGAGCAGGAGGGAGAGAGACAGAGAGATGAGGGTGTGAGAGAGCTAAGAAGAGGGTGGGAAGAGAAAAGCGGGATGTGGAAACGGGTACAGTATATATTTGTGAACTCCAAAGGTAGGTTAAATTTAGGTAAACAGTTACTAATCCGAAGAAACAAACTTAAAAAGTTCTCTGAAACAAATGTCAAATAAATAAATGAAATATAAATAAACCATGGAAGTCTGCACTTCACATAATTTCTTAAGATGGCATGCCACTCTAAGCTGAAAACCCTTGAGTGTGGATTAGCAAATTAGTCAACATTATTTACATTTTAAATTGTAACAAGAAAATAAAAGATAGATTATTGCCTGATGAAAACGCAGGATCTTTACCGTATAATTTCTCGGCGAACAGCTGATATATTTTACTGTCTAATGCCACACGATTTTACTCGCACTGCAAAATCTTCTAAGGTAAAAAAAAAAAGAAAGGGGGGTGGGGAAGGAAGGCAAAAAGGAATGAGGTCGCCATCCATTCTACCTTTCTGAGTCGTGAACCCTGCCGTCCGGATAATCGAGGTGATGTTCAGATAACCGGAACGAACCCAAAACCCGGATTAACGACACCCAGTCCGGATACACGAATAAAGTCTGGTTAAGCGAAGGCATTAGAGGGACTCCGGGCCGGATATCGGAGAGGTGAAGTAGGGGGTCATCCTTTGTTGGGGGAGAGAAAATGAATGGGTGAGGAGGGATGAGGGGAGAAGTGGAGGATGGGGCTGTATTGAAGGGGAGAGCTAGGGAATGGAAGGAGAGGGGGGAGAGCTAGGGAAAGGAAGGAGAGGGGGAGAACTAGGGAAAGGAAAGGGGTAAGGGGCAGGGGGAGATACAAGGGTGACGTAAAAGATCGTCACTTACTATGCTGAGAGAGAGAGAGAGAGAGAGAGAGAGAGAGAGAGAGAGAGAGAGCCTTGTGCATCATATCAAACTTTTTAACTGGATTCAAGACTTTACGACCTCCAACTGTGCCCCTCTCTCTCTCTCTCTCTCTCCCTCTCTCTCTCTCCAAACTTAATTTCATTCTGTCATACTAACTAGCATTCTTTCTTTAAAATAAACTGAGGAAAGTAAATTTTAATCCATGTTAGGGACTAAACTAAAACCACAAACCACGAAAATTTTAATAACTAAAACACACACACACACACGCGCACACACACACACAAACAGAGAGAGAGAGAGAGAGAGAGAGAGAGAAACAACTAAAAAAAAAAATAAAGACCAACTAAAAATACACAAACCAGCCAAAATAAGGGCAGCTTTAACTAAAAACCCAAGCACACAAGTTAGAGGTGAACTGAAGGCAAGAGGCAACAAAGGCTTATACAGAGAGTGAGAGGCTTGGCATGCACACGCCTTTCCTATGTTGTCATTTGCATCTATGTTTTACTACAGGGTTCCCGGAGGGAAGGAGAGAAGGGGAGAGCAGGGGGTACGAATGGGGGTAGGGGACGAAGGGGGAGTGGAAATGGGTAGGGGAGAGGAAGAGTCGAGAAAGATGAAAAAGAAGGGGGAGGGAAAAAAGAGACGCGAAGGGTATGCTGGGAGGAGCAAATGTGGAGACGAAAGAAGAGAAGGAAGGGGGGAAGCTGGGAGATGGGAAGGGAAAGGAAAAAAGTGGATGGGATGGAAGAAATGGGACAGAAGGGAAGTTTATAAAAAATTCAGAAGTACATACAAATATGATCTTAATTCTTCCTGACACAGACATGAGTTTGTATAGATAAAACACCAAGTGCAGAACCACGGCGCAGTTTTTTCTCCATACAAACTGTCACAGCCAACGTTGAATTCACAGTCAGATTATGAGCTTACTAGTCAAGAAAAAATCTTGACTCGTAGTAGTCAAGAAATATATCTTCACTCGTCGTAGTCAAGAAAAAAATCTTCACTCGTCGTAGTCAAGAAAAAAAATCCCCTATAAACGCTCTCCACTGAGTTCTACATCAATCCTGCTTTGTTTTGTTCTTGTTGTTGTTGTTATAGTTGTTGTTGCCCCAAGCTCATCTGGACGTGAACTCAGTGGACTGCAGGTTAAAGCTGCCCTGGTCGTGCAGTCCACCATCCTCCTTTTGGCAAATAATGAGGCACGTTTGTATAGCCGGGCAGCGAAGCCACCCGGTTATATCTGAGCCACCACGTGAAGGCATTCCACTCCAGGACCACTTTATTCCTACAACCACCAGAGGATTTTATTCAGGTTCTAAGTCAAGTTCATCATAAAAATTCTTACAAGTCGTATTACAGGCTGGCACATATATATATCGCTCTTTCACTTCACATTTCTCGTGCGTTGTGGGGACGAATCAGTCATTGTTACCAGTACCTACCCTGTATCATTTCTTCACTTCCAGCTTCCACTGCCACATCTACGCCCATTAGATGACAGCCGTTCCAGCAACACGCAAGTTTCTAGAGGCGTGCTATATCCGGACCACCTCTAACCATTTCTAGTACGCTGTCTAAAAAGAAATATTAACAGCATACAAATATGCTAAAAACAAACGAATCTTTATAAGCCATACAAACGCACTGGCTACCATCATCATTTTAATACACACGCACCCAACTAATGCGTTACTCCGTTAAATTAAATACTGAAATTAATTCGCTACGCTCACGGCGGGGGAGTAGGGGAAGCGGGTGGGGATTAGGGAAGAGGGGGAGACTGAAGGTAAGGGAAGGTGGAGGAGGGGACGGTGGTTGTAGGAAAGGAGGGTTGGGGGAATGGCTAAGTGGAGGCAAATGATGATGATGATGATGATGATGATGATGATGATGATGACGACGACGATGATGATGATGAGGAGGAGGAGAAGAAAGACGGGATGGGATAGGATGGGGGAGGGAGAGAGGGATTGAGGATCAATACAGTTATTTTGAACAGTCTTCGCTAATCCTCCTTCGTCAACAACTATAGCGACGTGATTGACTGCGTTAATTGAGTGAAGTTAGTTATATGAGATTCACTTAAGCCTTTGAGTTCACTACGATGTTGTTTAATTTCTTGAATCATTCTTGCATCACAGATTTATCTGGCTGACAAGAGAAATTTAGAACCTTGAACTGAATGTAGTCTTCATTAACCCTTTCACAGCGAGATCTTTACTAAAATAAAAATCATCTGGAAGTAGAATGACCAATGAAATCATACCGAAGAGGTTAACCCTGAAAAGTCAAGAATAACGAATAACTAAATCGCTATAATGAATCCTGTGGCGTATACACTATTGTGGTTTTTTCTTGCTACTTCCAGCCGGCTTCATCCATCCCAACCAACCCATTACAAGTGACTGGTATTAGGATGATAAAGTAATCTTATTCTAATCTGCAAAATATCCCTAACCAATACCAGGTCAGTTCAAGGCCAAATGTAGTTAGACTGGGGGTATTTGGACTAGTAACCAAGGAGAGTCATTCCCACCTGAGGCTCATCGAATTTCACACCAGCACGACTTAGCACTCAAGTTGTGAGAGCGGCCCCGTTCCGTCAGATGAGAACAATCCGCTTACCTCACCTAAACTCATATTTATCCAGAGAAACGCCAACTCACAGCCATCAACAAACATACTCAAAAACATAAAAAAAGACGACGAAAAAAAAATAGACGTAAAGGGGAAAACACAACATCCTTCCACCTCTACTGTATCGTAGGCACTGACCACACCAACGGCTTTCCACGGAGTATCATAGGCACTGACAACACCAACGGCTTTCCAAGGGTTTGAATTTGAATCTTTCCAGCGGGTAGAAATCTGCAACGCTTTTTTATTTTTTTTTTTTCCTCGAGTGAATTTGAACGCCGTATCCGTATGCTAAATCTACATTATAAAAGTTTAAATTAGGCCGTACGTAAAGAATTTTGGAGTTTAAGTGGTGTGTGTGATTGTTTGCGAAATTAATTGAGCGAGAATGAGGGAGGGTGGACAAAATCAGCTGATGCCAACACGCGATCAGCTGATTTTTGGAACTTTGTTTTTAAATTCATTTTTGTTTTAATGGTTTGCGAACTAAACAGGGGATAAATTATTGGTGGACATGAAGTTCTGTTAAATGTAGCTAGTACTCTCTTTCGGTTTTTATTTAGGGTATCTACATAATATTATTATTGCTATTTCTGTAAGAGGATGGTTTCTTATCCCACTTCTTCCTCCTCCTCTTCCTTCTACTTCAATCCTCCCTCACTCCCTCCTGCTTAGTTGTCCCTTCCTCTTTAGTATGGGTCTCTCTCTCTCTCTCTCTCTCTCTCTCTCTCTCTCTCATTGGTTTTCTCATTTTGTAAACAACCTATACTCTTTCGAAGCACGGTAGCTGAGAGAGAGAGAGAGAGAGAGAGAGAGAGAGAGAGAGAGAGAGAGAGAGGTGGTGACAAGGAGGGAGGGAGGGAGGGTTGACGTGAAATAAATCGTGCTAGATAATTAACAAGGAAGCACATGCTCTTGCAACACACCCCTTCCTCCCTCCATCTCCCTTCCCCTCCCTCCCTTTTACTCATTTCCTTGACTCCGTCAATCTCCCTTTCCCTTCCTCCCTTCTTCTCGTTTTCTTCACTCCCTCTTTCCCTTTCTCTCATTCCCTCTTCCCATATCTTTAAACCTCTCCCCATTACTTTTCTTCGTTCCCCTTCCGCATTCTCTCCCATCCCTTTCATTTCCTGTAGTCTCCATTTCTTCTCTCTCCCCCTCCTTTTCTCCCTTACTTCCTATCTCCCTTTCTCTCCCTTTTCTTTCCTCTCCCCTCATAATTTTCTCGATCCGTCCCTTCTGTCTTTTCTCCCTTCCTTTCTGTTCCTCCCTCGTCCCTCTTTCATCTTTCTTCCCATCCATTGCCCTGCCCTACCTTTTCTTCCTTCCTCTATATTCTTTCTCCCTTCCATCTATTTTCCTCTTCCACTGTCTCCTCCATTCTATCCCCTTCACTCTTTCCCCCCTTCCATTTTTCTTTCTACTCCTCTTTGCAACTCTTCTCTTCCAAACTCCTTCCATCTCCCATTTCTCCCCCCCATTCTCTCTCTCTCTTCTCTCCACTACCCTCTCTTTACCTCCTCCTCCTCCTCTTCCTCCTCCTCCTCGGACCGCCCCTGCCCAACAAAACAAAACAAAGGGAACAAAAGAAGACAAACAAGCAAACAGAGAACACAAACAAGACGCGGCACAAACGAGGAGTGGCATAAATTAGGAGGGAGGGAGGAAGGGAGGAAAGAGGGAGAGAAGAGAGCGGGAGGAGGGGGGAGGAGAGAGAAAAGGGTGAGAAGAGAATAGGGAAAACTGAGGAAGGAAGGGACAAACACAAGAGAGAGGGAGGCAGAGAAGAGAAATGGAAAGGGGGAGGGAGGGAGGGAGAGAAGAGAAATGGGAAGAGGAAGGCAGGGAGGGAAGGAGAGAAGAGACATAGGAAGACGGAATAAGGAAGGTAAGGAGAGAATGGGGTATGAATAAGAAGAGGGAAAAGAAAGGGGGAGGAATGAGGGGAGAGAAGTAGGAAGAAAATATCAGGAAGGGGGGAAGCGAGAAATGAAAACTGAAGAAAAGAAGAGGAAGAAAAAAGAGAAGGGGATATGAAATGCTGAGAAAAGAACTGGGAGTAGGCGGAGGAAGGAAGATGAGGAGGAGGAAAAGAGTGAGGGGGAGAAGGAAAGGTGAAGGAGAGAGAGAGGTAGGAAGAGGAGAGAACGGAGGAAGAAGACAGACAATGAAAGAAGCGAGATGCAGAAGCAAAGAAGAAAACAAGGGAGGGAACGGAAAGAATTAAGAGATAAAAAACAGCGGAAGTAAAGGAGGAGGGAGGAAGAAATGAGGAATACAAGCGGGGAAGGAAGAAGACAGAAGGAAAGAAGAAAAAAGGGTAGAGAGAGAGGAGGAGAAAGAAAGGAAAAAGTGGTGGTGAGGAATGATAAATTAGGAGTGAGGGAGGGAGAAGATCATGGGGGAAAAGCAGGAATGGAGAAGAAGGGGTGGGAGGGATAGAGGAAAAGATTATGGAAGGGAGAAATGGGAGGTAAAGTAAGGGAAGGAAGGAAGGAGAAAAAAGCTGGAGACGAAAGGGAAAGACCCAGGAGGAAGAAAGTATGAGAAGAGAGAGAGTACCTAAATCAGTATGAAGGGAGAGGGCATGGAAAGAGGTAAGGAAGGTGCAGAGAGCAAGAGGAGATAAGCAACGGGAGAAAAATTAAAAAGAAAAAATGAATGAATAATGGAAGGAGGGGATTGAGAGAGACAGCAGGAAGCCTAAAATCGATAATACTTATATTCTTCTCTATTTCTTCCTCCCCTCTTCATTTCTTTTTACTCCCATTCCCTCCATTCTTTCTCTTTCTTTTTCATATGGCACATTATCATCATTATTTATTATTTAGTTTTATTTCTATGCGTTCACTCGAGCTTCGTCGTCTTCTCACCTCCTTTCCTTCCTTCCTTTCTTTTGTTCTTTCCTCTTCCTGTCTGCTGTCGGACTTTCACTATGCATAAATCTGTCTATCTGTATGTGAATCTCTCTCTCTCTCTCTCTCTCTCTCTCTCTCTCTCTCTCTCTCTCTCTCTCTCTCTCTCTCTCCCTGGTTCAACACTACCATAATCAAGACCCGACAATTAAAAAGGAGAGAATTGCTCCCTGTTGTAAGGAGGCAAGGAAGAAGGGAGGAGAGATAGAGAATAGAGGGGGAGGAGAGGCCAGGGAAAGGAAAGAAAGGGAAGAGAAGGGAAGGAGGAAAGGCGAGTAGGAGGGAAGGGATAGATAGATAAGTAGATACAGTGTACAGACAAATGCTGACAGATAAATAGATAAATAGTAAGAAAGCGAACCCTCCCTCCCTCCCTCACTATTTCTTAAAGCCTTCCTTCCCCCTCCCTCCTCGCCTCCATTTCTTCCTCCTCCGTTCCTCCCTACCTCCACCATCTCTTCCCCTCCCTCCCTCCCTCCCTCCCTCCTTCTCTCCTTTCCTCCACCCCGTGATCCCCAACACTCTTTTAATTGGTATATTATAAGCTCTACTTTTGTGAACCTCAACATTAGTATGCTAATTCTACGACCTTATTCCCTCCCTACTTCCATCCTACTGCCTCTCTCTCTCCCTCTCTCTCTCTCTCTCTCTCTGATATCGGCTGGAAAAAGTGGAAAAAAAGGTGTCGTAGCAAAACAGAGGTAAGGAATAACGAAGGAAAGAAGGAAGGATGGAAAGAAGGAAAGTAAATATTGAGGGGAGGAAGGAATGAAGGAACGTCGGAAGGTCGAGGATAAGGGAAGGAAGAATACCCCACTGATTACAGAACCAAAGATTTGTGTATTTTTTAAAGCTACTCAACACGCATGCCTCTTTTTTTTTTTTTTTTTTGGTCTGTGTGCTGGTATGTGATGTGCTCTCTCTCTCTCTCTCTCTCTCTCTCTCTCTCTCTCTCTCTCTCTCTCTCCCCTTATCTCCTTTCCTCCCCTCTCCACCAGAAAGCCTGCTATCTACCCTACTTCCTTCCCATTATTCTTTACCCCCTTCCCTCCTTTTCTTGCATCCCTCCCCTACTCTCTCTCATTCCTTCCTTCCTTTCTTTCTTTCTTTCTTTCTTCTCACGCTTCTTTCCTTCGATCTCTACCATTTTTCTACTTTCTTCCATCCATCCATCCGTCCATCCTTCTTTCTTCAACACTGACAATTTATCCTTCCTTTACCGTCTCCATCCATTCACCTTTCCTTCTTCCTCTGTATCTCGTTTCCTTCTTCCCTCATCCATTCTCTCCCTCCATTCCATTCACTTCCTCCTCCCTCCCTCCCGCTAATCCCAAAATAATCGTTCAGGTCTAAAGAAATATTCTCATAATCCACTGAATTATCGCCTAGTCATTCACTCCATTCAATTTGCAAAGTTGTCAAAGTAATCTGGGAAAAACTCAACGTTGCCTATTATTATTATTATTATTATTATTATTATTATTATTCCTACTACTACTACTACTACTATTTTTATTGTATCACCATCGTCAGCATCATTTTCTTCAAATCAGTCAACACGTGTACACAAAACAAACACATCTACACCCTCATTACACCCCCCTCCAAAAAAATCAACCACAACTCAAAGAAACCTAAATTTTTGCTTCCCATTTTCTTTAACTGGTCACATTTTTAAACATGGTAATTTACGTATGCCAATTACAATCTTTATAAACTCTTCAAAAATACTTAATTGAAATGGACAGAGAGCTTGGTTTCTTAGGGTGTTTGTCGAAAATAATTAGAAGTTGGTAAATAATAATAATAATAATAATAATAATAATAATAATAATAATAATAATAATAGAAACAGACAAAGACAGACAGCGATTAAATGATAAAATTAAATAATATGTAATTCAAGATTACTTGGAAATTAAAGAAAGAAAATTATAAGTAAGGTACGTTAATAAAGAGAGTAATGGGGATAATGAAAGAATTAAAGGGGTAAAGATGGCACAGAAGGAAGGAAGGAGAGAGGGAGGAAGGGAGAGAGGGAGGAAGGGAGGGAGGGAGGGAAGGAAGGAAAGAATAATAAGAAAAAGAAAGATGTTACAGATGAAAGAAAGAAAAGCAAAGAAGGAAATAAAGGGAGAGAAAATGAAGATGAAAGGATGGGTAAGTATGGGAAGGAAAAATTTGAGGGGAAGGTAGGGAGGACGGGAAGAAGGGGGAGAGGGAGGGGAGACGGAAGAGAGGGGAGGGAAAATGGGAGGGTAGAAAGTGTGGACTTATATTTAAGACGCATTATAAATCGTACAGACGGAGGGAAGGAGGGAAGGGAGGAAGGAAGGATGGTAAGGAAGGAGGGAGGGAGGATGGACTGAAGGGAAGGAAGAAGGTTGAAAGAAGGGAAGCCAGGGAGGGAGGGGAAGGGGTAAAAAAGGGGAGGAAGGAAGGAAGGAGGGAGGGGAGAGGTATATGGAAGGCAAGGTGAAGGAGGAAGAAGGGAAGGAAAGAAAGGAAGAGGAAGAGGGAGAGAGGGAAGGAGAGAACGATGGAGGAGGAGAGAGGGAGGGAAGGTGAGAACGATGGAGGAGGAGGGTGGGAGGGAAGAGAGAGACCAAGGAGGGAGGGAAGGAATAAAACTCTTCCAGGAATTAATTAAGATATGTAGAGTAGGAGGGAAGGAGAGAAAGACGGAAACAATAAAAAGAAAAATGGAGCGATGAAAAAAAAAAGAGTAAATAGACTAGAAAATAATGATATAGGATGGAAAATTTGAGAGAGAGAGAGAGAGAGAGAGAGAGAGAGAGAGAGAGAGAGAGAGAGAGAGAGAACCATTGCAGCCTGGCAACTGTTTCATTCTGGCGAGAAATTTAAATTGTACTGTCCAACTTTTGAGAATAAAGGATGAGGAAGACGAATATGGAAACAGAAAGAAACAGAGGGATGGGAAAACAAAGATAAAACTGACACAGAAGACACAGAGACAGAAGGACAGACAAAGGTTAATTAGTTTGTACTCCTTGCTTTGGATCACGTAATTCTGCCTGATCCCCAACCCTTCCACCAAACATATTGTAAGTTGGACAAAAACTGTTTAACCTGATTTTGCTAAGTCAGCGCTTGACCTACCCTGTGACCTTGACCTCTGACCTATTGTTTTACAAAACAGTATACTGTATTTCTTCATGGGTTATCTCTCAACCCTTACACCAAGTTTGGCTGAAATCAGAAGAACTTTATTAAACGAACAAACACGTTTCTCAAAACAACACCCCTCTCGCTTCGCTAGGGCAGGTGTAATGATGATGAACCTGTTAAATAAAGGAAGGAATTAGCAAAAGAGCATTGAAAGACGGAAGGGGAGGGAGGACAGAAGGATGCAAGAATGGGAGAAAAGGAAGATGTATAGAAGGAAGGATGGGATGGCGGGCGGCAGATAGGAGAGAAAGATGAAAGGCGATAGAGAAAGGGGAGATGGAAGGAAAGGGAGAAGGGTGGAGGAGAAACAGAGTGATTCAAGGAAGAAAGAGGAGACATGGTAGGGAGGGAATGGAAAATTGGAAAGACAGAAGGAGGAAGGTGAGAGAAGGAGAGCAGAATAAAAGCAGAACATTGAGAGTACAGAAAAATATAAAGAAAAGTACTTAAGATAAAATACAAGAGAAAATAAAGGAATAATACGAGAAAAAAATAAACAGAAGAGAACCAAGTACATGAAATAAGAGATCAAAAAGTGAACTGTCCGTGAGAGAGAGAGAGAGAGAGAGAGAGAGAGAGAGAGAGAGAGAGAGAGAGAGAGAGAGGAAAACCAGAGGCAGGAAAATGAACGTGCTCAAATATTGACTTTATTCTGCCAAGTTCACTAAATAATCAGACGGTGGTGGGTGGGGTGGAGGGGAGAGGAGGGGGAGAGGAAAGAGAAGAGCAGGGGAAGAGGTGAAATGGAAGAGGAGATGGAAAAGTAGAGGAGAGAGAAGGGGAAGAAAAAAAAAAGAGGAGAGACAAGGGGAAGAGGGACGATAAGGGAAGAGGAGATGGAAAAGGGAGAGGAGAGAGAAGGGGAAAGAAGAGAGACAATATGGGATGGTAATACACGATGAGAAAGAGGAGAAGGGAATGGAAGGGGAAAGGAAGGCAAAGAAGGGACAGAACAAGTGAGAAGAAGGGGAAGAAGGAATAAAAGAAGAGACGAGAGTACCAAGGAGGAGAAGGGAAGGAAAGCAGAAGAGAACAGAAA
>NC_137038.1:262500-265000 GCF_032717465.1 Coenobita brevimanus
CAATGGAAGGAGACAATTGAAGGGGGATAGAGAACAAATAAAATTGTTAAAGGAAAGCCGAAGCCAAGAGAAACACGCTAGTCGAGAGAGAGAGAGAGAGAGAGAGAGAGAGAGAGAGAGAGAGAGAGAGCGCTGCTGCTGCTGGACCCGATATCTGTAAAGTGAACAATTTCCACAAAGCAGCTGACTGATGACGCCAAGAACTGTTTGTTTTGATTCTCCGAGCGGGCTGGCGTTCGGATCCCTTATCTTGGCTCTTGACTTCTCCCTTCCCCAAGCGTCTTCTAATCTACCTCATTCCCCAAACCCCTTAACTAACCCTTAGAGTCCCCCTTACATCCCCTAAATCCCATTAAATCTCCCCAAAACCAACCCAAACTATAAAAACCGTCTCAGAATCCAACAGCAGCCGGCAGGCAAGGATGCGGACGCGGGAGTTTGGCGCGCCCAGAGATCCCCAGGAGATAGAGGCGATCCTTCCATGCTTCTGCTGGGGAATTACGGACTTACGACCCTAATATCCACTTCTCAGGGGCTCTGCTGGGAGGGGGGAGGATAGGTGTTGGGTGTGATTTACTGCTACGGATGATTCCCTTGTTTCGCTGGGGCAATTACAACCCTATTAGAGGCCTGAGGAATTATTTGCTGGTCTTATGATCCCCGCAAATCTCACAGCTAATGAACTAGACCGCCAGGGTTGTTAAGGGTTCTCCAAGACGGGTACGAAAAAGAGAGATTATTAATGTTACCTCCTTCCAGTCCAAGCATCTCAACTACAGTATAATCTATTGTTACTTTCTCCTAACGATTACCTGTACACACCTGCCACCTACTGACGATTTTATATACCTGTCACCTGTAATTTATTCCTGCTGTCCTGGCCAATTCATTCAGCTGTGAACTTAATTCTTGCGATCTCCTGGGGATTTTCCTTTACTCTCTCTCTCTCTCTCTCTCTCTCTCTCTCCAACTGTTACCTTTGCCATATTCTTGCTCTTTCCTGATGTATTTCTTCAGTTTCAAGTCATTTCAATCTGGATGCATCATACATTCTTGTTAAATAAAAAAATCACTGAATAAAATAGACAGGAGACACTAAGAATAAAATACCCAAAACTCCATCTTCTCAATATATTCACCTGATCCTTCCAATAATCCAAATTAACCACAGTTCACTCGTAACCGATTCCTATTAACCACAGCTCACCAAGTACCCGATTCCGAATTAACCACAGCTCATCCTGTACCCGAATCCATATTATCCGTAAAAGAAACCCGAATTTTCAGTAGTGGTGGTTGCGGCGGTGTATCGGCAAGCGTCCAATACACCTTTAATTAACCACGGGGCTCTCCCACTCCCGGCCCATTTCAACCCACTTATTTCAACCTATTATTACCTTTTATTATTATGCTTACCCAGGAAATTAAACTCTACGTCCCCACTTGCAATCTCTCTCTCTCTCTCTCTCTCTTACAAGTTTCTTTTATAATAAGTGTCACCTTTCACGCCCATTTCATCCCTCAGTTCTCTCGTTCTTCATTTATTTTTTCATGTTTCATTAGTATAGTTTCTAATTTCACACTGCTATATTCAGTTTCACATAATCTCTCTCTCTCTCTCTCTCTCTCTCTCTCCGTCTGTCTGTCTGTCTGTCTGTCTGTCTGTCTCTCTCTCTCTCCACTTTTCTTTTCTCCTTCATTTCTCACTCGCCAATATTATTATTAACGTTTACGGGGGAAATAAATTCTACGGACTCTACTCCCCAAGTTTCACTTACTTTTACTCCCATGTCGCTATTCTACTTTTCTCACTTTAACCATTTACTATATACACATTACTCATTTTTCACACAATTTTTCATTCACTTTCAAACATTTCCTCATATTTCACTCCACTTCCATCTCTCACACTCTTTCTTGCCCTTCATATTCCTTTCGTTATACATCGTCTCATTCACTTTCATTTTTTTACTTTAAAATTTTTCACACTCGTTTTAATATATTTTTTATCATGAATTATTTTTGTTATCTTATAAGTCTTTCAGTTGTCATGTGCAATTCATCCTTTACTTTCGTCTTTCTCCATTTATTCATTCACACTTCATTAATAGTTTCTAATTTCACATTTCTCTCTCTCTCTCTCTCTCTCTCTCTCTCTCTCTCTCTCTCTCTCTCTCTCTTTCTCTCTCTTACAAGTTTCTTTTATAATAAGTGTCATCTTCCACGCCCATTTCATCCCTCAGTATTCTCGTTCTTCATTTATTTCTTCATGTTTCATTAGTACAGTTTCTAATTTCACACTGCTATATTCAATTTCACATAATTCTCTCTCTCTCTCTCTCTCTCTCTCTCTCTCTCTCCGTCTGTCTGTCTGTCTGTCTCTCTCTCTCTCTCTCTCTCCATTTTTCATTTCTCCTTCATTTCTCACTCGCCAGATATTATTATTAACGTTTAGGGGGAAAATAAATTCTACGGACTCTACTCCCCGTGTTTCACTTAC
>NC_137038.1:267500-320000 GCF_032717465.1 Coenobita brevimanus
CAGCGCACATACACCCACACCCACCCACCCACCCACACACACACACACACACACACACACACACACACACACACACAGTAGTAAGGTTAATGATTAGGGAGGGAATGAGAAGCTGCATGATTAGGGTGGTGAATGGTTAAGGAAAGGTTGGTGGAGTACCTGACGTGAGGGTAAGCAATTCTCTCCTAGCCTACTGATTAGTTAGGTGTACAGGCAGGGCAGGTTAGGGTAGGTTAGGGAAAGGAAGGGTAATTTATGTTAGGTTAGAGTCGGTGAGGTTAGGAAAAGGTAGGGTAGTTTAGGTTAGGTTAGGTTAAGTTAGATTAGATTAGATTAGGTTAGGTTAGGTTAGGTTACGTTAGGTTAGGTAGGGTAGAGTAGGACAGGGTAGGTTACTTCCGGTAAGGCAGGGCAAGGTAGGTTAGTTAAGGTACGGTAGGGTGGGGTAAATAGGTAGTAGTGTATTAGTAATGTAGGGTAGGTCAGTCGAAATAGCAACACACCCTACTTAATGAAGGTAGAGTAATGCTATCTTTATCACCCTAATAACAAAATAATAAGGGGCTGAGCCGGTAATCAAAGTCTGGCTAAAACTGGCAACACTAATGCGTCTCACACGCTAGGTCTACGAGTGTCCTTGCTACTGTTTCTTCTTCCTGTTAAAATGATACCGAAGCGATACAGATACCGACACCGTTATCAAAACAGAAACCAATACCAATACAGACACCAAAATCGACCCCAATACCAACACCAGTCCTTATACCGACGTGTACATCGACGCAGACAGCCAAACCAGGATATATACAACCCACCTAAATATGACATTAACGAGTAAAGCAAGACTGATGTATAAGCAGGAAATTGTGGTAGGAAAGCAACGGGGGGAGGAAGAGACAGACAGGCGAACAGAAACACAGAGACAGACAGACAGGCAGACACAGACACAGACTGATATATAGACAAATCAGTCACAAACCCACAACGCGAGTACATGCACACATCTTTACACACATTCACTTTCATTTAGCCTTCACATAAGCATACATTTGGAGTATTCCCCCCACTCTCTCTCTCTCTCTCTCTCTCTCTCTCTCTCTCCCCGCAAAAATTAGCCTTAGTTTATACAGCGAGGGTAATGCCACGAAAATATGTCCAATTTGGGGGTGTAGACATTCCACATTACAGTGTGTGTGTGTGTGTGTGTGTGTGTGTGTGTGTGTGTGTGTGTGTGTGTGTGTGTGTGTGTGTGTGTGTGTGTGAGAGAGAGAGAGAGAGAGAGAGAGAGAGAGAGAGAGAGAGAGAGAGAGAGAGAGAGAGAGAGAGAGAGAGAGATTCTTGCTTTAGAATCCTTACCTTCAACTTGTAGAATTAAATATCACAATGATAATCTTCTCTGTAACATGCAGCCTCGAAAGGACCATTAGATCTGTTGCTGTTTGTTTTCATTTGTACTTTTATACATTCCTTCCTTCCATCTCTCTCTCTCACTCTCTCTCTTCCTTTTTCCTTACCATTTCTGTCCACGCCCCTTCCCTTTTACTTCTACTTTTCTCAATATCTCTCCTAATCCTCCCTATTTCCCCTTCCAAGCTTCTGTTTCCTCGTCCCATATTCCTTCCTAGGCTCTCTGTCTCTGTCTCTGTCTGTCTGTCTGTCTGTCTGTCTGTCTGTCTGTCTCTCTCTCTCTTTACGAATGATCCCCTTTAGTCCCTCTCTCTCTTCTCCTCCCCCCTCCCACATATACCCCACCCCATACCAGCCCCCTCCCCCTCCCCCAACCTAGTACTGCTGGTATGTAAGGAACGTTAAGAGGACACGCTTTCCTCCCCCCCCCTTGCCTTTCCCCTTCCTCTTCCCCCCACTCCCTTCCCCTACCCTCCTTCCATCTTCTCTCCTCCCCTTCTCCTTCCTCTTTCTTTGGTGGGACGAAAAAACCTGTCTGGCTCTACAAGTTTCTCTCTCTCTCTCTCTCTCTCTCTCTCTCTCTCTCTCTCTCTCTCTCTCTCTCTCGTACCTCCACACTAAGGAATTGGAAATCAAGGGGTCACATTTTCTTTCCTTTGGTCAACAAGTTTATTTATGCTGGTACCTTGAGGGCGAACCACTCACTTCACCACCACGTCTCTCTCTCTCTCTCTCTCTCTCTCTCTCTCTCTCTCTCTCTCTCTCTCTCTCTCTCTCTCTCAACTTAGCCGCATCATCTTTTGCCAGTTTTCTCATTCTTTCCAACTTTCTCTTTTCCTCACCCTCTCGTGTTCAATGTCTGTGTGTCTGTCTGTTCCACACAAATAAACACATACACCCTCTCAATCTCTCTCACAGAAGCGCACACACACATTCTCATTTTACACACACACACACACACACACACACACACACACACACACACACACACACACACACACACATCCCCCCCCTCTCTCATCATTCATCATTCACTAGATGACTCATTCGTCACACTTGTTCCATTCATCACTCTTCACTCTGGACACTCGTCAGTCTACGTTACTCCTAATGAATGAGAGAGAGAGAGAGAGAGAGAGAGAGAGAGAGAGAGAGAGAGAGAGAGAGAGAGAGAGAGAGAGAGAGAGAGAGAGAGAGAGAGGTGAAATGAAGGAAGAAGAATGGAATAGAAGGGGATTCGGAAAAAAAGAAGGCAAAGGGAGAGAAGAGAGGATAAAGGAGCGAGACAGAATGGAGATTGAAATGCGATGAGTGAGATAAAGGAGGCAGAAGGAGAAAGGTAAGGGGGAAAATAGAGAAAGAGAAATTAAGATGGGGAGAAAGAAATGGGGAGACCACTGGGACGGGAGGGATTAGATAGCAAACAAAGGGAGAAGGAGAAAAAGGGAGAGTCAAGGACGAAAAGGGAGGAAGGAGAAAAAAAAGGGAGAGGAAAAGAAACGGCAACATGCGCAGGGAAAAGAGGCAGGGAGGATAAAGAATGACAGGGAGCGATGGAGGCATGATGATAAGGGAGGGAAAGAGACGAAGGAAAGGAAGGAATGTGTTATTATTCTCTCTCTCTCTCTCTCTCTCTCTCTCTCTCTCTCGTCCTGTTTGGCTTATGGAGAAAAGAAACGGAGAAGGAAGGGAGAGATGAAAGGAAAGAGGGGGGAGGAAGGGAATGGCGTAGGCAGAAGGTGAGAAGAAAACGAGAAAGGATATAGTAAGGTAGGGAAAGTGAGAGAGAGTAAGGAAGAGGAAGGGATGGAGATAAGCATGAGAAGGATGGATGGAGGTAGGAAGGGCGAGCTGGAAGGGCGAGGTAGGGACGGATGGCAGGAAAAAGAAAGTTGGAAGAAAGGAAAAGAGAGGGGAGAGGAAGAAGAAGGAAGACAGGGAGTAAAGGAAAGAAGACGTAAGAGACGAGAAAAGGAAATAAGAAAGGGAAAGAGAGATGGAGGGAGGAAGGAAGAGGGAGGGAGTGAGGGTGGGAAGGAGAGACTTTCCGCAGCTTGTCAGAGGGACGACTGATTGAGATAGATCAAAGCTGGTTAGGGGGGGGGAGGAGGAGGAGGAGGAACTAAAGGCACACAACTTGGAGAGAATTTTAAAAAATGCAACAAATGAAATACTACCGACACTATATCAATAAAGCACTTCTGTAACCACCATATCACATAACTAAAAACATATAAAAACTCCCAAAAATCACTTAAATCATCATCATCCTCACCATCATCATCATCATCATCGTCATCACATACACAGACAAACTCAAACCTTACTAAAATCGCCCGCACATTCAAAGTACAGTACTCAGAACACGTAACAAAGCACACAGCATACTACGACCACCACTTAAAAGTACTTAACACTCAATAATCCTCTTAACACTTGCAAAAACGCACTTAGCACTAACCAAACTTACAAAGGTTTGTATGCAAACACGCTTAATATAAGCGTACAATAATCTACTTCAACACTTATCAATGCACTTAACACTTAAACTGCACTTTAACACTTACGATATCTCTCCAAAGGGCGCGAATGCTTCTCTCAAAGTGTGCGTCTCGATTTCTGGGCTGAGATCGCCTACGAAGATGTGGAAGTGCTCTGCAAGAGACAGAGAAATGGTTAGCTGGGGGTGCAGAGGAAGTGGGGAGAGATAGTCTGGAAGGCAGGGAGATGGGGAGAGTTGGGTGGAAAGAACTGGAGAGAGGGGAGGGTTAGTTTCTTCCTTCCCTCCTTCAGTTCTTTCCTTCCGTTCTCTCATTTCCCTCCTTTCCTTTTTTTTTCTTTCAATTTTTCCGTCTTTTCTCTCTTCCTTCTTTCTCCTCTTTTACTTTGTTACCTTTCCTAAGAGTCAGAGACCAATAAAGAGAAGGCGAGAGGAAAGAAAGGATACGAAAAAAGTAATAATATGGAAGAAAGTCACTAAAATGGGAAACAAGAAAATGTCTACAATGGGGAGGGATAGATGGGGAAAAAGAAAAGAGAAGCGAGGAAACGAGGGAGAGACAGAGGGAGAGAGAGAGGAGGGAAGGCAGGAGTGGTGGGAGGGATGGAAGGGGAGAGGGATGGAAGGAAAGAAGGAAGGAGAGGGAGAGGGAAGAGTGGAGACAGGAAAAGGGAGTTAGAGGGCACCCAGTGAGTGTTTGTGAGCGAGTGAGGAGTGAGGAAAAAGGAAAGGGTGAGGGAAAAACGAGAGAAAAGGAAGGATAGGAGGTATAGTATGTATGGAGGTATATAGGGAGAGAGAAAATGGAGGACAGTAGAGGAGGGATGGAGAACAGATAGAGCTGGAAGGAAAGAGGGGAGGGAGGGAGGAAGGGAAAGGGGTGGGAGGAAAACAATACAGATAGGGAGTGGAAAAGAGGTAGTATGGAAAGGGAGACTTGAAGGGAGACAGACCATATAGAGAGTGAGGGAAGGGGAGGAGCAGTAGGACGGGAAAGCGCTTGTGCCGTCGGTCTGTTCGTGTGTGTGTGTGTGTGTGTGTGTGTGTGTGTGTGTGTGTGTGTGTGTGTGTGTGTGTGTGTGTGAGGGAGTTTTTGCGTGGCTGAGAGTGGGCAAGTGTAAAAGTGCGTGCGTGAGTGCGTGCGTGCGTGCAGGTGCTTGCGTGAGTGTACAATGCTTTCACAAAATGTATTGTTTCTCGGGTAACCTTGCCATGCACTCAAGAGCAGGGGAGGGGGAGGGAACGGGGATGGGAAGGAAGGGAAAAAAACGAAGGTGGAGGGAAGGGAAGGGGAGAGAATGGAAGAGAAGAGGAGGAGGGGAGGTATAGGAGGGAAAGTCGAGGTAAAGAAGGAGAGGAGGAGGAAAAGGGAGAAGGGAAGGGGAGATACCAATATAATCTGACAATGTAATTCTCTCTCTCTCTCTCTCTCTCTCACCATCTTCCACCCTCCCCATCTCCCCTCTCACTCAAACTCTGGCTCCACTCTTCCCCACCCACTCTAACTCTTCAACTCATCAAAATTTCCCTTCTCCCTATCCACTCTTACCTCTTCCCCTCCCCACCCAATCCCCAATTCCACCCCTCCCCTCTCCTGACCTCTCTTCCCTTCTCTTCCTTCTTTTCCTTTCCTCTCCTTTCCTTTCCTTTTCCTCCTCTCCCTTCCCCTGTCCTCTCCTCTCCTCTACTCCCCACTGAATATTAAACCCGGCCACTGCGCTGGGGAGAGTGTACCCGCAGGCCTTCTCCCCAAGGACCTCTCCCCGATGAAGTTTTAGGCGAGGAGAGTGGGTGGGGCTGGGGAGAGGCGGAGAGAGTGGGTGCGTGTTGGGGTGGGGCTCTGGAGGGGAAGGGAGGGAGAGGAAAGAGGGTCAGAGGGAGGGGGAAGGTAAGGAAAGAAAGTGTGAGGAGAAGAATGTGAGAAGCGGCAGTGTGTGGGGAGTAAAGAAAAAATGGAGAGTGTGGGGAGCAGAGAAGACAGTGTGGGGAGTAAAGAACGTAAGGAGAGAAAGAAACTACAGTATGGGGAGAGGAGAAAGGGAAGGCAGAGTGGGGAGAAGACATGAAATGGCGAACGTAAAATGACTGACGGCATGAGAAAATTTTATCACCGTCTAATAAATCTGGAAATAAAACAGTTCTTTATTGCTTACTGTGCTCAGGGTAAATAGCAATATAATAATAATAATTAAAAAAACAGTAGTGGTTGATTAAACAAGACAGGCTATCATTTCCTAGCCTAACCTGATCTAAATATCCTAACCTACCCTACCCTTATCTAACCTCGTCCAAACAGAACTGATCCACTCCAACCTGAATATTAAGCCGTAGTTGCACCACTCAATCAGCTTTAGTTACTGGGGTAGGAATGAGTCTCCTTAGTTACTATTCATATCGACTTTCAACCCTGCATACCATTAGCCATTAATTAAGCTGAAAGGGATTAGGGATCTTTGCCTGGTTCGAACAAGCACACAATAACCAACATAACTTCTGCTAACTAATCTACCCCGCGGTACGGTAAGGGAAGGGAAGCTGGAGATAAAATATAAGACAAAGGCAACAAGAGAATAACAAAACAGATGTGGCACAAACAGACGAACAGGCCTAAACCCAAAGGTGCATAAATAACCAACTAATTAATTTATCGTGAAGTGATGGTGGTTACCTGGGGAGGACCAAGGTGGCGAAAAGAAATTCATAAATACGGGTAGACAGACACCCAGCCGACATTGATATCACTCTGAATAACGGATGAGGGGATGATGGTGAAGGTGATTATGTTCCACAAGAAATGTACTACTACTACTACTACTACTACTACTGCTACTACTAATGATGAAGAGGAAGAGGAGTATTAATTATTATTAAAATATTCCATCCTTTTCACTACCGTTTTCCTATTCTCTCTCTCTCTCTCCTCACCCACACCTTTCCCTCCCCTTCCCTCCTTTCCTTCCTGTCTTTCCCTCCCGCTGCCCCTCCACTCCCCTCCCCCTGCCAGCGCCACTCTATCTTCGTACTATATTTATGTCCCAGATGATCCTGTTGTCATATTTTGCGATAAAAGCAAAGACGGGGCATTTGCATAACAGGGTTCCCGCAATGGCCGCCAAGGAGAGAGAGAGAGAGAGAGAGAGAGAGAGAGAGAGAGAGAGAGAGAGAGAGAGAGAGAGAGAGAGAGAACAATGATAAACAATGCATCAATCCATCAGACCATCTCAATTTATTAAAGCTTTCAAAAACATGGCTTCCTCTCTCTTTCTCTCTCTCTCCTTTATTCTGCATCTTTTCCTCCTCCTCTCTTCCATCTTTTTTTTCATTTTTTCCCTTTTTCTTTCCCTCCCTTAAGGTCTCAGCCTCTTTTAATCCTCTCCTCTTCATTCCTCCCCCCTCTTTCAAGTCCTCCTCCTTCCTCGCTTTCTCTTCCTCCACCTTACCCCACCTTCTCCCTCCTTCCTTCTTCCATGTCTCCATCTTCTCTTCCTCTCTCTTCTTTCTGTCTTATCCCTTCCAATCTTATCTTCTTCCTTTTCTTTTCCTTTTCCTTCTTCTCTTTTCCTTCCTTTCCTTCCTCCCTCCTTCTTTTCCCTACCACCACTACCTCCTCCCTTCTTCTTACACCCCTCTACCCCCTTCCTCCTCTTCTTCTCTTCCACTTTCTCACCAACTGTCCAACAGCCGAAAAAATTCCCGCCACACTCTCTCTCCCTCTTTCTCTCCTTTCCTCCCTATTAGCCCTCCTTCCTCCCCCTCCCCCCCAAACAAGCAAGGGATGTCGCTAAGTGAGGAAAGATGCGGTTTGCTCGTACGTCAGGCAAGGCGGCGCGGAAAAAGATTCAAAAACAAAGAAACCCAAACTGTCGTACCATTGAGGAATTTTGGTCGCCTTATTTTTGGCGCCATGTGCTGCTGAGTGAGTGTATAACGGGGGGAGGGGGTACATGAGCTTTATATTTGTCTGTCTGTACTTACCGGTATCTATTTCTATATGCCGGTATCCGCATGTGAATTTGCGGTACCTAGTTGTCGAAATTTGGCTATAACCGTTTCTCATTAGTTACATTCTACCCATCTGACTTTCTACACATTTAGTCTAATTTTTGTATCTACAGTAATTCTATCAGTCTACAACTATCTGCCTAGCCTATATCTATTTGCCTTTATCTACCTATTTACCTATCCATCTACTCTTTGCATTGCTTCAAGTATATCCACTTGACTCTCTGTATTTATGCATCTTTAAATCCATCTCGAATGTTCACTTATCTTTCTATTTACATCTCTCTCTCTCTCTCTCTCTCTCTCTCTCTCTCTCTCTCTCTCTCTCTCTCATAAACACTTCTGATTTTGTCTCTTATGTCTCTCCATCCGTCCATCCATCCTTCTATCCAAGTCTCTCCACCAGTTCCTCCATTAAACACTACCGAAACTGTCTCCTATGTATCCATGTATCTCCATCCATCTATCCACCCAACTCTCCAAGCTTCTCCATCTCAGCACCAGCTCCTCCATCTCTATGCACCGAGGAGCGGCAGCAAATCACACTCGGTCCAAACTATCCCACCACTTTGCCTCTCAATTTTAGGCTGCGTCTGCATTCCAGCTTACTATCCTTCAACTGTATTGCATCTAGTCTGCTCAGCTGTCTGTCTGTCTTGCCGTCTATGTGCTGAGCTGGCTTTCTATACGAGTCTATCTTATAGCAACAGAGCTTTATCTTTGGTGGACAATTTTTTGCTGTGTCAGTTTTATCAATCTGTCAATCTGTAACTACCTACACATTACTCCCAACACTAACAAATCTATTTGTATCTATTTTTCGATTATTCTCAGGCTAAAGTGTGACAATTCAGCTTGATAGATTCCCTAGCTAGATAGGTTAAATAGTCTTAGTTGGCCAATACCTTCAAGTTCTTCACTATAATATACTTACAAACAGTTGAATTAGTAAACTCCATCAGACTGAAAAGATGCATAAATGACACATCTAAACAGGTATAAAGTTCCTACGTCTCTAGTAAGCTTAATTAAATCGTCTGGAAGTAATAAGTAGACACTGGAAGGGGTTATTTTATTATCAATGCCTGACCACCACCAAAGAGTAAAGGATCGCTAGACTGTGTGGTCTATGCAACTTCCCTTCCCCCCTCCCGCCATCCGTCATTCCTCCCGCTCCGTCAACTCCCGTCCATTGTTATTTTACACCGCTTGAACATACGTACGTACGTGTGTGTGTGTGTGTGTGTGTGTGTGTGTGTGTGTGTGTGTGTGATAAATACTAAGGAAGAATATAAGATCTGTAAAGTATGAGAACGAAATTAAAAGCATAATAAATACAAAAACAAAACTCAAAATCGAAGAAAAGATATGAAAAGAATAAATAATGAAAAATAAAACTACACAAAACGGAGAAAATAAATCATGGCAACGAAAAAAATCCATGACAAAGTGTAGCCCATTCTCTCTCTCTCTCTCTCTCTCTCTCTCCACTCAGTTCTTCATTCCTCCCTCTCCCTTTTCCTCTGCTCTCCTATGAACCCCCTTCTCCCCTCTCAATTCTCCCCTTCCCATTTTCCCCCTTTCCCCCAATCCATCTTTTCCTCCTCCCCCCTTCTCCTTCCTTCCTCCCCCTTTATCATTCTTTCACCCCATCCATCTCCGCCACTCCCTCTCCCTCATCTTATTTTCCAACCTCCTTCTCTCTTCTACCTTTCTTCCTCCTTTTCTCCTCCCTTCCTTATCCCTTCTCTTTTTTTCTCCTTCCCTTCCAGTTCCTCCTCCATTTACTCCATCCCCTCTTTCCCCTTTTCCCTTCCACCATCAACCTCCCTTCTTCCATCTTCCCCTACCTCTTCCCTCCCTCCTCCGTCCCCCCTTCCCCCCAAATTCTCTCCATACACCATCTTCTGTCAGGCGAGAATGAAGGGAGACAACTTTCTCTATTTTTTTCCTCCCTTTTCCTTCTTCCTTTATGGCAGAGAGGAATGGGATGGATGGGAGGGATGGGGGGGAGGAGGGGAAGGGAGGGATGGGGAGGAGGAGAGGAAGAGTGGGGATGGGATAGGGATGACGGGAAGAGAGAGGAAGGAAGGGAAGAAAGTGATGGAATGGAGGTGACAAGAGAGAAGGGAAAGGAAAAGGAGAAGAATGAGAGGGAAAAGAAAGATTGGAAAAGGAAGGAATTAACAGAATGGAATGGAATGGAAAGGAATGAAGAGTCATAATGGAAGGGAGAAATATGGGGACAGCAACAATGAGAGAGAGAGAGAGAGAGAGAGAGAGGGGGGGGGGGCGGACTGGACACTGACATATCATGAGTGTGAATACTAATGTACGGGGCCGTGCGACAGAACATATATATCTACTACTGTATCTACTACTAGGGGGGGAGGAGGCGGGGGGCTGGAAGGGTAGAGAGGGAGGGGGGGAAGAGGAGTTGAGAGATGGCAGTAGAATTAGCTGGGGGTGAGAGGAATGGAGAAGGCAGGGAAGGGGAAGAAGAGGGAAAGGAAGGGTTATTGGGTGAGGGAGCAAGAGGGATCAAGAGGGAGCAAGATGGGAAAGAAGAGCAGGGATGGTAGTGGAGGGGGAAGAGGGAGTTTTGAGGAGCAAGGGGAATAGGAGGGGAGAAGTAGAAAGGAGATGGAGGAGAAAATGAATAAGTAGAGAGGGAAGGAGGAAAGGGAGGTTGAAGGTTGGAGAAAGCATATGGGAACTGAGCAAGAGAGAAGAATAGGGGAGAGAAAAGGGTAGGAATAAGGAAGGTGACATTATTGAGGGTGAGAGAATGGGAGAACAGGGAGAGAAAATATAACAGAGGAACGAAGGAAGAAGAGAAAAGGAAGAGAAAGTCAGGAAAGAGAAAAATGGGAGAGCAGAGAAAGGAAACAGAGAGGAGTAATAAGACGGACGACATATCAAAGGAAAAGGAGAAAGAACGAAAAACGAGACAGTGGAGGAATGAATGAAACAAGAAAGTTAACAAAGATAAAGAAACAAAAGAATGCATGAATGAAGCAAGAAAATAAGTAAACGGATGAAACAGAGTAAATAAATGGATGAAACAAAAAAATTAATGAATCGATAAAGACAGGAACTATATGAATGAGTAAAGGAATGAAAGTTAGAATAACGATATGAATAAATAGCCCCCAAAATCGCGAAGGAAACGAAGGAACAACGAAACGGAAGGAAGGAAGGGAGGAAAGAGGGAGGGAAAAAAAGGGGTAAAGGGAGAGATGGAAGGAGAGAAAGAAAACTAGAAACTGATAGGGGGAAATGAAGAGGAAGAGACGAAAGGAGAAAAGGAGAGTACGAAGAGGGAGAGCGAAGGGAGAAAGGGGGAGATGGAAGGAGACAGCAGCTAGCGGAGGAGGTAGGGATGTGGAGAGAAAACAAGGGGGGGAAGGATGGAGTGGAAGAGGAAGGATGAAGTGGAGAAAACAGGAAGTAGAGAGGGAGAGAGAAAAATAAAGGCAGTAGAGAGGGAGGAAGAAAAAAAAAAAGGGCAGGAGAGGGAGAGAAGGACGGCGTCATCCAACCTGATGATTGAATTGTCTAGGAAGATATGTTGTCCATACAGGGAGGGGGAGGAGGGGGGAGAGAGGGGAAAGGGAGGAAAAGGGAAGGGAATGAATGGAAGAAGGAAAGAATGACCGAGGGAGGTAAGCAGGGGTCAATAAAGGAGGAAGAAGAACGTATGAAAAGTGGAGACAAGGACGGAGAAAGGAAGGGAGGAGAAAGGGAACCTAAAGAAATGAGAGGGAGGAAAAAGGGCAGGGACGTTGGGGTAAGAAGGATGGAGTGGGAGGTAGGGGGTAAGGAGAGAATTGGAGAGAATAGGCAAGAGGGTAGACAGAGAAGAAGTATTATTGCTTTACAAATCTTAGGCATCCCCCTTTCCTCTCCTCCCCGTTCTCTTTCCCTTCTCTCCACCCTACCGCCTCTCTCCCCATTCCCCTCTCCTCTACCTATGCTCCTCCCTCTGGTCTCCCCACCTACTTTCCCCCCTTATTTCCTCTCCCTACCTTTCCAATCTCCATCTCGATCTCTCCCTCACCCCTTCTCCACCTCACCCCACCTCATTTTTACCCTCCCCAAAACTCACCCCGTCAATTCTAACTCCTATTTCTTCCCCACTATCTCAACCTTCTCCATTCTCTCTTGTCTATAACCCTCTTCCCCCTTCCTCTATACTCCCTCCCCACTACCCCTCTCTCTGCTCCCCATTTCTACCTACCTCAATCTACCTCTTCCTTTTTTCCTTTATTCCCCCTCTGAATACTCTATCCTGTATCCGCCCTCCTCTTCCTCTCTCGATCCCTTTACTGTCCCCCTCTCTATCTGTCTCTCTTCTCACTACACCCCTGGTCTCTCCCCATCCACCCCCATTTTCTCTTTCTACATCTCTCCATCCTCTACATCTCTCCATCCTCTCCTAACCCCCTCTCTACCTCCTCTACCCCCATGCGAGCGGCAGGGAACATAAAAACAACATTAGGACCCTCACACATTTTTATTAATAAAATCTAAACGGCGGGCATACATGAATGGCTAACTACGGGGTAATGGGGAGAAGGAGGGGGAGGAGGGGACGGAAAGGGGGGAGAGCGAGTGAGGGAGTTGAAAGACAAGGAGGAATTAGGTAGGAGGTGGGGTGAGAATAGTGAGGAGAGGCGGAGGGGAACAGAAGAGGAAGGGAAGGTGGAGGGGGAGAAGAGGAAGGGAAGGTGGAGGGGGAGAAGAGGAAGGGGAGGCTGAGGGGGATGGAAAGGTGGGAGGATAGGGAGAGAGGAAGGGAGAGGAGAGGGAGGGGGGAAAGAGGGAGAAGGGGAAAAAAAGAGGGTGGGCAGAGGGAGGAAAAGGGGAAGAGGAAGAAGGAAAGAATAAGGGGAGTTTAAAGATAAGGGAAAACAGGGTAAGAAAGAAGGTGTGGGGAAAGAGAGATCGAGTGAGAAAAGAGAGGATGAGAGGAGGAGGAGGAGTGAGTGAGAGGGAAGTACGGTGAAGGTAAAGGAAGAAGGAAAGTAGGAAAAGGAGAGGAGAGGGAAGAGTTGGGAGATAAGGGAGAGGAATGAGTGAAAAAAAAAAAACAGAAAAAGGGAGAGAAAAGACAGAGAGAGGACTGGAGGAGGAGGAGGAATGGTGAAGGAGAATTAAATATGTAAGAAAGTGGGGAAAAACAAAGAAGGGGGAAGAAGAGGGAAAAAGAAAAGGGGGAGAGACGGACGTGGAGGATGGGAGAGAGAAGGGTGAAGCAAAAGAGCGGCTGATGTACTGAAAGATAGATAGAAGAGAAAAGAGGATGGAGGGGAAAAAAAAAGATGTGAGGAAGGATTAGAAGAAGAATACTAAAAGTGGAAGAAGGATGGATACGAAAGAAAAGAATATTAACGATGATAAAAAATAAAAATCTAAAAGTTCAGTGATTACAAATATTACAAAAATCCTAAAGACAATAGAAAAAACTGAGATAGCAAAACCAACGTATTACGCAAAATGAAAAAAATAAGATAAAATAACAAAGGAGCGCTGTGTGTGTGTGTGTGTGTGTGTGTGTGGAGAGAGAGAGAGAGAGAGAGAGAGAGAGAGAGAGGATAAAGGGGTAGGGACACGGTTGAAATAAGTAATGAGATAGGAGGGGAGAGAAGAGGATAAGAGGGGGGTGAAAGAGGGGGAGGAAGGGGAGAGGGGAAGAAGGGAGGGAGGGGCAGAGGAGGAAAGAGGGAGAGGGAAAGGAAGAGGAGGAGAGAAGAAGGAGAGAGCAAAGAAGGGGAGGGAAAGAGGGAATACAAGCTGTGAAAGAGGAGGTAGAGAAGAAAGGGAAGGGGAAAGGAGAGATAAAAGTGGGAGGAATGGAAAAGAGAAAAGAGAGAAGGTAGGGAGAGGAAAAGGAAAGGGGAAAAAGGAAGAGGGCCAAGATATGTGAGAGAGAGAGAGAGAGAGAGAGAGAGAGAGTTCTCTCTCTCTCTCTCTCTCTCTCTCTCTCATTCCGGTGACGTATTCCTCCCCTACAACTAAGAGGGAGGCATTCAGAAAAGAGAAAATGAGCGAGGGAGGGGGTAGGGAGGGAGGGAGGGAGGGAAAAGGGGAGGGAGGGATGCAGACGAACGGGAAGAAAGGAGGAGGGAGAGACTTGGGAGGGGGAAAGCGAGGGACTGGAAAGAAGGATTGAAGGAGGGAAGAAAAAGAGGAATGAACGGATGAATGAATGAAGGAAAGAATGAATGAATATTTAGATGAATAAAGGGAGGAAGGAAAAGATGGAGAGAGAGAGAGAGAGAGAGAGAGAGAGAGTAATGAGACCATGTACTTTACGTCCTAATGAGACACTTTCCTCCACTCTTCACCTCCCTCTCTCTCCCTCTCTCTCTCTCTCTCTCTCTCTCTCTCTCTCCTTGTCCCTACCCTTTATTTCCCCTCTTTCCTCCCCTTCACCTCCTACTCACAGCTAATTTCCAATTCCCCATTTCCTCTTTCTCTCACTCCTCCCCTCTCCACTGCCACTTCCCCACTACCCTCCCTTTACGCTGTTCTTCCTACTCTCTTCCCCATCTCCTCTCCTCCCTCTCGTTATTCCCCCTCTCTCCCCCTCCCCCTTCTCTGTCTTATGAGGAGTCAGAAATTGCTCCCCAACGCTTCCCCCTCCCCACCAATTCTCCTAACCTTCCCATCCCTATCCCCCTCCTAGCTCACCCCACTCTCCTTATATATTCTGATACTACTTCCCCATTCCTATATTACTCCCCTCTCTCTCCCTGCACCACCACCTCTCCTCTCTCCTTCCTTCCACTCCTCCTCCTTCCTTTATTCATCTCCTTATCCCTTTCCCCTCCCTCTCCCCTCTTCCTTTCCCAACCCTTCTCCCTTCTCCACTCACCCTCCCATTCCTACCATGACGCCAGAAATTACCCCTAACCCCCCCCCCCTCCTTTTCCGCACCCACTCTCCTTCATCTATTCCTTATCCCTCCGACTCTCCCAACGGACAGTCAGAAATTAACCTCCCCTTCCCTCTCCCTGCCACTCGCCACTCCCCCTCTCACATTCACCTTTCCCTCTCCCCTCCGATCCCCTCCCCTCACCTCCCTTTCCTTCCACACACCTTTCTGTCCCCCCTCTCTCCTAATCCCCTTCCCTCTCCCTCCGATTCCCTACCCAACCCATCCCTTCCTCTCCCTATCCTCCCGCTCCCTCCTCCCCACTCGATGTAATTTGTATGTAGATAACATCTCGTATATCAATGACAACTGGGTCCCTCCCCCTCCCTCCCCCCTCCCCCCCAGGATCAGAGGGGGGAGGGAAAAATGGACTGACGAACCACTGGACAGGAGAGAGGGGTCAGATGAAAGGGCAGGTGAAAGGGGGGAGGAGAAGGA
Organism: Coenobita brevimanus; assembly: GCF_032717465.1. NCBI lineage: Eukaryota > Metazoa > Arthropoda > Malacostraca > Decapoda > Coenobitidae > Coenobita > Coenobita brevimanus. The sequence goes on from NC_137038.1 coordinate 282,788, forward strand.
GGGATGGAGGGGGGGGAAAGATGAGGGTAGGTGAGAGAGGGGGGAGGAAGGGTAAGGGAGGTGAGGTGAGATCTGTGTGCGTGTGCGTGTGTGTGTGTGTGTGTGTGTGTGTGTGTGTGTGTGTGTGTGTGTGTGAGAGAGAGAGAGAGAGAGAGAGAGAATCAATAAAGGATAACAAGAGCGAATGAGACAAATACATAAAAAAGACGAGACGGAAAGAATGAAAAAATGAATTAAATCCTCAGATAAGAAAATATGCAAAGAAAGAGACGCAACGAAAGCAAAGACAACAAGAAAGAAGGAAAGGAAGAAAGAAGGAACGAAGAAAGGATGGGAAAAAAAGGAGAAACAGGCAGAATGATGAAGATGGATGTAAAAATATAAGCAATACGACTAGAAAGGAAGGAAGGAAGAAAAGGAATGAAGGGAGTAAACAAGGAAGCACGAAATAATGGAAAAAAAAGGGAAAGGAAACAGGATGAGTCAAAGGAGAAAGATCACAGGGAGGAAAGATGGAAGGAAGGAAGAAGGAAGAAAATGAACGAAGGAAGATAATGTATTCAGAGAGATGCCGAGACAAGATCCTTCACTTACCACCCATCACCTCCCATCACCAACAATAACAATAACAACAACACGGTGAGAGAGAGAGAGAGAGAGAGAGAGAGAGAGAGAGAGAGAGAGAGAGAGAGAGAGAGAGAGAGAAACTCAAATTAGAGATACGACAAGAATAAAGGCAATTAAAGAAACCTTAGACAAAATGAGAGGACAAAGAGAGAAAAATAAAGATAGGTCTAATCTAAATGACTAAAGAAGGGCAAAGAAAATTAAAGACTAGGAGAAAAGTAAGCAAGAGGTCGATATGTAAAGCAAACTACAGACAGGAAGGCAGTCTGAGATATCAAGAGAATTAAAGCCAATTAGAGATAGTTAGAGAAAGGTAAAGCCAATTAGAGATAGAGAAAGACATAAAGAGAAACGACCATTACCAACCTGAACTTACGAGGTGATTTGGCCTTAACTATGGAGCTTAATCTCTCTCTCTCTCTCTCTCTCTCTCTCTCTCTCCAAAAATGACATTAAAAAAAACTCAAGAAGGGAAATCATGTATGATAAGTAAAAATTAAGAGAGAGAGAGAGAGAGAGAGAGAGAGAGAGAGAGAGAGGTATGTAATCAAGGTGAGAGAAAGCCTACCTGTTCATATTATGCTAATGATTCACTACCTGCCTCCCTTCTCACCTGCCTCATTTACCTGCCTCATCACCCTACCTGCCGCTCTCTCTCTCTCTCTCTCTCTCAGGAAATGGGAAAGGGGGAGGGAGAGGATAGTGTGAGGAAGGTAAGAGAGAAGGGAGGAGGAGTGAAGGGTTTCTGGAGGGGAAAAAAGGAGGGGAAGAGTAAAGACGGGGAGCTGGAAAGGAATCGGAAGTTGGAAATGAATGGAGGGAAGGGAGGAGATGGAGAAGTGAGGGGGAGAGAGAAAATGGGATGGGCACGAGAATGTGGGAGGGAAAGATTATGCGAGGGGAGGGGGGAAGGCGAGAGAGAAGAGAGAAATGTAAGCACATGGAAAGTAAAACAATGTGGAGCAAAGGGAGACACTGAGAGGGGAGAGAGGTGGGGAGAAAGTGTAGGGAAGGGAGAAGGGAGATGGGGAGAGGGAAGAGGAAGAAAAGAGGGGAGAATGCAGAGAGGGGGAGGGTTACGGGGTGGAAAGCTATGAGGGAAAGGAAGGATGAGGGGAAGTGGATGAGGGGAGGGGAGGAAGGAAGGGGTAAGAGGAGGGTAAAATATTAGGGGATGGATGATGTAAGGGTGAGGGGAGAGGGACGAAAGGGAACGGGGTAAGGAGAGAGGTGAAGGGGGTAAGCGGATGAGGGGAAGGGGAAGAGGGAGTAGAGGGAAAGAAAGTGAGGAAGGGGTTGAGGGGAGGGGGTGAGAGGCGGTTAAGAAAGGTGTAGAGTGGTGGGTGAGGGGAGTAGTGGAGAAGGGGAGAGAAGGGCAAGGAGGGGGGCTGGGAAAGGAAGTGAGGAAAGGCTCCGGGGGTTGGAATGAGGGTAGGACGGTGAGGGGTAGGGGCGGGGGGAGAAGGGAGGGGAGGGGAATGGGGGTGGGGGAAGATAACAGCCCGGATCCCACTATCTTGAAGGTATATTGAAGGAAGTCCATTAGAGCAGCCTTCCTCACACACACACACACACACACACACACACACACACACACACACACACACACACACACACACACACACACATCAAAATCCCGAACTTAAACATCGAAAGAAAATAATAATAATAAAGACAATCTCTAATAAATTTTTTGCCGTGTGATGCTGGGTAGGGCAATTAGCACGGGCATTAAGCATTTATATATTCATGTTGGCACTCATATATTTATAAAGGTACATTGGGGATTAATATACATAGCCCTCTGTATGGTCCTACCGCCCCAGCATTCATAACCTGTGTACATGTCGGTTTATTGGGTCTACACAGGTATACATGCAGGCTTGGAGGTAGGCATAACCTGAAAATACGTACACATAAAAACTGATATACATAGCCCTTCATGGCCCTATCGCTCCCACATTCATAACCTGTGTACATGTAGGTTTATTGGCCATACATGGGTATACATGAACACTGGTATACATGTGGACGTCAGAATAAACACATACAAAACTTACACACATTAATGCCGGTAAACACAGAGGCATCAGCATATGCATACATAAAAACTGGCATAGATCATCATAGTCACGCAAACCCTGTCTCATACCAATAAAGGTAGTATGAGGGGCAAGCACAAAGTGGGAGAGTACCAAATAATAATAATAACTATAATAATAATATATAATAATAATAATAATAATAATAATAGTAAATAAAAAGCCACAAGTTCACTCACTCTTCAAAACCTTCCGAAATTCCAGCTCCACCTCACATAGAAGATCCGCACAATAATTTCACATCGTAACTCCTGTGACGTAGACAAATCATTCCGTCGACTGTCGTATTTTCGCCGTTTCGTGTTTTTGTAGATTTTGTGCTATTTGTTGCATTCGTGTTTGATACTGTGCTTTGACGATTTCGTGTTTTTCCTGGATTCTTTTTTTTTTTTTTATAATTTCATGTATGTTGATTTCTTGATCTGGGGTAATTATGTTTTGTCGACTTTGTACTTTCGCTAATTCCGCACTTTTGCTGATTCCGTGTTTTGTTAAATTCGTGATGCTGTTGGTACTGAAAAGTATGTTTCTATTTTCCTTATATCTGTGTGCCTATTTCAACAAGTTAATTAAAATACAATGCTTGAGGGTGGGATAAAGGGAGGTGTATGGTAACGAAAACAACGAATACACATGAAAGCATGCAATTATAAAAATGCCCACAAAAACGTACTATCACACACACACACACACACACACACACACACACACACACGCACGTACGTATACACACGCATGCATAAAAACACCAGCACGTACACTTCCTTTGAACGAATCGACACATGCACACATACACGCACACACGAATACACACGCACACGCAAGCTACCGGTACTGTTATTGTTGCCAGGCGAGGGGGAGGGGAGAGGAGAGCAAGGGGAGGGAAGGGTTGGGGGATCGGGAGAGAAGAGAACAGGGGAGGGAAATGAGTGACAGAGAGGGGAGACTAGGAGGGAAAGGGGAGAGAACAGAGGGGAAGGCAGAGGAAAGGAGGGAACTGTGAAACTGAATGGGGAAAGGGAAAGGGTGAAAAGAGAGGAGGGGAGAGGAGGGGAATATAAGAGTTGGTGAAGGGGAAGAAGTGAAGGGATGGAAGGGGAGAGGGAGAAAGTTGTGTAGGGGAATACAATGGCGTAAAAGGGGGGGGGGGAAGAGGATGATGTGGGGGAGCAGTAGGAAAGGAGGGAGGGAAGGGTGAGAAAGGAAATGGAGGGATGGGGGGAAGACAGAGTGAGGAGAGGGATGAATGGTTAAGCAGAGGGAAAGGGTGCATAAAGAAGGCTAAGGTGAGGACAGGAAGATGAGGGGAGAGATAGGGGTGAGGAGAAAAGATGGGGAGGGGAAGAAAAAGAACAAGTGAACACAGGGCAAAGGGAGAAAGGGGAGAGGGGAAGAGTGAATAAGAAAAATAAAATAACAGAGGTACAGGCAGAGGGACAGGATAGATGAAAGGTGTGAGAGACAGCAGAGGTGAGGGAAGGAGTGAGGGGAAATGAGGGGTGAAGTTGGTGAGGAGAGAGGTGGGGAAGTAAAGGGAGACAGGGAGGAGAGGGGAGGGAAGAAAAGGAAGGGAAAGGACGTGAGGAGAGGGATGGGGGAAACAAGAGAAGGGAGAGGGGAAGGAAAGTGAGGGTGAGGGAGGGGAGGGAAGTGATGGATGAAGAGAGGGGAAATGAGGGGTGAGGGAGGACAGGGGAAGTGAGGGGTAAGGGAGGAGAAGGGAAGTGAGGGGTAAGGGAGGAGAAGGGAAGTGAGGGGTAAGGGAGGAGAAGGGAAGTGAGGGGTAAGGGAGGGGAAGGGAAGTGAGATGAGAGAGAGGGTCACATCTGGGCAAAATTAGATCAGGTTACCCCCCTTCTCTCTCTCTCTCTCTCTCTCTCTCTCTCTCTCTCTCTCTCTAAAAACAACCATCAGACTCAAACCCTTAAAACACTTCCCTGCACAGTCATAATTTCATTCAGAACCATAAAACAGCCAATCCTCACAATCGCACACAATCTCACAAAACAGATACCACAGTCATAACCTCAAAGAACACAATCATAATCTACCATACCTGCAAAAAATGCTCTCCAATTTGTACTCCTTTGTATTTCCTTTCTCTCTTTCTCTCTCTCTTATCATCTCCCCCTTTCCGTTTAGTCACGCTTCCCCCTCTTCTTCTCACTCTCACCCTCACTCTCTCTCTCTCTCTCTCTCTCTCTCTCTCTCTCTCTCTCTCTCTCGCTCCTCCTTCCCCCCTTCCCTCTCTCTCCCTCCCGATATGAGATAACATCAGCTGTTTTTGATGGAAGTAACACGCTCAGTGTGTGTGTGTGTGTGTGTGTGTGTGTGTGTGTGTGTGTGTGTGTGTGTGTGAGAGAGAGAGGGGGGGCGGGCCAGAACTACTACCAAGTTGAGAAGCCTCTGTTGCTACGAGTTAAAGAGGAACACCACGAATGTTGGTTGTAATGTTAGTAGTTGCAATGGTGGTAGTAGTAATGTTGGTAGTTAAAGTGGCATCTGTTGGTTGTGGTAATGGTGATAGTTGCGCTGATGTAGTTATTGTGATTGTTGCACTGTTATTTGTTAGTTGTGGTGATGGTAATGTTGGTAGTTGTGGTGATGGTAATGTTGATAGTTGTGGTGATGGTAATGTCGGTAGTTGTGGTGAGAGTGGTAGTAACGTTAATATTCGTTGTGATGTTGGTAGTGTTAGTAATAATGTTCCTTATGTACAGGTCTTTAAGAACCTAATTTACATATCAACCTACATATTTAAATCCCACTTCAGTATCTCAAAATTTCCCCCTTTAAATTCTCTTTGTCCCTTTAAATCCTCCTCTCACATATTTTACATCCCCTACATACTTATTTCCCATCAATACAAAACCAACCAGCACATTTAAACCCCTCTTCAACATTTTTAAATCTCCCCCATTTAAATTCCAATTGAGGCATTTAAACCTCCTACCTAGCCATTTAAATCCCCCAGCAAACTGTAATCCCCCATCTATCATCCAAAATCCCTTACCTAGCCACTTCCTCCTCCGACCAGCTTCAACCCTCCCATCCACACCATCATCATCTTGTCACTACGAAATGAAAAAAAAAAAAAAAAAGTACTGTTTTTGACATTTCATTTTCGCCTCTCCCTCCTCCTCCCTACCTCGCCGCCTTCGTCTTCTCCAGCTCTTTCCTTCGTCTTCTATAGCCTTCTTTCTCTTCTTGAGAGAGAGAGAGAGAGAGAGAGAGAGAGAGAGAGAGAGAGAGAGAGAGAGAGAGAGAGAGAGAGACGGGGGACAAGTTGTAACAACTGGTTCTAACTGCATAACCTAATCAAGAGTGAGAGAGAGAGAGAGAGAGAGAGAGAGAGAGAGAGAGAGAGAGAGAGAGAGAGAGAGAGGACCCTACTCTCTTATCTCCCTACCTTCAATCCTCACTGTCTCTTTACATTTCTTTCTCTCACCATCCTTGCCTCCCATCCTCCTTCCACACCTCCCTCTTTCTTTCCATCCTCCTATGCATGCCTTCCTCCCAATCTCTCCAGTGGTCTTTTTTTCAGTCTAGTTTCTTTATCATTACCTTCCTGTTCTTCTACTTATTTATTCTACCTTCCTACCATCCTCCATCTACGCCTCCTACTTCTGATCTACTACTTCTGTTCTCCCTTTCCTGCCTCTATCTCTTCTTCTGCCTCCCCATTTCCCCATCTAACTCCTGATTGCCTATATTCTTACTTCCATCCCTGGCTGCCTACTTGCCCACTTCCCAACTTAGTCTTCCAATCCTTGCTTGTCTACAGTCCTAAATATTCTTCTGTCTTCTTATCTCCTACTAACTTTCTACTTTCTTGCCCTCCTACCTCCATCATTCCTTGCCCATTTCTTCACCTATTACCGTGCCTTCTTGCCTACCTCCCTGCCTGCCTGTCTGCCTGCCTGTCTGCCCCAGCTCGACCACCTCACCATAAACATCCCAACTTACTGCCTCCAGACGCACCCTTAAACTTCACTTGTCAGAGCTGTGTGTGTGTGTGTGTGTGTGTGTGTGTGTGTGTGTGTGTGTGTGTGTGTGTGACTATTTGGCTATTCACACATACAAGCTACACAACCTGTAAGGGTGTATGACTACTCAATAGTACACACACACACACACACACACACACACGGATATCCACTTTAGTATACATTTAACCATTGCCATATGCATATATCCTCGGGTGGGATGGGTGGGGAAGGTGATTCAGTATATCATGCACACACATTCGTCAGTATACATAAAACACACTCGTTCTCCCGCCTAACAATTAAACTCACACACACACAAAAAAAAAGCGCACAAACACAGGAAAACATAAAAAAAACAAAAACCCTGGTGCTGTCAACACTATTTTTCCGCCAATCAAATTTGAGCCCAGCATAAGGGGGCGTGGCCAGGGGGCTTAGGGCGATCCTGATTGGTTTAGAAAAATATGACATCACTGGCGGGCGACCAATGGGAGGCTAGGGAATAAAAAATAAGGGTTTGATATATGGCAGGTTGAGCGCTGTATGAGTGACGGGGGGTTGGGGAGAGAGAGCGAGGGTGAGATAGATAGATGGAGACAGACAGATACAGATAGATACATACATAGAGAGAGAGAGAGAGAGAGAGAGAGAGAGAGAGAGAGAGAGAGGAAGGTATGCTAGGATGGTCTGGCAAAGGAGAGAGGAAGAATGTACGATGGAAGTATGACAAGGTAAGGAGAGAGAAGGTTAGGAAGGATCAGGCTAGGACAAAAAAATAATAAGGCTGAATTAGGCATGGGTTAGGCAAAATTAGGCAAGTATAAGATTACAATCAGACTAATAGGATAAGCACTGGTAAGGGAGGGAAGGGCAATCTACACAGGATCAGACAAGGATAGGATAAGGATGAGGCAAATAAGATAAGAGTAAGATAAAGATTTCGGAAAGGTAAGTGGAGTATAAAATCACTAAACTGGGCAAGGCATGGTAAACTAAGATAAGGCATGTATAAAACCAAGTATGAGGTAGCATTAAACAGGGATAAGGAAGAATTACGCAAGATAAGGCATGATTAAGACGCGTCAGACAGGATAAGACCAGCAAAGCAGGATAAAACAAGTATAAGGACCAGTGTAAAGCAACATTAAACAAGGATAAGGAAGAGTTAGGCAATATTAAGCATGTATAAGGCACGTGTGAGGAAGTATAAGGAAGTTAAGAGGAACAAGAGTATGAACAGCATGAGCAAGAGCAGGAGTAGCAGGTTAAAGCAGATATACCCAGCAGACTCGCAGGATCCAGTCATGGGGGAGGCAGGCAAGCAAGCAAAGAGAGGAGGACACGAGGAGTGCAGGAGAGAGGAATGGACAGGAGAGGAGAGGAAAGAGGTAGACGGAAGGGAGGGAGAGACAGCTAAGAAAGGAAGGAAGGGAGAGATGGGCTGAGAAAGAGAGGTCGAATGAAAGATGAAAAGAAAAGAAGGAAGAGGAACGCTGCGGGGAGAACAGAGGAAGATGACGATAAGGAAGACAGAAAGGTTGACGAAAGATATCTGGCAGGGAAACAGGTAGGTAGGATGAGAGGAAAAGAAGGTTAGGAAGAGGAGGAAAGTAGAGAGACGTAGAAGGAAGACAGAGGGAGAGAGACAGACAAGACAAAGGTAACAGAAGAGATCGAGGGACAGTAGTAAGAAAAAGATCAGAAAATAAAAGTACGGGAACATATCAAGGAAGAAGGAAATGAGAAGAGAAAAATGGAGAGGAGTAAAAGCCGAAAACAGAAGGAAAAAAGAAAGGTGAATAAAATAGACTAGGGAGGAACATGAGGAAATTGGAGAAAAGGAAAGGAGGGAAAGATGCAAGAAAAGATGGAAGGACAAATGGGCAATAAAAGGAGGAGAAGGAAAGGAAAAAAGTATGAGGAGAAATCAAACTAGTTGTGGAAAGAGGAAAGAAAGGAAAAGGAGGAAAAAAGGAAAGGATAAAAATAGAGGTTTAAAAGGAACAGTAGAGAAAAAGGTTCAGGTGTGAAGAGAAAGACTAATGAGGAAGGATCAGGTGTGGCAGAGGAAGGAAGGAAGGCAGAAGGAAGTAAGGACGGAAGGGAAGGGATGGTAAGAAGGGAGGGAGGGAGGGAGTGGGAAAGAAAAGAGGAGGAACTAAAGAGGAAAGTAAGAAAGGAAGAAAAGAATGAGAAATGAAAGAAATGAACCAAAGGAAGGAAAGAAGAGAAAGAGAAGGAAAGGGAGGGAGGATGGGGAGGAGAAGAAATGCAGGCAAAAGAGAAGTGAAGATGAGGAGACTGGAAGATGGAGATGAAATAATGAAAAAAAAAAGGGAAGACAAGATGAAAGATGAAAAGAGGAAAGAAGAGGTGAAAGAAGAGTATGAAGAGAGGAGAGCATGAGGGGATGAGAGCACCCTTGATCACTAATTTAGAGTGTATATTTTCGAGAATTTGTGAACACTATTGCACACTTGGATGGAAAAGAGAGAGGGAGAAAGAGGAGGGGGGGATGAGGGATGAAGACGGAGGGGAAGAAGGGAAAGAAAAGGGGAATAAAATGGACTCTACCTCCTTTTCTCCCCATCCCCTCCCGTCCACATCCTTGCTCTCCTTTCTTCCTTTCCCTTTCCCCTCCCTTCCCCTTCCTTCCCTCCCTTCAGGAGCCCTGGATGAAAAATAGTGGAGAGAATTGGACAATAAGGGGTGGAAAATGGGCGAGCAAATGGGGGGTAAGAGGCAATGGCCGATAAATAATGATAATGGGGAGAATCTTGAGTTAAGGGATTTTTTATTTCCACGTTCTTCTCCTCCCCAATTTACTTAATGTTTATCTTCCTTTATTTCCACCCCTTTTCCTTTTCCCTCCCTCTACTCAGCGCTAATCTTCTCTCCCCGTTCCTCTTTATTATCTTTTTCTCTTTATGTACTTCTCTATGTTCAGTTCTTTTATTCCCCTTCCTTTGCGTTCGTCTTCATTTCCTACAGTTTCTAAAAATCCCTAACTCATTTTTTCCTTAACATGTACCTATTTCTCTGCTTTACTTTCCTCTTAATATTTCCCTTCTTCTTTCTTTATTCCCCCTTTCCCTTCCCTTCTTCTTTCCCCCCCCCCTCTCTCTCTCATGACCTTCAGTACTATAAAACTATTGAAATCTATCCAAACATCTCGAAATGAATGGATCTTGATTGCAGCTCTCTTTTATTCATTTTTCTCTTTAATATTAGCTCTCTTTAATATTCGCTCTCATTTTTCTCTTTAATATTAGCTCTCTTTAATATTCACTCTCTTTAATATTCCGGCACTAGCGAGAGGTGAGCCGAGTCGGAATCTCTTGAAACTGCTGGAGTTTTTAGCAGTTCTCAAACCGAAATATTTATAAGGGTAAACATGCAGCTGAGAGAGAGAGAGAGAGAGAGAGAGAGAGAGAGAGAGAGAGAGAGAGAGAGAGAGAGAGAGAGTGAGAGAGAGAGAGAGAGTCTAACTTCTAGACACACATACGAAGACAGACGTAAAGATAAACAGACATGCACGTTCACGCTGCGCACGCACGCACGCAAGCACGCACGCACACACACACACACACACACACACACACACACACACACACACACACACACACACACACACCAAGCCTATCAAGTCTAAAAAAAAATGTTATTGGTAATTTCCCAAGTGAGTTGCCATACGTAACTGGCAACTCAACGACACGCCGACCGTTATTTCCTAAACTATTCAAAAATTCAAACTGCCAACGGTCAACGGACAAACGTACGAACTTCCTCCCTGGAGACCTCGATTTTTTCCTCCCTTTTTTTTTTCCTTATTTTATTATTTTCATTCTTATTTTTTGGGGAAAAATGTCAGGTAAGGGAGAGGAGTTGTGGAGAAATATGAAATGAAGAGGTAAGGGAAGGGAAGGGAGGAGAGTGAAGGGAAGAGAATAGAGGAGAAGGAAGGGAAGGGAACGGAAGGAAGGGAGGGAAAGAAGACGGAAGAAAATGGAAATGAAGGGATCGGCAGACAGGGAAAGGGAAGGGAAAGCAATTGGAAGGATAAGAGAGGAAGAGCAGATCAGAAGATATAGAAGTGATGGAACAGGAGGCAGGGAAGGGAAGAAGAGGAGAGGAGAGGAATGAAGAGAGAGAGAGAGAGAGAGAGAGAGAGAGAGAGAGAGAGAGAGAGAGAGAGAGAGAGAGAGAGAGAGCAAGCCGTTCTCAAGCCTACCTTAATGAAAATTTATCCCAGGCCCCGCCAGAAGACAGGAGAAGGCTTTTAATAACAGACCCGGCTTAATACATTGATGACGGGGGGGATGGAGAGAAGAAGGGGGAGAGGAGGGGGGGAGAGGAGAGGAGGAGAGAGAAGGAAGTAAATGAGAGGAAGGAATAAGGAAGTATGAAGGACGAAGGAAAAAGCACAGGATGAAAGGTGGACAGGAGTTTGGGAGTAGAAATGGAGAAAATTGGAAAAAAAACAAAAAAAGAGTTGGGATGGTAATGGAAGAGAGGAGAGTGTGTGCAGGAGAGCAGAGAGGAAAGGAAGGGTTGGGGAAGGACGGAAAAGGGGGAAAATGAGAGGAAGGGAAGGGGGAAAAGGAGAGGAAGGGAAGAAGGAAAAGGAAAGGGAGGAAAGGGAGATGAAGGAAAAGGAAAGGGAGGAAAGGGAGATGAAGGAAAAGGAAAGGGAGGAAAGGGAGATGAAGGAAAAGGAAAGGGAGGAAAGGGAGATGAAGGAAATGTAAAGTAAGGAAAGGTGATGACCATTTATAAGACGGGGAGAGGGGAAAAGGGAGGAGGGGGGAGAAAATGAGGTGGTGAAATGATGTAAGAGAGGAGTGTGAACGAAAGGGAAGTAGGGAAAAGCGATGACTGAAGAGGCAGGGAAGGTGATGAGACGGGAGGGAAGCGAGGAAGATGGGAAGAGGAAGAGTGAGGAGAGAACTAAGAAAGGAGGATACGCGTCAGGGAAAGGAAAAGAGAGAGAGAGAGAGAGAGAGAGAGAGAGAGAGAGAGAGAGAGAGAGAGAGAGAGAGAGAGAGAGAGAGAGAGAGAGAGAGAGAGAGAGAGAGAGAGAGAGGAGGGGGGAGAAGAAAAATGGGCACAATTTTCCCTATTTCCCTTAACTTTCCTCAACCTTTCTCTCCCCAGATACCAAACTTCCTCACACAACACTTCCCCTCCCCTCCTTCCCATCTCGTGTCTCTCATCCTCCCCTTACCTTAATCTCTCTCTCTCTCTCTCTCTCTCGCCAGTCAATCACCCCACTCCTTATGCTAATTCCTCACACCAATTATAACTCTTGGGGAGAAGCCTACAAAAGTGTCTCCCCTCTCTTTCTCTCTCTCTCTCTCTCAAGTGGGTCTGGGATAAGGCTGGGGTGATTAAAATAAAGCGCAATGGAAAAGTTTTAAATTTTATTGGATTTAAGGCATGGATGGTTTGTGGCGGGGAGGGGGGGGGAAAGGAGAGAAAATGGGAGAGAAGGGAAGTTGGGAAAAAACTGGGAAGAGGGATAGATTAGGGAGAGGGAAGAAAGAGGGCAGGAAGAAGAAAGTGGGATGGGGGAGACAGGGAAGAAGAAAATAGGAAAAATTGGACGAGAGAGGTATTGCAGGAGAAGAAATGGAGGGGAAACGTAGGAACGTTGAGGGAGGGAAGGAGGAATAGCGAAAGAAAAATAGGAAAATGGGAAAAGAAGAGCAGAAAGAGGAAAGAAAAAAAAGCGAGAGGAAAGAGTGGGAGTAAGATGGAGGTAAGAGTAAAGAGGAGAGGGAAAAGTAAGAATAGGAAGACGGAGGGGGGGAATAAAATGGAGAGAAAGCTGAAAGTGGAAGGAGACGGAAGGGTAAAAGTGAAAGACGAAAGAATGGGAGGCAGGGAAAGGAGGGAGAGAAAGCGGAGGGACTAGACTATTAAAAGAGAGAAAGGTAAAGAGGTTACGTGAGAACTCGGGGGAAAACGTGTGGGAAAATAGATGAAAAACACGAGAAAGGGGGTGACAAGGTAAAAACAAGACTAAAATAAAGGGAAGAAAATAACAGGAAAGAAAAGAGAAAAGGATTGGGGAATACGTGAATATGGAAAGAAAACGGAGAATACAAGGATAAAGAAACGAATAAGAAAAAAAAAAAACATAAGTGGAGGGGGATTCGGAGAGAATGCATAAAAGTGGGAGAAGTCAAATATAGAAATGAAAACAAAGAGGGAGAGAAAGAATGGAGAGGTGGCACACACACACACACACACACACACACACACACACACACACACACACACACACACACACACACACACACACAAATGGGAAAAGAAATAAGGGTGGGAAAGTGAGACAAACCTGAAAAAAATGAGAGAGAGAGAGAGAGAGAGAGAGAGAGAGAGAGAGAGAGAGAGAGAGAGAGAGAGAGAGAGAGAGAAATAAGGCTGGAGGTGGGAGACGAGAGAAAAAAAGAGAAGGCTGATGAAAAATAAAGAAGAGAGCGGGGCAAATTAAAAAAAAATAAAATGCTGAAGGATGAAGATGAGAAGGGAGAGAAAGAGAAAAAAAAGGAAGAAAGAATGTGAGTGGTGGGAAGAGCACAAGACGAAGAAAGAGAAAAAGGTGGAAAACAGACCGAACACTGGTGAGGAAAACAGAGGAAAACGTGGAAGAAAGCAGGGTGAGATGGGGAAACCAGAATAAAAAGGAAAAGGGGAGGGGGGAGAAAAAGGCAAGGGTCGAGATATGAAAAAGAAACGAAAGGAATGGGATAAAAAAGGGAAGAGAAAAAGAAATGAGGTGGGGGCAAAGAGTAAAAAAAAAAAGAGAGAGAGAGAAAGAAAGAAAAGTGGAAAACAGGAGGGTGGGGGTCCTAGAAAAGTTAAAGGAGCTGCTATTTTGGGACTCGAAAGAAGAGAAAAAAGGACTGATGGGAATATATAAAAAAAATCTGAAAAAGAAGTCATGAAAACGGGGACGCATCATATATTAAACAACAACACGAACGAAGGAAAAGGAATGGTGAAGCAGCAGGGTGAGGACGAGAAATTGCACATAGGAAAAATTATGAAATAATGCCAAGAAAAGAGGATGAAACATGAAAAAAAAAAAATGGTATACAAAGACAAAGGTAGAGTAAATCGGTGACGGGAAATTGCACACAGGAAAAATGAGTAAATATGAGCTTGGGGGAGAGGAATTTAGAGATGGAAAAGGGAGAAGAAATCCATGCTGAAAAAAAAAATCATGAACATATACAATAAAAATTTATAAAACAGAGATAAACAGAATGGTGGGGTAGGGATGGGGATGGGGTGTGTGAGGGCAGAAAAAGCAGCAGTTCCGTGTAAGTAAGGTTGTATGGGGAAGAGGAAGAATGGAGATGGGATGGAAAGGGATGGGAATAGGGTCAGAAAGAATGGGATGTGGGGGGGATGTGAGGGTGCAAGGCAAAAAGGACCTGGTACTGAGAGGCTCCGTTCTGGTGGGGATGAGCCAGGATGGGTTGGGCTGGGCTGGGAGGTAGGGTGTAGTAGTGGATGGGGGATGGGGATATTGGTGGGGGATGGGGGGATGAGGAGAATAGGTGCAGCAGTAAAAGGAGCAGGGACTGAGCGGTTCCGTTCGGGCAGCCGGTAACAATTGCCGGTGTAAACTTGGCCCTCCAAAGTTAGCCCAATTAATTCGTAGAGTAATCAGTCGACCTCACCTCTACGCATCCTGATGAGGCAGGCAGGGCAGGGACAGAGGGGAAGGAATGGGAGAAAGGGGAAAAAGGTGACGGGAAGGGACTAGAGCGGCAGGGGACGGAAGGGTAAAGAGGGGAAAGAGGGAGGAAGGAAAATGGAGGAAGGAGAGGCACAGCAGAAATGTGAGAAAAGGGAAAAGTATGAGAGGAAGGGACTAGAGGGGCAGGGATGGAAGGGTAAAGAGGGGAGTGAGGGAAGGGGGGAAAAAGAGGAGAGGGAGGGACTGGAAGGATATATGAGGTAAAGGAGATAATGTGAATGGGGGAAAATGGAAGGATGGAGAGAGGAAATGCGGGGAAGAAGCAAGTGGAGCGAAGGAGTGAAGTAAAACAGGGAATGAGGGTAGGAAAGGGAAAAGAGTGGTGGGAGAGGAAGAAATGGGGGAAGGACGGAAGTAAAGAATGGAAGAGTTAAGAAAACATGGGAGGGAAAGACTGGAAGAATTTAGGGAGGGGAGAACGTGAGGAAAGAATGGAAAAGGAAGGGAAAGAGGAAAGAAGAGAGAAGGAAGGTAGGGGAAGGAAGGACTGGAACAAAAAATAAAATAAAATAAAAGGGACGGAAAAGGAAGGAGGTGAAGGATAGAGGGAAGGGAAGAAGGAGGGATAGAAGGAAAGCTGAGAAAGGGGGAAGTCGATAGGGAAGGGAGGCAGGGAGGGAATGAGGGTGGATTAAATGGGAGAAGGGCAGTAGGATGGATAGGGGTATATGGAAAAATAGGGAGGGGGAGGAGAGGGAGCGAATAGGAAAGGAGGGGAAGAGAATACAGGGAGAACAGAAGGAAAGGGAAGGGAAGGGAGGAGGGGTGAACGAGTGAGAAATGTGGGGAATGCTAAGCAGGGAGAATAAAGAATATGAAGAAAGTAGGAAGGGGGGAGGGAAAAACAAAGAGAAAGGGGAGTGAAAGGAGGGGAGGAAAGGAGGGGGCAAAAAAAAAAAAAAGATAAAGGTACAGCAGGAGAGGAAGAAGAGAAGGAGGAATAGGGAATGTTGGAGAGAACGAGTGGAGAAAAGGGAGGGCGGATAGCGAGAGAAATGGTGACGGAAGGGGAGAAAGGGAAGATACAGTAAACGAGGTAAAGGAAGGGGTGGAATGAGGTGAGGGAAGGGGAGGAGAGGGGGAAATATCAGGAAAGTAAATTGTTCCAAATTCTCTCTCTCTCTCTCTCTCTCTCTCTCTCTCTCTCTCTCTCTCTCTCTCTCTCTCTCTCTCTCTCTCTCTCTCTCTCTCTCTCATTCTCTCTCTCTCTCTCTCTCTCTCTCTCTCTGATACAAACAGAAAACTGTCCTCGGTATGTATGCATGTATGTTAGTGAGTACGTGTGTGTGTGTGTGTGTGTGTGTGTGTGTGTGTGTGTGTGTGTGTGTGTGTGTGTGTGTGTGTGTTTAATTTCAAGCATGCAGTTCAATTTGGGGTCCCCTGTCTGCCGTTTTATGCCGGCCACTCGAAAAATCTCACCCCCTCCCTTCCCTTCCATTCCATTCCCCTCTCTTCCATTCCCTTCCCTTCCTGTCTATTCCATTCCCTTCCATTAAATTCCCATCCACTGTATTTCACTTCTTGCCGTCCTTTCCATTACTTTCATTCGCCTTCCTTCTATTGCACTCCCTTCCCTTCCCTTCTCTTCCCCTCCCCTCCCCTCCCTTCCCTTCCCTTCCCTTCCGCACCACGGTTCTGCGATATTTAAATGAATTTTTGAGGTACTGTCCGCTCTATTAAAGGGAGGGGAGGGGAGGGGAGGGGAGGGGAGGGGAAGGAAGTGGAGGGGAGGGGAGAACTGGAAAAGGGCATGCTAGGGAGGAGAGGGGAGAGGAAGGGGTGGTAAAGGTAGGGGACGAATGGAGAGCAGAGGAGAGACGAGGAGAGGAGATGGGAGAGAAAAGAAATGAAAGGGAGGAAATGAAAATATGAAGAAACTATGGAAGGGAAGGAAGGGGAAAGGAATTAACTATTAAAAACAGAATGTACATCAGAGAACTAAAACAGAGGGGAGAGGGTTAATTAAAATATGAGAGAGAGAGAGAGAGAGAGAGAGAGAGAGAGAGAGAGAGAGAGAGAGAGAGAGAGAGGGGGGGGAAGGGAAGGAGGAGTTTGGGAGAGAATGGGAGGAAATGGGGAGATGAGGGAGGGAGGAAGAATGGCAAGCACGGAGGGAGGGTTAGGGGGAAGGAAGAGCCAGAAGGGAGGGAGGGGGGAGAGGGCATGATGGGAGTGAGGAAGGGAGGACCGGGTGGAGGGAGGTAGACATAAGCCAATCACACAGCTGTTACATCCAACACATTCCATCAATTATCCTGTACTCTTGTGGAGCAAAGACTGGCACGCAGGGAGAGAGAGAGAGAGAGACAGGGAGGAAGGGAGTGAGTGAAGGGGGAGGGAGACAGGATGGATGGCTGGGACAGAGGGAGGAAATGGGAGTAAAGATAAAGGGAGGGGCAGAATGGGAGAAGGGAAGGGTGTAGAGGAAGAAGTAAGATGGAGGGAGGGACGGAGGGAGAGGGAGCGTTTAGAAATGAAGGGAGAGAAGGAGAGAGGGATCGGGGAATGAGGGGTAAGTGCAGCAATGAAGAGAGGGAGGGAAGAGGATGAAAGGAGGGAGGGAAACCGTGTAGCGAGAGAGGACGGAAGGCAAGGATGGAGGGAGAATGGAAGTGAATGAGGAAGAGAGGGGTAAATGAAGAAACGGAATGGAAGAAGGAAAAGAGGGAAGTTAGGATGGGAAGAAGGAACGTGAAGGAAAAGAAAAAGGGACATAGTTCAAGAAATGGAGGGAGAGGGAGAGAGAGACTGTCTGAGAGGAGGAAAATAGGATGAAAGACATTAGAATGGAGAGAGAGAGAGAGAGAGAGAGAGAGAGAGAGAGAGAGAGAGAGAGAGAGAGAGAGAGAGAGAGAGAGAGAGAGAGAGAGAGAGTTAAAATGATGTTGAAGGAGGAAAGTTGAAACGGAGGGGTGAAATTTTGAAGGAATGTGGCAGGATGGAAGGGAGGGAAAAAAGTATGAAGGATGGAGGGAAGAAAGGATGAAGGATGATGATGTAAGAGTGAGGGAAGGATGAGAGAGAGAGAGAGAGAGAGAGAGAGAGAGAGAGAGAGAGAGAGAGAGAGAGAGAGAGAGAGAGAGGATTGGAAATGAGGTAGAGAGGGGAGAGAGAGAAGAGAGTGGGGTGGAAAGGTGGGGCGGGAAGAAGGGGGAGGGGAGGGGAGGGGAGAGAGGGGTGTTTCAAGCCGTGCGAGAGTAATGCAAAATTAATTAAAACTTGTCCAGATTTCCCACTGCGACTGATGATTGTCCCGCCCAAACCCGCCCATATCCCACCCAATTCACGCCCATATCCCGCCTTATTCACGCCCACACCCTGTTCAATTCACGCCCATATAATTTTAAACACGCCCATGTCCTGTCCAATCCGTAACAATTTTCCGCCCAGTTCACGCCCATATCCAGTCCAACCAACCTCCCACCTAGCCCACCACCTCCACATCCCTCCCGCTACGCCCACACCCAGTCCAAACCCGCCCACATCTCGTCTCGCTGGTTACATCTATCTATACATTGGTCCTCGAAGGGAGAATGGCCGTCAGATCTACCCTTGCTCATGCTGGAGAAGTATGAGCAATGAAGAAACCAGACCATTTAAAAGTAGAAGTGCTGTGTGTGTGTGTGTGTGTGTGTGTGTGTGTGTGTGTGTGTGTGTGTGTGTGTGTGTGTGTGTGTGTGTGTGTGTGTATCATCAGACGGTCAATGAACCGACTTTTGCTGGACACACACACACACACACACACACACACACACACACACACACACACATTCCTCCTAACGGACAGACAAATACAGTACAGTATTAAGTAATAAAAGAGTCATCGTTCTGAATCTCTCTCTCTCTCTCTCTCTCTCTCTCTCTCTCCAAAATTCCACCCCTCTTCCGTTTCAACTTTTCTCCTTCCAGCTCATTTCTCTCTCCCTCTCTCTCTCTCTCTCTCTCTCTCTCTCTCTCTCTCTCTCTCTCTCTCTCAACAATACCAGGCTAAGGTCATCAATTATGTAGAGTCTCCTGATATCGATTCCCACACCATGCCACACCACCACTCCACAGGTCACTTAATACGCACTTAACACTTAAACTAACAGGGGCCACTTAACATTTACACTTCATCCAATACCAGCCACTTACACACCACTACTTACATTTATATCACTACTTTAAATACCTATATAGTTATCTGGTCCATTTACAAACACAGATGGAACACTTAATACTTTCACTTAAACACAGCACTTACTATCACACCTTCCACTTAAAACTCTATCACTTACATATCAAATTTATCTCTGCCACTTAACACTGACATTTAAACTAACACTGCCACTAAACACTTACACTTAATTAATCTCTGGCATTTAATATTTTCACTTTAATATCTTCCGCTTAACAGGTAAACATCAGTCACTTAAACTAGGTCTCTTCACTTCAATGACGTCTTCTGTGGTTTACCCTTTGTATCGCTAATTCTAAACAAAATCGTCAGACAAGCAAGAATGAAAGATACTTAATTGTACTTAAGTGGTTAAAAGCCACTTACTTGGCTAATTTCATACTTAGAAGGAGTACTTTGAGCAACTTCAGATGGCTGGTAAGTGTCGTCTCCTGGCTCAACGCTCACTTGAGCACTTGTAACATTCTCTCTCTCTCTCTCTCTCTCTCTCTTGGTTTCTCCTCTGCTTCATCTTCTCCCATCTCTTTTATTCCTTCAAACTCTTTCACGCCATCCTTCCTTTTTCACAGCCCTTATCCATTCACCTAACTATCCATCATTCTCCTAACCCTTTCACTCCTCCCCCTCCTACCCTCTCTCCTCCATCCATCCATCCATCCATCATTCCTCTACCCCTTTCACTGGCCCTCATCTTCATGCATCCATCAATCATAATTCCTCCACACGTTTCACTCCCTCCTTTCTCCTTCACCCCTATTCATCCATCCTTCATTGCCCTACCCCTTTCACTTCCTCCTTTCTCCTTCGCCCCTATCCATCAGTTCATCTATCCATCCATCCATCCTCCCATCCACCATTCTCTTTCACTCCTTCCCCCCAACCCCGCTCTCCACTGCCTCCCTCCCACCACGGAACATAGATGGAAAGGACAGAGGTGACACGGAGGCCGGTAATAGACGGTCAATCCATCAATCATCCAGTTAGGGCGAGTGACAGGGTGTGGTGAGGTGTGGCGAGGGAAGGAGAGGTGCGGTGGTGGTGTGTGGTGTGGTGAGGAGACGTGTGGTGATATATTTAGGAATAAGATGTGGTTTGGTTAAGTAGGTCAGGCTAGGTTAACAAGAAAGATGTGGCTGTGAGGTATGGTGAGGTGAGGAATGTTGTTATTGCGAGGTATCGATGTGAAGTGTGGTGAAGTGCGTAGGGAATAAGTAGTTATGAAACAAAAGGTTCGGTTGGTAGGAGAGGTGTAGCTATGAGGTATGATGAAGCCAGTAAAGAATGATTGGTGGTCAAGATTGGTTAGGTTAGGTTACGTTAGGTGTGACTTGGTTTGCTATAGTTAAGGCAAAATGATGCAGGAAGACAAGGCAGGACAAGGCAACACAAAACAGCACAACGCAGGGCATGGTAAGGCAATGCAGGGCTAGGTAGGGCAGGGGAAGGCAAGACGTAATACATGGCAAGGTAGGACAAGGTAGGGCAAGGGTGGAAGAGGTAGCATAGGAGGCTAATAACACAGGAAGAAATAATTGGTGTGTGTTGTCTTGTAATTCCCCGGCCCCCTTATCAGATGAGGCACGGGAAGGGGAGCACGAGTTAGCACCAGGTGAAGGAGCAAAGACGGAGGCAAGAGTGAGAGAAGGAAGGAGGAAAGAAGAGTGAAAGATGGAGGAAAGAAGAGGGAAGGAAGGAGGAAAGACCATGGATGAGGGAGAAAAGAGGGTTACGGAGCACGACTAGACCAGGTGAAGGAGCAGAGAGGAAGGCAAGAGTAAGGGAAGTAAGGAGGCAAGAAGAGGGAAGGAAGGAGAAAAAATGAGAAGAAAGGAAAGAAAGATATGTGGGAGGGAGGGGAAGAAAGAGAATAGGAAGAAGGAGAAGAACGAGCTACTGACCAGATAAGAATGGAAGAAAAGGAAGGAGGGAAGGAGAGAATGAAGGAGATAGGGGGGAAAAGGAAGGAGGGAAGAGAAGAGAAAGATGAATGAAGAGTTATGGATCAGGTAAGGAAGACAGAGGAGAGGAAGAAAAGGAGGTGGAGGGAGGGAGGGAAGTAAGGAGGGAGGATGAAAGGACAAAGAGTTATGGATCTGGCAAGGAGAAGCACAGGAAGAAGGAAGTAAGGAAGAGGAGGGAAAAGAAGGGAATAAGGAGGAGGGAGAAGATGAAAGGAATGGAGGAAGAGGGGAATGAAAGACGAGGAAGGATGGAGGACGAAAGAGAAGGAAGAAATGAAAAAGGAAGGAATGTACGAGGGCAAAAACACAGGTCGCAAAATAGTGTGCAGGTATGTATGTATGTATATGTATGAAAGTAGATTGGTAGGAGAAAGAGAAGGTAGAAAAGCAGACAGGAGACTAGGTAGGTAAGTAGGCAAGTGATGGAAGGAAGGAAGGCAAGAAGGAAAGGCAGACTAACTGGCAGGCAAGCGAATAAAAGAGAACAAACAGGAGGTCGGAAGAATGATAAGGAGAGAGGGAAGGAAGAAGGTGATAAATGGAGGGAAGAGGGAGATACGGAGGAGGGGGATAGAAAAATATATATACATGTGTGTGTGTGTGTGTGTGTGTGTGTGTGTGTGTGTGTGTGTGTGTGTGTGTGTGTGTGTGTGTGTGTGTGTGTGTGTGTGTGTGTGTGTGAGAGAGAGAGAGAGAGAGAGAGAGAGAGAGAGAGAGAGAGAGAGAGAGAGAATCACACTTCATATTCACCTCACCCCCCGCTACACATACGTCCGCATCAGTAATCGGCTTTAGTCAACCGGAACAGCAATTCAACACCTAAATTTAACACCGCACTCTTTTAACAATTATTTAACACCACTAATTTAACACAGCACTCATTTTAACACATAAGAGGGGTAATGTGTTGAGGTGGAGAGAGGTAAAGGAGGGCAGTGTGTCTTTGTGGGATGAATGGTCGTTGCTGAGTAGGGAGAGACATGCATGGAGGCCCTTTTCTCTAGGCTGCCTCTCCCAGGATGCGGCATCACCCGATCGATAGATAAGCAAATAAACTGAATGATAAAGATACAATAACAGATGGATAGGCAGACATAAGCAGACGGATTAAAAGACACGCTTAACACCAACTCATTACTTCCTATCACTAACATTAACCCGAGATCACAAAACACCCACCACATTAACACTGTAACCTAAAAACAACAACACACACGCTAACACCGCCGTGATTTAACCCCAATTTAGCATTTTAACACGCCAGCACCACCAATATATTTGAGCCTCCCCCTGCCCCCGGTGTGGGTAATATAACAAGAGGCTTAATATATACCACCCAGCTCTGAATACTTAATGATATGCGGCCATCATTCAAAGGGGATTACTGACCAGAAAAATATGGAAATTAGGACTGGGTGGATGGATGGATGGATAGGTGGGGGGGGGGTGGATGGATGGATGGTGTGTGTGTGTGGGGGAGGGGTGAGTGGAATGATGTATAGGTGGGTAGGTGGGTGGGTGGAATGATGGATTGATGGATGAGTGGGTGGGTGGGTGGATTGATGGATGGATGGATGGGTGGTTGGGTGGGTGGACTAATGGTTGAAGAGTGGATGAATGCATGGTTCGACGAATAGGCGGACAGCTGAAAAAATAAAACTGCTGGTTGACTGGATGGCTTGATGGATGAAATACAACAGTAGGTGGATGAAAGCGAACAGTAGCATGGATGGCTGGAAGGATAGGTAGAATGTACAAGATGGATAGATGTATAGGTAAAAATCAGATATCTATTTCTCTCTCTCTCTCTCTCTCTCTCTCTCTCTCTCCAATGCTCCCCAATTTTTTATTACTAAGAGTATAATTTAATTACCGGAAGCATTAATTAGCAGTGTGTGTGTGTGTGTGTGTGTGTGTGTGTGTGTGTGTGTGTGTGTGTGTTTTCTTCCCTCAGCCACTATACACAACTCATTTCTCTTTGTCGGTCAAGAGAGAGAGAGAGAGAGAGAGAATTAAACCCTTCCCCAAATCAATACACCACCATTATAAATCTAAAGACAGACAGTGTTAGGAAGAGCGAGTCACCTGTGGATTACCTTAATTAACACGGGTAGGATGGTAATTAACCTTCGGGCTTCTACGACTCACATTTACCTAGAGCTGTTCCGATCATGAGACGGTAACAATCTCTGGTTCCTATGACTCACTCTCAGCTGAAGAAGGAATGGGAAGGGAGAAGGAAAGAGAGAAAGGGAGGGAAGTAAGGAAAAGGGAAGAGGAGGGAAGGGAGAATGAGGAAATACACTCGAAAGTAAACAGAATGTGGAGAACGAAGGAGGAGAGAAAAGAGAAAAAGATGGAGAGGGAAGTGTGTGGAGAGAAAATGATGGAGGTGGAGGAATAGGGGAAGACGAGGAAAGGTGGAGGAAAGAGGTAAGAGGGAGGAGGGAAAATGGTGGAGGGGATGTAGTGTTGTTGCCTTTATCAATAATTCTCTCTCATTCTCCAGTCTTCAAGCTGATTACATGGGGGGAGGAGAGAGAGAGAGAGAGAGAGAGAGAGAGAGGATGTCGGTAGACTAACTTCAAAGGAATCCTGCATTCTCTCTCTCTCTCTCTCTCTCTCTCTCTCCCCGGTCATGTCCACACAGCACAGGGGAGCGGAGACACTTTGGCCTACACTTTGTACATAGGAGGAAACACGGATACACGGAGGGAGAGAAGAGAGGGAGGGAGGGAGAGAGGAAGAGAGAGAGGAGGAGATTAAAGAGAGAGGAAGGAGGGGAAAGGAGGAGGAGGGAGAAGAGAGAGAGGAAGGAGAGGGGAGGGGCAGAATGAGGAAGGAGATGTGGAAGGAGGGGAAGGAGGGATCGTTGAAGTAGAAGGGAACAGGTGAACAAGTAGGATGAGGAGGAGAGGATGGAGAGATGAAAGAGGAGATGAGAGGAGAGGGAAGGCGACAAGTGAATGGTTGGGATATGAAAGAAAAAACGATAAAATCTCTCTCTCTCTCTCTTTGCTTTAACAGCTTAGCTTCTTCTCCCCTCTCTTCTAACCTTCGCCTCTCTTCTTTTCTATAACCTCCCCCTCTCTCCTCTCTTTTCTCCATCCCTTTTCTTCCCTCCTCCTCTCCCTCTTTCCTCCTCCTCCTCCCCTCCCCTCTTCTCCCCAAGGACGAGGGGTAAGGAGGCTTCAGTTCATAAAGCAAACACAGAACCGACTGCCAATGGGGCTCAGCCATGCTCCCCTCACTCTCTCCCCTCACCCCTCTCCTCCATTCTGTCCCCTCACCCATTTCCCCTCACTTGACCCTCCTCTAACTCCTTCCTTCCCTCCAGTCCCCTTTCCTCTCCTCTTGTCCTCCTTACCTTTCTTTCACTCCTCTCACCTTACCTATATTTTCCTCTCTCCTGTCCCCTTTCCCCTTCACCCCTCTTTCTCTCCTCCCCTCATCCCTCTTCTTTCATTCTCCTCCCCCCTCACTCTCCCTTCACCCTTATCCGTTTCTCTCTCCTCTCTTTAGCCCTCTCCCCTCAATCTCCTCCCCTTCCCTGATCCCCTTTTCCTCCCCTCACTTCATAAATTTCTTCTCTCTCCTTCCCTTCGCTTTCCTTCCTCTTCTCTTCTCTCCTTTTCCATTCCTTTCCACTACTCTTCTTACCTTCCTTCCTTTCTCTTGGCTTCCCTCCCTTACCTTCCATTCATTCCTTCTTCCTCTCATTCCCCTCTTCTTACCTCACTTACTTCCTCTTTCTTCCCCCTCCGATTCCCCACTTCACCTTGCCTTCCTTCTTCCCTCTCCTATCCCTCACTCTTATCTTTCCACCACAACTTACTCTTCCCTCTTCCTTCTTCTCTCTACCTTACTTCTTTCCTCTTCTCCCTCTCTTCTCTTTTCCTTCCTTCCCACATCTCTTCCACCATATATTTCTTCTTTCCTCTCCTCTCTCTCCTTTCCTGCCCCTCTGTCCCCACCTCTCCCCCCTCCTCCTCCTCTTGCTCCCACCTCTCCAACTCTCTCTTAACCACTCCATACTTCACTTTCTTCCCCTCCTTCCTACCCCTCCCCACCCTCCCTTCTCCTCACCTACTCTTACTCTCCTTGTCTCCCCTCTTTTCTTCAAGTTTTCCTTTTCTAGAATCAAATGATTTTTTTTAAATATTTCTTCTTCTATCAATTATTTCATTTTACGTATCTTATTATTCTGCATCAATATATGAGGTCATGCCGTACATTCTCTCTCTCTCTCTCTCTCTCTCTCTCTCTCTCTCAGCAGTGAAGGAGGAGGTAGTGAATAGCTAAGTGAGTGAGAGCTAACTTTATACTCTCCTTGGCCACCCACTTAACCCCCCCCCTCTCTCTTTCTCTCTCTCTCTCTCTCTCTCTCTCTCTCTCTCTCCTAAATTATTAATTCGACCTGTGTGTGTGTGTGTGTGTGTGTGTGTGTGTGTGTGTGTAATATAGGTAAGTATTTGCATATGAATGAATGCATGTATATACAGGTAAGTATAAACATACACAAGCAAGAAAGTTTGTATGGATGTATGTATGTATATATGTATGTATGTACGTATGCAAGGTATGTGTTTATGTAAGCCTCCTTACGTCTCTCAAGACCTACCTGAACCACCTACTCTCTCTCTCTCTCTCTCTCTCTCAAACGTGGGAGAGGGGGGTGGAAGAGAACATAGATGAGATTGTGAAAAATAAAAATAAAATGATAAAGAGAAGTGAGAAAATGAGAACTAAACGAAGAAATGGGAGAGAATGGAGAAGAGGGAGGAGGAGACGGGGGAAATGGGGGGGAGGAAGGAGGGGAAGGAATAAGAAGGGAGGGAAGGCCGAGAAGGGAAGAAAAGGGAAAGGGAGTGGTGGGGGAGGCGATAGGAAAGGAAAAGAGGAGAGCAGGAAGGAAAAGAGAAGGAAGTAGAATGCTGAGGAAGGGGAGTAAGAGAAATGAGGGGAAGGGAGGGGAAGAAGGAAGGTGAATGTGGGAGAGAAGAGAGGCAGACAGAAAAGAGAAGGGGATGGAAGGAAACAGAAAAACAAAGAAAGAGGGAAGAGAGGATGGGAGAGGAGTGGATACGATGGGCGGGAACAGGGGAATGAAAGTGAAGGTAAGGGATAGGAGGGGAGGGAAGAAAGGGAGGGAGGGGAGAAAGGAGGGGAGCGGAGAAAGGAGGGGAGGGGAGAAAGAAGGGGAGGGGAGAAAGAAGGGGAGGGGAGGGGAGGGTGAAAAAGAAGAGAAGAGAGGGTTGGAGGAAATGGGAAGGAACGGTATGAAGAGGGAGGAGGAAAAAAGAAGAAGGAAGAAAGGAGGGAAGAGAAACGAGGAAGGGGCGGGGAGAGGGTAAGGGGATGGGAGTACAGAAGGGAGAGGGAGAGGGGAAGAGAGTAAACAAAAGAAGAAGTCACAATAATAGGACCAAAGGGAGCAAGGAATGGGAGGAGGGGGGAGGGGGAGGGGAAGGTTACTGTGTTGTTTGTTCTTCCCTCCCCCTACCCTAATCTCTCTCTCTCTCTCTCTCTCTCTCTCTCTCTCTCTGGGGGGACTATCTTATTACCTTCCTGCTGTCACTGAACTAACTAATTGTTCTAAATATATGGAGGGTAAATATTACTCTCTCTCTCTCTCTCTCTCTCTCGTCTTCCCTGTCTTTCTTCCCACTTCATTTTACCTTTGCTGAGAGAGAGAGAGAGAGAGAGAGAGAGAGAGAGAGAGAGAGAGAGAGAGAGAGAGAGAGAGAGAGAGAGAGAGATGGGGGGGGGGCAAGCCGGAGATGAGAGACGGAAGTGAGAGAGAAGAGCCAGAAATAACGGCGGAAGGAGAAGAGAGAGAACAATCAGGGAGGGAGGGAGGGAGGGGAGGGAGGGAGGCATGGGAGAGAAAGGACAGAAGATGGAGGGAAGGGAGGGAGATGGGAATGCAAGGAGGGAGGGATGGAGTGTAAGAGGGGGGTTGGAAGGGAGTGTAGGAGGGGGAGAAAGGAGGAGTGCAAATGAGATGGGGAAGGGAGTGTAAGAGGGGGGAGGGAGGGAGGGACGGGGAAGGAAAGGACGGAGGAAAGAATGTAGGAGGAGGAAAGAATTTGAGAGGATGAGAGGGGAGGGAGGAAGGGAAGAAAGGGAAGGGCGTTGGAAAGAAGGAATAGCAAGAGGGAAGTAAAGGAAAAGAAAAAACAGAAGAGTGGGAGGAACAGGGAAAATGAGGGATGGAAGGGGAGAGGAAGAAAGGAAAAAGAAAGGCGGATGAGGAAGGCAAAATAAAGGGAATGAATGTAATAGGAACAGGTAGACGGAGGAAGAGGAGGAGACAGGAGAAGGAAGAGGAGGAGGAATAAGGCTGGAGAGGAGGAAGGAAGGAAAAAGGGAAGGGAAGAAAAGAGGAAGGAGGAAGAAAAGGGGAAGGAGGGGAAAACGGAGGAATGAGTGTAAAAAGCAGTGAGAGAAAACAAGAGCAAGAAAGAGGGCGAGGAAAAGTGAGTGAGAGAGAGAGAGAGAGAGAGAGAGAGAGAGAGAGAGAGAGAGAGGAGGAAAAGATGGTGGAAAGATGGAGAGAAAGAGATGGTTACCGGACTGTGTTGATAGCACTGTGATAACACCAGAGGGAGGAGGGGAGAGAAGGAGAGAAAGAGGGAGGGAGGGAGGAAGGAGGGAAGGAAGGTGGATGAGGAGGGAAGAAGGAAGAAAAAGAGGGGAGAAAATGTGGAGAAATGAGGGTTTGGTTGGAGGGAGAGAGAGACAGAAAGGAAAATATGTGAAGCGAGGTTGTGACGCAATTAAAAGTGTGTGTGTGTGTGTGTGTGTGTGTGTGTGTGTGTGTGTGTGTGTGTGTGTGTGTGTGTGTGTGTGTGTAACTGTACAGACTTTCACCTTTTATTCATTATATTTTCTTTCTCTGTCCATTCACCTCCCAACTTAGTCTTTTGTATATTTTGTCCTTCTTGTTACCACACACACACACACACACACACACACACACACACACACACGTAATAACCATCAACAAACGTCTCCTTAATGCCGGCAGAAAAACGTCCGTCAACGTCTTAAAACAGCGGTCATAAAACGTTCGGCCCCAACCACCCGTTTTAAGCGCCCATAAACGTTTTGAGGAGGCAAACGTTTCCTCCTTAACGTCTCATACCGCGGGTGCCTTTAAAACGTTGATGGATGTCTCTCTGTTTATGGGAGTTTTTTATTTTTCTTGGCATATTAATGTACCGTGTGTGTGTGTGTGTGTGTGTGTGTGTGTGTGTGTGTGTGTGTGTGTGTGTGTGTGTGTGTGTGTGTGTGTGTGTGTGTGTGTTTTCTATTGCTATTATGTACCAGTATCGTACCTTTGGCAGTTTTTTTTTTTTTCTAGAATTATTTAATATGAAATCTCTGTAAATTTTTTCTCTAGTAATTTCCTGTTTCGGAAATGTGTCATTTTTTTTCCTAGTGTTATTTAGTATCATAAACGTCAATTTATTTTTTTCTGTATTATTATTCTGGACCGTAACTGGCAGCGTGTGTGTGTGTGTGTGTGTGTGTGTGTGTGTGTGTGTGTGTGTGTGTGTGTGTGTGTGTGTGTGTGTGTGTGTGTGTGTGTGTGTGTGTTTTCACAAGTATTATTCTGCACTGTATCTTCATTGTGTTTTTGTTTCCCTAGTATTACTCAGTATAGTATCTATCAATAGTTTTTTTTTCTTCCATTATTTTGTACCGCAACTTTGTCAGTTTCTGTTTTTTCCTCGTATTTATTCTCTACCGTACCTCTCTCGGTGTTTTTTTTTTTGGCATTATTCTGAACCATATCCCTATCAGTTTTTATCTCTGTGTATTTTCTGGGAATGCTGGTGTGTGTGTGTAAAGTGGTTTATTAATGGTTACGTAATACGATAAAATGGAAATATGGCGATAATGATGGTGATTATTGTGATGAAGTGTCAATCGAATAATAATAATAATAATAATAATAATAATAATAATAATAATAATAATAACCCTTCCATTATTTACCCCCAACAATACTGCCAATACCAATACCATTACCACAATACCACACGAGACACCACTTAATGTAACTCCCTCATTATGATCAAATTATCTTTAGTGAAGTTTCCTTTATACAGGTTATCGCATACATCAGGAATCATGGGGAAAATATTTACTGTGTATATTTTTTCTTCTGATTCTCTCTTTCGTTTCTTTTCCTTTTCTTTATTTCAAACTCAGGATGTTGCCTGGATGTCACTACCATACCTTATAGCTTTACCATAACCTATTTCGCTACCACACAACCATAACTTGTTAATACCGAAACACAATGCCTCTCCCCACCATACCATATATGCTACCATGACCTATCCCACTACCATACTACCATGACCTATCCCATTACCATTCTACCATGACCTTCCACTACCATACTACCATACCTATCCCACTACCATCCTACCATGACCTATCCCACTACCATCCTACCATGACCTATCCCACTACCATCCTACCATGACCTATCCCACTACTACCATAACTTGCCACTACCATACTACGATGACCTATCCCACTACCATACTACCATAACCAGTCACTACCATACCTTAAAGCATTAATTATATGTCATCAACTCTCCCCATTCCCTTCCTCCCTCCTCTCCTCTTTCCTCTCTCCATCCTCCTGTCCATTATTTCTTCTTCCTCTCCCCCTCCCCCCTCCCGTTCTCGCCAGCGTTTCTCCTTTAAGCTAGAGGGCTAAGGAGAGAGGATGGGGAGGAGAAAGGAAAGAATAAGGGGAGCGAGAAGAAATTGTGGGAAAAAAAGAGAGAGGGGAAGAAAATGTAGGGGGGAGTGGAAAGGGAGGGGGAGGGGGATAGGAAGAGGATGGATAAATTAAAGGAAGATGGAAAGAGAAAAAGGAAAGAAAAGGGGAGAGAGAGAGAGAGAGAGAGAGAGAGAGAGAGAGAGAGAGAGAGAGAGAGAGAGGTTGTTGAGGGGAGAGGAGAGGGTCGAGAGGCAAATGAGAGGGGAAAAGAGGGTATGTTGTGAAAGTCAAGTGGGGGTGAAGGGATAAGAGGAGGGGAGAGGGGAAGGGAGAGGAGGAGGGAGAGGGGAAGGGAGGGGAGAAGGGAGAGAGGGGACGAGGGGGAGAGAATGAGATAGGGGAGAGGAAAGACAAGGAAGGAGAGGTAGGAAGGGAGTGAAACAGAGAATGATACGAGGAAAGAAAAGAGGGATGGGAAACAGCCAAAAACGAAGAAGGAATGATGAGAAAAGAGGTAGGGATAGATGATGAAGATTAGCTGGGAGAAGTAAATAGGAAACAGGAAGGAATAAGTAAGAAAGAGGAGAGTAGGGAGGAGGAGTAATTAAATAGGCAGGAGTAAAAGAAGGGAGGGCTTGGAGGATGTAAGGGTAAGGGAGGAGGTAAGTAGGAATAAGGATGGAGGGAAACACGGGGGGATGAGGAGGGAGGATGTAACAGGGAGGAGGGAGGAAGTTAAGTAGGGAGGAGTAAAAGGGAGGAGGAGGTAAATAGGGAGGAAGGACCCAGGATGTTTTGATATGTAAATCCCTCACTACCTGACTACACACACACACACACACACACACACACACACACACACACACACACACAGAAAGAGAGAGAGAGAGAGAGAGAGAGAGAGAGAGAGAGAGAGAGAGAGAGAGAGAGAGAGAGAGAGACAGAGAGAGAGAGAATGGTGCACATTTACATACAAACACCTACGCACACTCATACACAAGCACCTACGAACATTAACGCACTTACGCACCCTAACATATACACTACTTACGCACGCTACCACACACACACATGTACACTAACACATACATACACACAGATACGCAAACATAATGGTATGAACGCAGAAAGGAATCATACATAAAAGAGCACACACACACGAGCACACACACGCACACACACACACACACACACACACACACATATATATATATATATATATATATATATATATATATATATATATATATATATTCAAGGTCTAAAAGGTATACACATACATTTGCATTCAAATATCTACACAAGAAAGCTGCATACATCCTTCCAAGTCTACATCCTTATCCTCCTCCTCCTCCTCCTACTCCTCCTCCTCCTCATCATCATCATCCTCATCATCATTATCATCATCATCATCATCACCACCCGTCTGAAGTCGAGTGGCAAATGAAAGCATCTCCCAACTTTAACCATCATCATCATCCAACCTCTCTCTGCAGTGTTCCTCCACCATGCCTCTCTCTCTCTTTCTCTCTCCTTCTCTCTCTCTCTCTCTCTCCTGCTACACATATCATTTCTTAGGCTCCATGGATAAGATACATTCATACATATGCATATCCACACTACCATCAACATCATAACTCAATTTCCCATCCCGTTTATAACATACATTCACGCATATCAACATCAACATCATCATCATCATCATCATCATCTCTCCTAATCAAAATACAAGCGTCAAGTGGCAACAAAAATAATATAGTCGCACAGAATGGGGTAAAACTAATCATTTCTACTCCAGGTAACGTCAGACTCTTTTATTCAGTTCGAGAGACTCATCACGGCCACACACACACACACACACACACACACACACACACACACACACACACACACACAGTCGATTTTTATATACCCAACACGTCCCTCCCTCCCAAACACACACACACACACACACACACACACACACACACACACACACACACACACACACACACACACACACGTACCCTGGAAATCCGCACACACACGTACACAGATACACGCACACATCCAGATATGAAAGTAAGATATGTCGACAAGAATCCTAAAACTCTATCATAAAGTAAGAAGCAATTGACGTTGAGATGAGGGAGGGAGGGAGGGAGCGAGCGAGGGAGGGAGAGAGACCGAAGAGGGAAGCAGGGAGGCAGAATGGCTGGAGGGAAGCAGGGAGGCAGTGGCTGGAGGAAAGGAGGAAGGAATGAAGGAAGCGAAAGGAGAGATGGAGCATAGGAAGGGGACTGGGAGATTGGTAAAAACGAGGCTAGGTAGGATGGCATGGAGGAAAGGGAGAGATGAAAGGAAGAAAGGGAGACTGGGAGTCTTGTAAGGATGCATGGAAACACAGGAGGGAGGCAGCGAAGAAAGGGAGGAAGGCAAGAAGGAAGGGAGAGAAGCAAGAAGACAGCAGGGAAGGTTGGAAGGTAACTAGACAGGAAGGAGGCAGGGAGAGGGGGAGAAGAGGGAAAGGTAACTAGATAGGAGGGAGGCAGGGAGACAGGGAAGAAGGGAGAGAAGGAGGGAAGTAGGGAGGTACGTTGAGAAAAGGAAATAGGGAGAGGAGGGAGGACAGTGAGGAGAGAAGGAAAGGAGATGGAGACGTACTAAGGGAAGAAAACGTCAGAGAGAGAGAGAGAGAGAGAGAGAGAAAGTCAAGTAGGTGGATAAGCTTAATGTGGCTTGAGTGTGGGTGTAACATGGTGTGGTGTGGGTAAGGGTGTAGGGAAGGTGTAGTGTGGGTGTATCTGGGTGTAGTGTGGTCATATTAGTTAGTGTGGAAAAGGTGTGAAAGTGTGAGAAAAATGTGGTTGTAGTAGTTGCAAGGTTGATGTACTTTAGGTGTAGGTAAAGTGTAAGTGTAGTGAGGTGTAGTGTGGGTGTAATGGAAGTGTGATAGTAGCGTGAATGTCGTGTGGATGTGAGTGCAGTGTAGTGTGAAAGAAGTGTAGGTATAGTGAGGATGCAGTGTAACTATAGCAGCCGTAGTGTGGGTATAGTAAGTGTAATGCAGGTGTCGGCAGTGTGGGTGAAGTAAGTGTAGTGTAATGTGAGTGTGGAAATGGGCATAGGGAGAGGGTAGGGTAGTGCTATTGTGTGGGTGTATTGTGGGTGTAGTGGGTGGCGTAGTGTAGTTGTAGTGAAGGTGTAGTGTGGGCGTGGTAAGGAAGTAGTGTAGTGTGGGTGTAGTAAGGAAGTGGTGTAGTGTGGATGTAGTAAGAAAGCACGGTAGTGTGGGTGTAGAAAGGATGTAATGTAGTGAGGGTGTAGCAAGGAAAGCGTGTAGTGTAGGTGTGGTAAGGAAGCAGTGTAGTGTGGGTGTATTGTGGGCGTAGTGAGTGTAGTGTACTTGTAGTGATGGTGTAGTGTGGATGTAATGAGGGTGTGATGTACCGTGCAGCTGTAGTGTGGGTGTACTGTGGGTGTAGGTGTAGTGTAGTTGTAGTGTGGGTGTTCTGTGCGTGTAGTGTTGTGCAACTGTAGTGTGGGTGTATTGCGGGTGTAGGTGTAGTGTAGTTGAAGTGAGGTTGTGCCCTACCTATACTGCTGTTATGGGGTCCATTTACATATACATTGTGGCTATCCAAGTAGGAGGAGACAGGGAGGGAAGGAAGGAAGGAAGGAAGGCGAGAAGGACGAACAGGGATGAAAGAAAAAGGAAAGGTGGGAAGGTGAGAGAGTAATGGAAGGAGGGAGATAAGGAGGTACGATGAGAGGGAAGGAGGAAAGGTGAAGTGGGAGGAAGTGGCACAGATGGAAGCGAGGGAGGGAGGACACGGATGCAGACAGGAAAGAAAGATGAAGGAAGGAAGAAAGGAAGGAAGTTGGGTAGGAAGGTGATAGGAATTGAAACAGGCGAGGAGAGAACAACGGAAAGGAGGGAGTAAGGAATGGTAAATAGGAAGAATGAATGGAGGAGAAAGAACAAAAAGAAATCTCTCTCTCTCTCTCTCATCCACCATAAAATGTCAACGAAGTGGCAGTAAAGTCAAATCCGTGGAGCCAAGGTGACTCAGTGGTTACGTGTTCGTCTCGCGACCTACGTGTTCAGGAAAGCTCTCTCGCAGGCTTTCTATAGTCTTTTCACTTTAGTCTGGCCAAAAAAAAAAAAAAAAATCTCTTCTTGCAACTTATTTCACACACCTCAATGGCAGAAGTCAAAACTAGGGCTCCTCTTTCCATTGCACTTCTTCGTGACCAGCACCTTATCCTTCAACTAGGCACCCAAGATAGGGAGAAGGCAATTGTAAGCCAAATTACAGTGAGAAGAGTATGGCACTCCTGTCTTTCCAGCTTATTTTGTATTAGTTATATTAATAATTCTCTTGTTCGGCATCTACATAACCTATTAAAAAAAACTAACAGATAAGAATAATAAAGCACAGTATGGAAGATAAATCGCCAAAGAGAAGATGCTAGGAGCCTCCTAAATCGACGAGAACATGACTATGGGAAAATGAACACAGGAAAACAGTGAGTAACACCGTAGTAATGTAGATAATCCAGTTGATATTTTTTTCGGATTTATGATGATCCTGTCCCAATAAATCGCACTTTTTTTCCCCTCATTCTTTCGTCTCCATTTCTCCTCCTCCATTTTCTTCTTCTTCTTCTTCCTCCTCCTCTTCCATTCTCAGTTACGCCGTCCTTTTCTCCTTCCTTTACTTTTACTTTCCTTTTTCCTCCTCCTCCTCCTCCTCCTCTTCCTCCTCAAGGAACCCTCCCTTGAGAGAGAATTTAATGAAGATGTGGGAAGGGTTAAGAGAGGGTGGAGGGGATGAGGACAAGGGAGGGAGAGGGAAAGGAGGTCTGAAAAGAAGGGAATGGGAGGAGGAGAAGGAGGAAAAAGGAAAGGAAAGGAAAAGGAAAGGGAAGGAAAGGCAAGAGATGAACTGGAGAGGGAGAGAGAGAGGAAATGAGAAGGATCATGAGAAAGAATGGAGGAAAAGAACAGAAATGAATGGTGATGGATGGGAAGTGAAAATGATGGGAAGATGAGAATGAAGGAAAAGGAGGAGAGGATAGGGGGAGTGGAAAGGGAGAAGGAACGGAGAGGAGTGAGGGGGGGAAAAGAAGCAGAAAAGGAGAAGATAAAGACGAGAAAGAGAAAGAGAGAGAGAGAGAGAGAGAGAGAGAGAGAGAGAGAGAGAGAGAGAGAGAGAGGAGTTGAGGGCAAGGGATGGAACTCACTACCAAACTCTGCTCAACAAACTCTAAATTTAAGCAGAGTTTTCTACATTCTGCCCCCCTTCACTCTCCTCCTCCCCTCTCATCCTTCCCCTTTTTACCCTCTTCCCCTCTCACTCCTCTTCTCCTCTTGTCTCCCTCTTGATTCATCACGCCTCTCTCTCTCTCTCTCTCTCTCTCTCTCTCTCTCTCTCTCAGCTAAGAATAACCTATGATGGAAGATGAGTTAGTGAGATATTATAAGTTCTGACAGGAGAGAGAGAGAGAGAGAGAGAGAGAGAGAGAGAGAGAGAGAGAGAGAGAGAGAGAGAGAGAGGAGAAGCAAACCATACAGACCTCAAGGATCTTAATATTAATATAGCATGACTTACCCTCTAACTGCAGAAGTTCATGATTAGAACAGCATATGAGAGAGAGAGAGAGAGAGAGAGAGAGAGAGAGAGAGAGAGAGAGAGAGAGAGAGAGAGAGAGAGAGAGAGAGGAAAGGAGAGAGAGGAGAGGAGAGAGAAGGAACAGAAAAAAGCAAGGAGGAGGGAGAGAGAGAGGAAAGTTTGGAGAGTTCTCCCTCATTCCCTCTAGACCGAAGTTGGGATGACCCCTCCCTCACTGTATGAACTGGCGAAAAGAGGGAGGGAGGGAGGGAGGGAGGGAAGGAATAATGGAGGGGGCTGGGGGGAGGAGAAGGGAGGAAGGAAGGAGGGGAAGAGGAGGTAGATGGGAAGGATTGCAGGGAAGGAAAGATTGTAGGGTGGGAAGGAATGATGGAGAGGGTTTGCAAGGGAGGGGTAGGGAGGACGGCAAGGAACAGAAGTAGGTAAAGATGAAAGCAAAGAGACCGACAGGGAGAGACTGTGAGGGAGGGCGGGGGGATGGCGAGAGTGAGAGGCAGGAAGAGAGGGAGGGAAAGAGGAAGAGAGCCAGATGAAGAGAGAGAATGAT
This sequence comes from Coenobita brevimanus, assembly GCF_032717465.1. Taxonomy (NCBI): domain Eukaryota; kingdom Metazoa; phylum Arthropoda; class Malacostraca; order Decapoda; family Coenobitidae; genus Coenobita; species Coenobita brevimanus. The sequence goes on from NC_137038.1 coordinate 318,328, forward strand.
GGAGGGATGGAGGGCAGGGCGGAAACAAAATAAGGAAGAAAAAGAAATGAAAGATGAATGGAAGACAGACAAGGAGTGATGTAAGGCAGAGAAGGTGGAAGGACGGGGGAGAGAAAAAAGAAAGAGGAGAGAGAGAAAAAAAAGATCAAGGGGAGGTTCGGGAAATCTTCAACCTTACTATCCTTTTCATATTGTTATACCATAGATACTACAGTCGTACCCAATATAATAATAATAATAACAATAATAAAGATTTTGACCCCATTAAAACACTACATCAGCGTTGTAATATATATTGGTTAATATACTTTCATTCTCTCTCTCTCTCTCTCCCTCCCCACTTTTTTTCTCCGGCCTCCCACCCCTCCTCCCTCCCTGCCTCCATTCCCACAAACACACAGAACATCAATTGTGTTGCCGACAAGCACGTCTCTCTCTCTCTCTCTCTCTCTCTCTCTCTCTCTCTCTCTCTCTCTCTCTCTCTCTTTATGGGTGCTGGGGTTAGTGAGAAGTGACATGAAATAGTCTTCCTGATGAATGACCTGTCCCTCCATTTCTCTCTCCACCTTCCCTCCACTCTCTTCACTTTGCTTCCATCCTTCCATTTTCTCTCCATTCCTTCCACTCTCCTCCCCTAGCCTCCACCCTTCCATCTTCCCTCCACTCCCGCCCTCCATATTCCCATCCTCCCTTCACTATCCCTCCATTCCCTCCCTTCACCTTCCCTCCAGGTCCTCCCTTATCCCTCCACACTCCCTAAACTCCCTCCATGTTTCCTCAGTTTCTCTCTGGTCCCTCCATGTTCTCTCTGCCTCCTCCGTCTTTCCTCAATGTTCTCTCTCCGTCTCTCCATGTTCCCTTCACTTTCTCTTGGTTTCCTCCCTGTTCCCTCCATGTTCTCTCAGTCTCCTCCCTCTTTCCTCCATGTTCTCCCCCTGTTTCCTCCATGCTCTCTCCTTCCCTCCCAGATCTCTCCCCACCTACCTCCTGTATTTACCTTTTTTCCACCTTTCCACTCCTTCCACATTTCCTTCTTAATTTCTCCCCTCTCTACTTCTTCCGCGATCTCTCCACTTTGTCCTCTTCTCCACTCCTTTCCCACTTTCTTCTTTTTCCTCCATGTTCTCACACTAATCGCACCTACCATCCACCCATCCATCCTGTCCATCCACCCATTTCTCGTCCACACTTCGACCCATTCTTACGTAAATACATCCACCTATCCAGTCGTTCTTCCACCCACCAACCCAGCCTTCCACAAATCCTCTTGTGCCTCTATCAACTCACCTAGTCTTCCACCTACCCATCTATTCTAATCATCCATCCACTTATTTGTACACATGTCTCTCCACTCATCCATCCATCCATCCATCCAGCGATTCTTCCACCCAAACATCCACTCTCTCACTCTAACAGTCACCCATTTCCCACCCTAACCCCACCCACCAAGACTCCACCTATATCTAAACTGTTCCCCCCCACCCACTCACTCACCCACCCATCCACCTACTCCCACACGGCTGACAAAGTGATGGTGAAAGGTGGGTGTAAGTGGGTGTTGACGGGAGAGTGCATACAGAGGCAGATGGGTTTAAGCGGAATGATGTGGATAAGTTTGTGGGCAGCTGCGTTTTGATGGATAGGAATGCTGTAGATGGGTGGTGAGGGGTGGG
>NC_137038.1:325000-337500 GCF_032717465.1 Coenobita brevimanus
TAAGACGTCGTGTCAATGCCCTTGTTAAGTGTCAATATAAGAGGAATGGTCGTTGCTCTCACTCTTACGACTGTCACTCTACATATCACTCTTCCTTTAATTACTCTTTGGATGTAGTCTTACTTGCACAAGGCTCCGTTAAGTGCTGTTGTATGGAGAATGTCTTTCGCTCTTACAGCTCTCACTCTCACTCTTAATCAGTCACTTCCTTTGCCACTCTTACGGTTGCTAATGACATCCTTACTATATCTCACCACTGTTCTTATGACTGACTCTCTCTCTCTCTCTCTCTCTCTCTCTCTCTCTCGTTTTTTCCTCTGTACTCCCTCTCCATCCTCTCCCCTCACCACCACACCCCCACTCAACACCTACCCCAACTACCCTCTCCCCACCCCACTCCTCCTCTCTCCTCCACCCACAGTTAAGATTCCGCCCATTTTTCACGCCCAAACAATGATATTTCCCCTCCTCCTGCTGAGTGGGCGTGGCTGGTCAGTTTTGAGTGGGATGAGGGGAGAGGGGAGGGGAGAGGGGAGGGGCTAGTTAAAGGCTGGAGGTGAGGTCTGCATACGGGATTGATTCTCCCCCTCCCTCTCTCTCACTTTTCTCTTACTTTCCCCTCTTGCTCACTTTTCTGTCTGTCTGTCTCACTCTCTTTTTTATATCTCACTTTCTATCTATCTGTCCATCATTCTATCTTATGTTCTTCCGGCCTGTTATCCACAAAAAAATAATTCACTCATTATGCTCTCTCTCTCTCTCTCTCTCTCTCTCTCTCTCTCTCTACCTACCTGCCTATCCATCTGTCTATCAACATCAAACACCCATCCATATATAAACACATTCTAACATTCATACTCTCTCTCTCTCTCTCCCTCTCTCTCTCTCTCTCTCTCTCTCTCTCTCTCACTCTCTCTCTCTCTCTCTCTCATCACCTCCCCCCTCACGCCTTCTGAATTAGGGAACGCAAGCTGACCAAACCACTCTCCCGATATTCCGAATTTACTCTTCCTCCTCCCAGCCCCCTGCCAGTCCGCCCCTGCCACGTACTCTGCTTTTCACCATGTCAAGAGTCTGATTTACCTTGTCAGCTATATTTTCCCGTCTTAATTTTTTCCCTTGTCAGATGAAATTTTTGTCAAGCGTTTTTTTTCCACTTTAGATCATTTTTTCCTATCAGGTAAATTTTCCCCTTAAGATTAATTTTCCTCTCAATAATGTCTTTCCTTTGTAAGATGGATTTTCCCCGACCAGATGGATTATGCCCCTCAGGTAGAGTTATCCCGCGTCTAATATTTTCCCTGCCAGTTATTATTCTTTCCCTTGTACTCTACTAAAATCCCCCTGCATATCACTGTTCTTCCTCTGTCAATGATGTTCCCCTGTCAGGTAAATGTTTTCCCTCACTAATCACCTTCTCCCCTGCAATTACCCCTGCAAGCCACTCTCCTGTTGCCCGTAATTTCCCCTGTCAATCATAATCTTTCCCCTGCCAGTAAAATTTTCCCCTTCCGTCCATACACCCTCTTTCTGTGTCACTTTCTCGTCTGTCAGTCATACAGCTTTTCTCCCGTCACCTTGTCACTCACATTTTTCCCTGTCACGTCTCACCTTTCCTCTGTCAGATTTTACCCTTCCACATCACCTGTCTTATCCAAGTTACTTTTTCCTTTTCCCCTGCCAATTATTTTCCATTTTCCATTCCCAGTTCACAGTTTTGCTGATTTCACCCAGCTAGTTAGTTTTCCTATGCGTTATTTTCCTTTGTTTTTCCTGCCAGTCTGTTCTTCCATTATTCTCGTCACTCATACCTCATTACCCCTGCCAGATACAGATTTCCCTCCCTGCTGGTTGGTGTTCCCTACCATTTTACTGTTTCCCCCCCTGTCATATGTCCGCTTTTCCCCTGCCAATTGTGGATATTCCCCAGCCACTCATTGTTTTTTAACCTGTCACTTACCTGTTACTGACTTTTCCCTGCCAGCCCCTGTTTTCCTACCCAATTATTGATTCACGCTTCTTCATTTACGCTGCAACTCGTTCTGCTTTTCCTTTCCAATCACTAATTTTCCCCAGCTATTCTACGTACACGGGATTTACAGCTGGCACTACACACACACACACACACACACACACACACACACACACACACACACACACACACAAAATAAACATAAGAAATTCAAAAAACTGGCCTACATACAAACTTATAGCATACACACATAAACAGCTGTATACTCTACAAAATACACACACACACACACACACACACACACACACACACACACACACACACACACACACACACTAGCTCATCCCGACGCGGCCGCAGCACAAAAAACAGTGATGTGAATTAATTAAACTGTGGGGCGTGAGGCAGGTGTGAGTGTGGTTTATTAGTTCAGGCAGGTGTGGGCCAGGTGTGGAAGGGGGTGTGGAGGGGTGGCTAGGGTGGAGGGGTGTGGGAAGGAATGGAAGAGGGGTGTAAGGCTGTGAAGGTATTTGGAGGTGAACAGGTGTGTGGGCAGGTGTGGGGGTGGAGGTAAAGGCGTGTGGCAAGGTGTGGGAAAGGGTTTGAATTAAGTGGAAGTGCGTGGGTTGAGTTGGAGAGCTTTGCGGTGAATTTACTAGTGCCGATACGTGTGAGGGTGGTGTAGTACAGGTATGGGGAGCGTCAGGGCAGAGAGGGGGTGGAAGGGTGTGGTGCATTATCAATGTCCACTCTCTGAGGCCTAGCCATCCTCTCTTGCTGAGGCAGGTGTAGGGAAGAAACTGCAGATATGGTGGGCAGTTGTGACATGTGGAGTAACTCAGGTATATAACAGGAAACGCAGGTGTGGGGCAGATGTGAGGAGCAAACAGGATATAAAATAGAGGCAGGGAGGGCAGGTGTGTGTGTAAAATATGAAGAACTCCAACTGCGACAAATGTGTACAGTAATTAAGGTTTAAGACAGGAAAAAGTGTGATGGCAGGTGTGTGGAGTAAATGGAACAGGAAATGAAGTGAATGAGAAAGACATGCAAGGTAATAATGACTGGAAATGCAGGTAAAAGATAGACCTGTATGGAAAAAGGAGGAAAATACAGTGTGAAAAAGACAGGAAATGCGGTGTGTTGGACATGTTTGTGGAGTAAACAGGAAAGGAAATGAAGATGAGAAGGTAAAACTGAGAAGTGAATGCAGGCAGGCAGAAGGTGGACGTGTGTGTGTGTGTGTGTGTGTGTGTGTGTGTGTGTGTGTGTGTGTGTGTGTGTGTGTGTGTGTGAAAATTGGTAAGTAAATGCAGGTACAGGGTGTAGCTGTGACAGGTGTGTGGGGTAAATCTGGGGCATCAACTCTGTCACACCTGATATATAGGTTGTCTGAAGCATTTTACAGAGAGATAAAGTGATGAGGGGGGGTGGACGGAGAGGGAGGAAGAGAGTAAAGGGAAGGAGGGAATGGGTGGCAGGGAGAGAAAGAGGAAAGAGGAGAGAGGGAGGGAGGGAGGGAGGGTGGGGTGGCACGGCAGGGGAGGGGAGGGAAGAGGTGTAGAAGTGAGAGGCCACTACATGAAACACACAGTACACAGGAAATGAAATTAAATGTCTATCTTGTACTGTCAAGTAGTTATGCAAAAACCCTAAATAACTGGACAAACACCAATAAAATTGTCTTTATTTTACATAACACCATTACGGTTTGGAAGGATGAACCTTGTGAAAATTTTCCTCACTAACTTCTATTGTATAAACCTTCTATTTTTACAAGTATTACTTTTACCAATGTAATATGCGTTCTGTTTTTACTAACACAGCATAGGAGAGAACCTACACTGAACACTAAAAAAATTAAAATGCATAAAAAACAAACAACACCTCTCGTTGTGAAACCATCGATCACTCGAATCAAAACGCACTGAGAATTACGTCGACAGTCGGAAATCAAAAGTTTCCCTAACATTTCAGCTCGTCTGCTTCTTAGGTTCCTCAGCAGGCTAACACTAAGATGATTTTGATATATTTCTCTGCCCACACATGATTCGCTTTTATATGATGCGCCGAGGAGGATAAAGACAGATATCCCATAGGTAAACACACTGGAATATCAGATGAAATTTAATCTGCCTGTAAAACTTCTATAAAAATCCTTACTCTTTCCGTTTTTACATTCCGATAAGATGGGTGAAATTTTTGCAATACTCTCCATTAACTTCGTATATAAGTGTATGCCTGGAAGTAATGTCAATATCCACGACATAAATATTACTGCAATTTTATCTATCAATCTATTTATTTTGACAAGATTTCACTTAGTTCTGACACAGTTCTGAGTGTAAATGAACTGATGACCGTAACTATGTATGAGAAAAGGATAAAGAAGAAAAAGAAAAAGATATTCTCAATCCCATCACTCTCTCCTGCGAAAAACTACACACAAATAAAAATTAATGTTGGCGAGAATAAAAACGAATATTTTTAGTAGAAAGAAGAAATACTGAGTTATATTAAATTTATATTTCATTAAAATGAAGACGGGGACAAGTGTAGAAAAGGATAAGGGGGGGGAAGAAACTGAGTAGGAGTGCAGGGAGGAAGAGGAGAAGAGTTGAGGATGGAGTAAGGGAAAGAGAGAAGGACTGGGAGGAAAAGAGGAGGAGGAGAGAAAAGGGATGGAGGAAAGAACAGAATGAAAAGACATTGAGGAAGAGAAGGACGGGAGGGGGAGAGCAGGAGAGAAAAAGCAACGAAGAGGAGGATGGAAAGGAAAGGAAAGAAAAGGAAAAGAGAGAGAGAGAGAGAGAGAGAGAGAGAGAGAGGGGGGGGGAAGGGATAAGATATGGTCAGTCCTGTATCGTTTAATCGACTGGCAGTGGTTTAGTGGATCTCTCTCTCTCTCTCTCTCTCTCTCTCTCTCGTATCGTTAAGGGGAAGGTCGCTCCATCAATCATATTTAGTGGGGTAGATGCGTTCTGAGAGAGAGAGAGAGAGAGAGAGAGAGAGATGGGGGGGGGGCAGGGAGGTGAGACAGGAAAAGGAGGGAAAGAAGACAAAAAGGAAAAAAGAGAGAAGGAAATAAGAGAGCGTAAGAGTGGGGAAAGGGTTGATCTAATCGGGGAAGGGGAGAAGAGAAGGGAAAAGGGTGAGGGGAGGAGGAGGGGAGGGAAAGAGAGGGAGGAGGGGGGCAGTAGTAGCCTGAGGGGTCACTGTGCAAGATCAATAGTGCATTGTTCATTATGACGCCCCCCTCACCCCCACCTCACCCTCATCACCCCTCCACACACTCTTTCACCTCCTCACCCCTCACACACACTTTCACCCAACACCAGATAAAACGCACCCCTCCCTCACCCCCCACCCCTCACACATACTTTCACCCCACACCAGATCATTGCACCCCTCCCCCACCTCACCCTCACCCCTCACACACACTTTCACCCCACACCAGATAATTGTACCCTTCCCCCACCCCAACCCCACCTAACTCTCACCCCTCACACACTTTCACCCCACACCAGATAAAACGCACCCCTCCCCCACCCACATCCCCACCTCACCCTCACCCTCGCATACTCTCACCCCACACCAGAAGGACTCATTCTCCCCTCCCTCACCCCATACCCCAACCTGATCCCCCACACTACCACCCCCACCAGACACACTCCTTTACCTCCCATGCCCACAAAGATGTGCTCATTCTCAACTCCCCCCCCCCTCCACTTCCCCCCACTGCACAGAAAATTCTCTCTCTCTCTCTCTCTCTCTCTCTCTCCCTTTCCTTTCTTTTCTCCCTCACAAACTTCTTCACCTCAAGGCATCTTATTCCCTCCCTCTCTCCCCCCTTCCCCCATCTCTCTCTCTCTCTCTCTCTCTCTCTCTTTAATCGAGGAAGAGAGAGAGAGAGAGAGAGAGAGAGAGAGAGAGAGAGAGAGAGAGAGGAAGCTATATTCCAAGTTAGAATCGATTAGCTCTGTGTGTGTGTGTGTGTGTGTGTGTGTGTGTGTGTGTGTGTGTGTGTGTGTGTGTGTGTGTGTTTGTCAATGCTGGAAGAAAATGAAAAAGTGATGAAGGAAGGAAGGAAGGAAGGAAGAAAGGAAGGATGGAAGGTAGGAAGGAAGGATGGCAGGTAGAAAGGAAGGATGGAAGGAAAGAAGGAAGGAAGAAGAAGGAACACCCAAAGGAAAGACGGAAGAGGAGTAGGGGATATGAAATGGAAAAAAAAAGGAATCAAGCAAGCAAGTAATCAAAGAAAGAAAGAAAAAAAGAAAAGGTAGACAAAAGAAAGTAATTAAGGTTGGTAGCGATTAGAAGGTTGTGTGTGTGTGTGTGTGTGTGTGTGTGTGTGTGTGTGTGTGTGTGTGTGTGTGTGTGTGTGTGTGTGTGTGTGTGTGTGTGTGTGTGTGTGTGTGTGTGTGTGTGAGAGAGAGAGAGAGAGAGAGAGAGAGAGAGAGAGAGAGAGAGCAAAGGCAGGGGTGACATGCAAGCGAGATTTAGTACCTCTCTTCCCCCCTTCTCCTTCTCTCCCTCTTTTCCTCCCTTACCCCTTTTCTCCCTCCTTTCCCCCCTTTCCCTCTTCCTCTTTTCCCTTCAATCCTCCCTTCCTTCTTCCTCTTCCGCTCTCACTTTCCCTCCCTCCTCAGCTCCCCCTCTCCCTTCTCTCTCTCCCCAGTTACACTATTTCCTCCTCCTCTTTTCCTTTTTCATCTATTCCCCCCCCCCTCTCTCTCTCTCTCTCTCCACAAATAATTTCATTTCGCGCTTCAAAATTATCGTTCTCTAATTTTGGTCTGCTTTCTTTTCTTCCTTCCTTTTTTTAATACAATAACCTTTTCTTTCTGTCTTTCTTTACCTACTGCGCCTCCTTCCACACTGGCTGTTAACCTCTCTCTCTCTCTCCCCCTCTCCACACACCTCCTGTCCTCTCGCACTTTAATAGTACCATTTTCTCAATGTACAGTTTCTCTCTCTCTTTTTCTCTCTACACACGCACACTCACTCTTTCTCACATTTCAGTGTTGCCATACCCTCACTTTAACACACTTTCTCTATTTTCTTCCCCAGGTTACACACTATTACAGGATGTTACACAGAATTTTATGAAAGCTGGTACAACACGAGATGGCATAAAGGTGTGAAAGGGGGACTGAGCACGGGAGAAGGAGGAGAGGTTGACTGAGGAAGAGGTGGCTTAGTACGCATGTAAGAGTAATGGAATACAGAAATTATAGGTCTAATATTACGGTAAGGGGCCACTGATAAAATTATATTATCTTTCTCCTTGCTCTCCCTATACCAATTTACTTAAGAAATTTCACAGGTGGGGAGGGGTTAATGAAAGCACTATGGTATGTCCTCAGAAGACTGATATCCTCGGGCTGAAGGAATTGACGAAGACCTCTATTATACAGTAATGTATATGTCTATGTATATCTACCTACCTACTTACCTATCTACCTATCTACCTATCTATAGCATGAGGAAGAAGGAAGAAAGGAAACCAAGATGGAAAAAGCGCAGGAAAAAACACCACTAAATGACGAAAATAAAGGCCCGACAAAATAGAAAAGGAGTAAAGCCAACGAACCGACGTTAAAAAATAAATGACGAGCGCGGGAAAAATAATCGATGTAAACAGGGCCACGTGTTCCGCCGCCCTCGTCCGATTCCCTGAAATCAAAGTACCCAGTATTTCCAATAATCTTCCTCTCCATAAAACAATCCCTAATCCCATCCCATTATATCACCATACGTCTACCCAATATTACCTTGCTGACATGGATGGATAGATGGAAGGGATAGGGGTCAGTGTGTTCATATGGAAGTCGAAGTCAAGGTCATGGTCAGATATTCGAACCCGGTGCCACCAGCCTACCGCCCCTGTCGCCAGAACTATTTTCTTTGGCAAGTTTGTATGTAAATGAGCTCAAATCTATCAAAGAATGCGAAGAACCCACCGCAAATGGATATTGAAGGGGAGGGCAGGGAGGCTGGGAGGCGGAAGGGAGGGGGAAAATGGATGGATGGAGGAAGGGAATGAGAGATGCAGAGAGATGTAAAGAAAGATGGAGAGGGACAGGGGAGTCTACTGAAGGGGAAGGGTGGGAGGAAGAAGGGAAAAGTGGAAGAAATGAAAGGAGAGAGAGAGAGAAGAAGAAGAGATATGGAAGTAGAAGGGATGAAGAGGGAAAGGAGAAATATGCGGAGGGGTAGGGGAGAGAATAAGGGATGGACAGACACAAATGGAAGGGGAGAAGCATGAATGGAAGGAGAGGAAGACATGGATGGAGGGAGAGGGATGGAGCCAGAAATGAAGAAGGGGGATGGAGAGGTAGAACAAGGAGAGGGTGGGAATGAGGGGGAAAAACAGGGAAATCTGGGACAGAGAAAGAAAGCATACTGGAGAAGGAAATGGAAGAGGGAAAATTAGAGATAATGGAAGAAATAAATGGAGAAGAGACATTCGTGAATAAACATCTACCACCATTTACCACAATTACCACAACTACCACAATCTACCCTTTGTAGTCACCATCTCTGCCACTTTTATAATCACAACTACCACGACTACTAAAATCAATATCCTACCACCGTTACAAGAACCATTTACAACCACCTCAATCAATACCATACCATATGCCACCATCCCTCTCACCACACCTACTAGAATCACAACCACAACCCAGCTCAACCACTAACCACCATCACCACTGTCAGATCTACCACTATAACTACGATCATCACTATCACAACTACCAAAACCAAAAGCATTAGGACTACCACAATCACCCTCACAACCAATATTCCCCGAATCCGACCACACACAACTACCAGTACTACCACAATCACCAGCTGCAAGGACCACAAGTACCAGCATCACCACAACCACCCTCACAACTACCATAGCCACCACCACAACCACAACTGTCACAATCACTGCCACACCCACAACCACAACTACCACAATCACCAGTCAAGCCGAACTACCACAGCTACCACAACTACCATCAAAGGCTGTACAATGCCCACGTCAACACAAAGCCTTAGTGTAATAAACGACCACTGAACACGAACCCCGGTCACGGCTACCAACATTACCTACCACAACTACCAACATTACCTACCACAACTACCAACATTACCACCACAAGTAACAACGTCGCTTACCACAACTGCCTACATTACCTACCACAGCTACCACCACCACCAGCCACAACTACTAACATTACCACCACGTCTACCAACATTACCAACCACAACTACCAACGCTATCACCACAACTACGTCGAAAACTCATTACCACTGTTCTCAATACGATCAATTAAACTTTAACAACAATTATCCTGCACTGCGAACATTGTTTAATATTTCTACCAACATTTCAGTCAACCTCAACTATTAACATCTCCACCTACCAACATTTTCTCTCTCTCTCTCTCTCTCTCTCTCTCTCTCTCTCTCTCTCTCTCTCTCTCTCTCTCTCTCTCTCTCGCCTACCTACTCTACTCATTCCCTTCCTCTTCATCCCTCTCCCCCTTCCCCATTTCTTCTTTTTCACCCTCCTTCACTTCCCTCTTTCCTTCTCCATATCCTCCTTCCTCATTCATCCTGTTCTCCCTATCCCTCTATTTCTCCTCTTGTTCTCCCTCTCCGTCCCACCTCTCCCATTTCCTCCCTACCTCCCTCCTCCCTATCGTTCCCTGTCTCCCTTTTCCAAATTTCCCTCTTCATCCCCTTTCCCTCCTCCCTTTCTTTCCTTACCTCTTCCTCTCTCCCTTTCCTTCCCTAATTCCTCCCCCCCTTCCCCCCGCCCCAGGCATTTGGAGGAACTAACTCAGTGGACGCTTTGAATTGAGGCGGGGAGGGAAGGAGGAAGGGAGGGAAGGAGACTGGGGTGGTGGGACGTAGGAGAGAGAGTAAAGGGAAATGAGGGAGAGAGGGTGGAAGGAAAAGTGGAAGGCATTCAGCTGGGAAGGAAAGGAAGAGTTGGGGAGGCTAGGGGAGAGATGGAAAAAGGGAGGTAGGGAGGGATGGGGAGCGAGGGCAGAAGGAAGTCGTGGATGGCACTGAGGGAGAAAGGGAGGAAGGAAGGGACGGAGGAAACGCATTGGAGATCGAGGAAAGGAGAGTAGAAGGAAGAAATAAAGGCAGCGAGGGGGAAGAAAGGGGTAAGAAGGAAAGGAAGGTAAGAGAAGGAGGAAAGGAAGGAAGGGAAGAGGAGGAAAGGAAGGGAAATAAGAGAAAAAAAAGGAAAAAGGAAAGATAACAGAGAGGGAGGGAAAGAAGAGTGACGGACATTGAAGAGAAAAAAGGGAGAAAACGGGGGAGAAGGGAGACGAAAGAACCACCCACCTAATATCGCATCAAACAATACATTCATCCAACCAACCATCCATCCATCCATCCATCCATCCATCCAACCAACCAACCAACCATGCACGTAACCAACCATAACCATCCGTCCAAGCCACAACCATACGTCTTTCTCATTAAATAATCCACTAATTCACCTAACCATGCATCCAACCTCCTCTCTCTCTCTCTCTCTCACCTGCCATGCACCTGATCTAAAGTTAATTAGAGTGGGAAACTAAAGGTAAGAAACGTTTGATCTTGTTGTGTGCTGTTGACGCGGTGAATTGTGGGTAACCCGCTACATTAAATTGCATATACTTGTTGCTATGGCGACGAGAGAGAGAGAAAAAGAGAGAGAGAGAGAGAGAGAGAGAGAGAGAGAGAGAGAGAGAGAGAGAGAGAGAGAATCAACATCGTTTGACTATTTATCTTTTGCCCACCACTATCCTCAGATAACAACAATAAATAAAACTACTATCATCATCATCTATCCTGACCTTTTTCCACCTAAGGATGGGAGAGGTAAGGGTTCAGAGGCCAAGGAAAACTATGAAAACTGCACAGATAAATGGGCCACACACTCATTCTCTCACCATTAACATCCACGAGAATCCAGACTCCACAAAAGCATAACAATCACAGTACAAAATCACTAACAGAGGAAAAACAAAAAACACACAGTATGTAAAGTCACACAAGCACACGGGGGGAAATAAAGTCCAACAAAACAATAAAGACAATAAAGATGGGTTAATACTAATAAGCAGAGCACTTCCAGGTAGGCGGGTCGTTAATCACATACCTGCCCCCACCACAAACACCACCCCAACTCTACCTTCCTTCTTTCCATTAGCCTCATCTAATAGCTTCTCTTGTTTCATTACTTCTCCTTCCCTCCCTTTCTCTTTTGCGCTTTCTCTTCCTTCTCTTCTTCTTATATCTTCCTCCTTCCCTTTCTTCCTTGTGCTCTCTCCCCTTTTCCTACCTTCTCCTTTTACATCTTTCTTTTTCTCACTGTTTTCTCTCTTCCTTTCAATCTTAATTTTAGTCCTCCTCTACCTCCTTTTATCCCTCTTGTCTTTCTTCCTCCTCCTCATTCTTCTTCCCTTTTCCATTGTTCCATATTAAAATAATCCAGGAGGAGGCGAAGAAAAGAAAGAAAGAAGGGATGAAAGGAAAGAGAAAGGAAAGGGAAGAAAGGAGGGACTGGGGAAAGAAGTGAGGGAGGGCGGGGAGAGGGAGAGAAGGTTAAAAAATACAGAAAAAGGTACACAACAAATACACTTAAACACGAACACAGGGGAACCTTAAAAAAAAAAAAATAATAATTAAAAAAAAAACTAATTCAAAGCGCCTTCGCGGTTAATCGAATAAGTTGGGAGGAAGGGATGAGGGAAGGGAGGGAGGGAAGTGGATTAAAAGGAGGAAGGAAGGATGGCTGGAAGACGTGGAGGAAAAATGTAATGAAAAAAGAGAGGAGAAGGAGGCAGAGAAGACTGGAGGAATGGAGGAATGCTGGCAGAAAAATTAAAGGAAGAGGGGAAGGGGAACTGCAGCAAAGAAAATGAAATAAGTAAGACAGGAATGAGAGGTAATGAATAAAGAAAATGCTAAGAAAAAACAAAGGTGAAAAATAGGACGACATGAAGAGGAGAAAGGATGGAGGAAAGCGAAAAAACAAACAATAGCAGTGTCACGAAAAACCAATGGGGAAAAATGGAAGTAAGGAAAGAAGATATTAAGAACGAAGGACAAAAAGATTCAAGATATTTTACCCTTCAGTAAGACGATACAGTTGATATTTTTGTTACTCAAGTTTCTTCACTCTAACTTGGCGCAGATTTTCGTCCTTTCGCTGCTGACTTCCCGACGATCCTTTCCACAGCACTTCTTCGTGATTAGCACCGTAGTCTAGCGTTAATATGAGCGATTATACCCAAAGGAAACTATTCAATGTGTGGGGGATAACTTTCAATAAATCCTTTAAAAGAAAATGAGGAAAATGGAGAGAAGATATGGGGAAGGGAGAGAAAATATGAGGAGGGAGGAGAGAAAAGGAAGGAAGAGAGGAAAGTGAAAGGGAAATTATACGAAATGTGGGGATAGAGAGGAAGCAGGAGGAAGGGAGAGAGGAATGAGAGAAAACAAGTCGTAAATGACGAGAATT
>NC_137038.1:342500-410000 GCF_032717465.1 Coenobita brevimanus
TCCTTTCCTTTTATATCCCTCTTCCTCCCTTCCCTTTACCAAAACTCACTCTCTCCCTACTTATTGTACCACTTTTGCAACCTCCCCCTTCCTTCCTTTCTTATTCCTCACCCCAGCTTCTCTTCCTTCCTTTAATTCATCTTTTTTCTTCCTTTTTAAACTCTCCTCTCATCCCTTATCCCTTAACTCCCTCCGCTGTCCCTTTGCTTCCTCCTCCTCTCTCTCCCCAGTTCCTTCCCCCTTCCCCCTCCCCCACCAGACTACCGACACCCTGACAAAGAGAGCTATTTGGACCAGGTAGGAGGGGAGGGGAGGGGAGGGGAGGGGAGGGGAGGGGGAGGGGGAGAGGGAGGTGGTTGGAGATAAAAGGTAGCCCCACGTCCCTGGTTCGATCCCATGTGATGGAGAATGGAGAAGAGGAGGAAAGTTATGATGGAGAGAGAGAGAGAGAGAGATGGGAGGATGGGTGAGGGAGAGTGGGGGAGAGAATAAAGAAAGGAGACAGGGAGAAGCAAGGTCAGAGAAAGACATATGAATGAACATAGAGAGAGAGAGAGAGAGAGAGAGAGAGAGAGAGCATGCAAGCGTGTTACCTTCAAGCAATATTGATGACAAAGCCTGCAGTATCGACTCTCTTTCTTTCCTTGCTTACTTACCTACGTGACTCTATCAATCTATCTATGTATCTATCTAATGACATTTTTTATCACTCTGCGCTCCATCTAGCTAGCCTGTCAATCTATCTATCGATCTATTTATCTATCTATGTCAACTTATCTATTTTCTTCTGGCTTGCTTTTATCCTCTTGTTTATGTGCGCTTGCTTTCACCTTGCTTGGTAATTCGCTCGTGTGCGTGTATGCGTGTGATTATGTTTACTTATGTGTACCTCTAGGCTATTATTAAGGAAGGGGTGTGAGGGAAAGTGTGTGTGTGTGTGTGTGTGTGTGTGTGTGTGTGTGTGTGTGTGTGTGTGTGTGTGTGTGGAGAGAGAGAGAGAGAGAGAGAGAGAGAGAGAGAGAGAGAGAGAGAGAGAGAGAATTACAAGCACCTAATTCTCTCTCTCTCTCTCTCTCTCTCTCTCTCTCTCGTTCTACCTACCTACCTCCACCTCATCAACTCCTTACCAGCTTTCTTCCCCTCTACTCCCTCCAGTTCGTTCTGCCCTGCTTCTCCTCCCTCTCCATTTAGTTCTCACCTTTTCTCCTCCTTACCCCCTCTCTCTCCCTTTTCCATGCCTATCCCTCCCTTTGCTTCTCACCCTTCCTCCCTCTCATTTAGTCTCCCTCTCAATCATTCATTTTTCTTATCATTCCTCCGTCTCTTTCCCTATTTCCTTTTTTCCCTCCCCTTCCTTTCTTCTCCCTCCCCTTCCCTCTTTTTTAGTCCCCTTCACCCCTTTCCTCTGTTTCCCTTCTTCCTCCCTCTCTCCAATATTACTCCCATATTCTCCTTCTCCTCTTCTCTCCTCCCCTCTTCCACCTACTTCTTCCCTCCTCCCCCATCATACTCACATAACATACTCTGGTATACTCAGACGAGCTGCGTCTATTCGCATACTCACCTGAAAGGGAAGAAAATGAAAGGATTAGGTAAATGAAATTGCTTTAAACCTCTCTCTCTCTCTCTCTCTCTCTCTCTCTCTCACACACACACACACACACACACACACACACACACACTGCTATTACAAGAGGCAATAATTATTCTCCAATAGAGCTCCGTAATTAACTTTCACTTCATAATAATGATCCATCTCAATTTTCTTCACAGAATTATTCAAGCCTTTCACAGGTGACCAATTATGCTTAAAAAAGAACATGACACTACGAAAAAAAAAACACTTGGAAGCATTTATTAGAGTTTTCTTGCTTTATTCATTATTATTTTTCCTGCCATTCACAAACAACTAGTTATGCATTAAAAACATTTAAAGAAAAACACACAAACACCGACATATTTTCTTTCTCCCTAATTTTCTTTTTGTACGTTCTCTCATTTAATTATCTATTTATTTTATTTTCGTATGGAAATGTTGAAATGGTATTGTTTTAATAGCATGATGTTCGGGGGGTGATTTGATTAAGAGGGGAGGGGAGAGAAGAGAGGGGTAGGGTAGGGTTGGTTAGAGTAGGGCAGAGTAGGGTACCGGGAGGAGGATCTCTCTCTCTATTAATTGCTGCTGCCTGCTTATCCCCTAATTTAATAGGAGCTTGGAGGGCTGTGAGGTGATTCCAGCTTTCCCTCCCCCCCTTCTATGTGCTGAGAGAGAGAGAGAGAGAGAGAGAGAGAGAGAGAGAGAGAGAGAG
Source organism: Coenobita brevimanus (assembly GCF_032717465.1). Classification (NCBI taxonomy): domain Eukaryota; kingdom Metazoa; phylum Arthropoda; class Malacostraca; order Decapoda; family Coenobitidae; genus Coenobita; species Coenobita brevimanus. The sequence continues at coordinate 344,810 of NC_137038.1, forward strand.
AGAGAGAGAGAGAGAGAGAGAGAGAGAGTTTGTGCGCCATGATTAACTCCCCGCCTTTGTTGACGCTTGCTCTAGGCTCTCTCTCTCTCTCTCTCTCTCTCTCTCTCTCTCTCTCCTCATATACTCAGGAATAGCTACCTATCTACTTAACCACATCACTAATTAACCAGTCTACTTCCCTATTTGCATATGGGGTTACCAATCACCTACCTCCTTACTGCACCTACCTACCCACAGAGCACCTACCTACCTACACACCTACTTACTAATTAATCCAACTACCAAGTAATCACCCTACCAACCAACATGCCTACTTATCATACTTCCTACTTACCATCCAAAAAAACATCATATCTTCCTACCTCCACCCATCACCTAATCTACCTTCCTACGTACTTACCTACCACCCAATCAATCTACCAAGCAAACAACCTATCGATCTACCTACCTATGAACTCCATATACCAATGCATCTATGAAACCCTGAACTACTTCCGAGTTATCCATCACGCGCACACACACACACACACACACACACACACACACACACACACACACACACACACACACACACTCACACACAGCATAAAGCCTTCACAAAACAAAATAATAAACTCAAAACTAAAAGCCCATATACAAACAAAGACTCACAAATACAGATATACATACTGTTACGTGTGGCCGATATACATTGCTTATATTCATATATAATAAACAGAATCTTTAATATTCATTTATTAGTACCATGCTTAGGATTCTGTGAACAGAGTTTATAAATATCAGACTGCAGGAAACAGCCGGGCCCAGCTGTGTGTCAATATTTTAAGAGTTATTTCGATCCACCTTCCTGTATATGCTCACGATTTCAACCTTGAGTTTCTGTTCTGCTTTCCAGCTTCCCTGAGTTTTGCTTCTTGCTTCTCAGAGTTACCCTTCTTGCTTTCCTGAGTTAACCCTTTTACTTCTTTGAGTTCGTCTATATAAGCCGGGCTGGGACTCCCTCGAGTTAGTTAACGGCTTGAGCTAGACCGGTGTGTTGGACTGCTCTGTTCTGGGGATGTTGCTATAATAGTCTATCTGCCACACCTGAGTTAATGTTTACTGTCAGCACGTGATAGATTTATTAGGTACTTTTGATACTGCTATTATTTATAAGAATTGTTGATTTAGAATCACTGTTATTGCCCTAGCTAATGTCACAAGTTTTATTAGTGTCAAGAGTCTGTCTTTACTTTTATGCCAGGTCTTTACTGCAAGCCCCCAGAGGTGTTACAACCCAAGGGCTAGTTTATGTTCTGGTTTATCTTTATTATTAACATTGGGAACTTTAGGATAACTTCTGCAAGAGCTAGTTTGGCAATCCTGTTTGAACCTGTTTGATTTTGTTCTTGTAGCTTTAAGTTAGTGTTAAGTCAATTAGTTTAAACATTTTTAATTGCCTATTTCATTCCCCTTTTCGTCATTGGTATATGATTTACACTTAATCACTATTTTCCCCCTTTAAGCTTACGACTTGGTGTGGCTAACCGCCAATTGGTATTCTAAAATTTCCGTTGCGCACTTTACAGGTTATCAGATATCCTTTACCCCCTCCATGTCGTAACAACACTAAATTACAACTGTTCACATACAAGAGCGGTCAAAAAACATACTTAAAACTGACATCATGAAAACAAGGGCATATAAACAGTCACATGTACGTGTGTATGTATGTGTGAAGGTATATGAACGTGTAGGGACAGATCCTTGAACACGAAATATACATTACATAATACTGTATATACCAGTATATATTATTTTTACATATATATCTGCGGTTATACGTATACAATTATGCGTGTGGTAGAAGGGGGGGGGAATCACCATCCACTCACTGAATAGAGCTACCTTCAGATGATTCTGCACTGAGTAAGCAGGCCAAATTGTTTCTTGTAACCCAGGAAATTACCACTACTTCCGTCGCTGGGTGGTAACCAGGTAACCAAACAGGATCGTGGTGGTGTAGTGGGTTAATGCTCCCCACCGGATATGGACTAAAGGGGTTAGAGACGAAGGGTGTTTGTGGTTAACTGCAAATAATAATACCACCATAAAGGCGAGTAATTAGCCACCTTCACCTTAAATATCGGGACTAATTAGGCTAGCCCCGGGGTCCTACTCTCCGTATGAGGATTTAACGAACTGAACAACAGACATATACAGTAGATACAGTATAAACGTGTGTGTGTGTGTGTGTGTGTGTGTGTGTGTGTGTGTGTGTGTGTGTGTGTGTGTGTGTGTGTGTGTGTGTGTGTGTGTGTGTGTGTGTGTGTAAATACAAGAGCAAGTATGTTTGTATATGTGTATGTAAGTACATAAGCAGAGCGTGAACTAATATAAGTTTAAGTATGTGCGTGTTACGGGACAGTGCACATGTGTATGTGTGTGTGTGTGTGTGTGTGTTAGTGTGTGCGTGTTATGAGAGCGTGAGTTGTAAGTGGCCGTGTATGTATTGATCCATGGCCGTATTAATGTATGTATGATCAGCTCTGACTCACCTCTCACTCATCCATTACACACACATACACATACACATACATGCACACACACATTTCATAACTACATACATACATACATAATACATACAAATACATATATACACTGATACAACATGCAGGCACACAACCACGCACACACCGCCTTCTGTAAATATATAGCAACACAGACTCATCTAATGTAAACACACACACACACACACACACACACACACACACACACACACACAAAACACGGTATCATACGCTGCAACGTTCTACGCACACACAGAGAGAGAGAGAGAGAGAGAGAGAGAGAGAGAGAGAGAGAGAGAGAGAGAGAGAAGGGGGGGGGATAATAATTACGGTTCATAAAATATAAAGATAAAAACAAAGAAACTAGGCAAGAACGATTATGAGATAACATCAGCACTCACCATTACCCCCCCTTCTCTCCCTCTTTCTCCACTTTCCCCTCCTCTCCTCCTTTCTAGCACCTCTGTTCTCTCCCTTTCTCACTTGCTCATACTCCCTCCCACCCTCCCTCTCTTAAACTATTCCCTCCCTCACTTCATCTTTCTCCTTCCCTCCCTCCCTCCCCCTCCACAGGTGTAAATAATGAGATACGCTGCAATTATCAGCCCTATTAGTAGCTTAATTAGGGTGGGAGGGAGGGAAGGAGGGACGAGAGTGGGAGGAAGGAAGGACACAAGGAAGGAAGGAAGGAAGGAAGGACACAAGGAAGGAAGGAAAGAAGGGAAGGAAGGAAAGAAGGAAGGATGGGAGAAAGGACAGGTAGGTAGGAAGAACGACAAAATCAGAAGGACCATAAGAAAAGTGGAATCGGAAGAAAAAAGAGGATGACAACGACAGGGTAAAGAAAAAAAAGAGAAAATGGAGAAGAGGACAATAAAACGTTGAGAGAGAGAGAGAGAGAGAGAGAGAGAGAGAGAGAGAGAGAGAGAGAGAGAGAGAGAGAGAGAGATTTTAAGAACGATGGGAGGCAAAGGTGAAAAAAAAAATAGTACAAAATATATAGACAAATAAAAAATATACAAAGGGAAGGAAAGGAATTCAACAGGTGAAGGAGGGACGGAGGGAAGATAGGGAGGGAGGTAGGATGGGGAGGGAGGGAGGTAAGATGGGGAGGGAGGGAGGAAGAAGGAAATCTGCCAACTACTCAATGACCCAATCGCTCGAAATCACTCAAGAGGGAGGGAGGGAGGAATGAGGGGAGGAGGGAGGAAAACCAAGAGGCAAGGATGGAGAGAGGGGAGAAAAGTAGGGCTATGGAAAGGAGGGACACGAGAAGAGGGTGAGGGAGCAAAGATAGGAAAGAAGAGGAGGGTAGGTAACAGGAGGGATGGACAAGAGAGGGAAATGACAGAAAAAGGATGCGATGAAGGGAGAGAAGGAAGGAAGAAAAGGGATGAGAAACAGACAGGATGGAGAGGAAAAGTGAGAGTGAGAAGGAAAAGAAGAGCAGCTTTCTACCCCACCCCCCTCTCTCCCTCTCCTTACCCTCCACTCTCTCCCTTTCCCTCTCCTCCCCCCTCTCCCTTTCTGCCGAGTCAGCAGGAAGGGGGATGGTGGTGGTGAGAGGGCGTGTGATTGGTTGTTTGATATCCTGTCTGGCTCATTGACTACTTGTGGAGCACGAGAGAAGGGGGAGAGAGGAGAGGAAGGGGGAGGAATGGAAGTGAGAGGAAAGATGGGGGGAGGCTAATAGGAGAGGTGAGAAGGAGGGCAGCGAATGGAGGAAGGAGAGAAAGGAATGGGGAACGAAAAGGGAAGGGGTCTGTGAAGGAAGATTAGACAGAGGGGAAAGAGTGAAAGGAAGGGGAAGGAGAATGTTTGGAATGGTGAGGGGAGAAGGGGAGGGAATGGAAGGGGCAAGGAGGAAGAGGAGGAGGAGAGAGGGGGTGGGATCAGTGAGGGAAAGTGAGGAGGGGAGAAAATGCAGGGGGAAGGGGAAAAAAGATGGGACAAGACAGAGAAAGAGTTAAATCAAAAGTACTAGCCAATCCTTAACCAGCCCCTCTCCGTAAGGAAGTAGGGTTCCGAGGCAAGGCTAACGTAGACTGAAACACATAACCTCTCCACTTCAAAGGTCTCCCAAACTGAAGAATATCGTCTGCTACAAGCCAAAATAAAAGCCCGTCTTTGTGGTGAAGGATCTGCGGGTAGGAGACCGAACCACGCCCCTGGTAGCATTTTTACATAATAAAAAATTCCCATGGACACCTATGGGTTTCGAATCGTAGTGCGTAAGCCATGGCCACCTCCATCCCGAGAGTTTTACCACCAGGCGTTGGGGAATGATTGAATGAAGAAAGGTTAGAATGACCGAGAGTGGGGAGGGAAAGACAGAGAGAAAAGGAGTGTGGAGGAATTGCGAGAAAAATAGGGAGTGAAATAGGAGGGAAGAGTAAGTGGGGGGAGGACAGGGAAGTGGAGGCGGAGGGGAAGAAAGGAGGAGGAAAGAGGAGGAAGGACAGAGGACGAAGTTGAGGCGCAATATGAAGAAATGTATGAGAAGACTTGAAAGTGGGTGATGGGGAGAGAAAAAAGGGATTGATGGAAGGATGGATGGATGGATGAACGAAGGGAAAAGTGAGGCATGGACGGAAGGGACATTCGGTGGGAAGGTTGGACGGAGACGGAGGGAGGGAGGGAAGAATAGACAGAGGAAGAAATAGATGGATGGATGGTTAGATGGTGGGTGGGTCGGGAGGGAGGGAGGGATGTGAGGGAGGAAGAAGGGACGAGTTTACAGAGATAACACCAGCTCACAAGAGGGGAAAACAAAAACATACGATGGAAGAAGGAAGGAAGGAAGGAAGAAAGGAAAGACTGAACCGAAAGGAGGAATAAAGGGAGTAAAGAAATGACCAAGGGAAGAAAAGAAAACATAGTGAGAAGTAGACACAGACATGAGAAAGGAGGAAATCACTAAGTAAGCAAGAAAAGAGCGAGGCAGTCTGAAAGAAGAAATGAAGGAAGAAAGGAGTGAGTTCAAGACCTAACAGTTCCAGACTGTTATGGTCCCACAGGTGACGACACACGAAGGAAGGAAGGGAGGAAGGAAGGGAGGAAGGAAGGAAGAGAGGGAGGAAAATGGTGAAGAAGAGAAACTAGGTAAGCTCCAATATCCACAAAAATATCTCCCTCAATTTACAGATACCGGTATAAATATTTATTATTATTATTATTATTATTACTATTCCTGCTAACGTGCGCGATTTATTTTCGAATTGGGGGGGGGGGATAAGTAAAGTCTTCATTAACCTCTTCACTGCCAGAAATCCTCCCAAACTTAGAAAATCGTGTGGTGGAAGCAAGAATAAAATTTTAAAAGTTCATTATTAGACTGAAGAAGTTAAGGGAAATTAACTGAAGTGGTGATTCACAAACAAAATTAGAGCAGGGAAGAGAGAGAGAGAGAGAGAGAGAGAGAGAGAGAGAGAGAGAGAGAGAGAGAGAGAGAGAGAAGGGGGGGGACGAGGTGCGTGTGTGGAGGTCGTAGTAAGGAGGCAGTAATCTGGACCACTGGACGCTGCTTTTATGGAGGGAGGGGGGAGGGAGGTAGACAAACAAAGATGGAGGAAAAGGAGGGAGAAGGGACACAGAGACAGAAGGGAGAGGTATGCTTACAAGAGAAAGAGGCGGAAGGGGGAGGGAGAGGAGAAAATACAAAATGAAGGAGAGAAGCAAATGAATGAACTAATGGAAGAGGAAGAACAAGGAGGAAGATGGAACAAGAGAGGAACAGAAGACAGGAGAAAAGTTAGGGAAGGAAGAAATGGGGAGAGGAGTAAGGGGGTAAAGGTTACAGGGAGGGAATGGAGTGAGGGAGAAAACGGAGGGAAGGAGGTAAGGAAGATGAGAGAAAGAACGAGACGTTGAGGGAGAGAAGGACTGGACTCCAAGAGGGTAGGAAGGAAGGAAAAACGGAAGGAAGGAAAAAAAAAAGATGGAAAGTATGGAAGATGGGAAGAACTGACAGCGAGAGGGAAGGATGGATGGAAGGAAGATGGAGGAGGAAGGTAATGATATTATATAGAGAAGGGAGGGAGGGTTTCATGAAGAAAAAAGGGAAAGAGCTGAGGAAGGAAGAAGGAAGAGGTGGGAGGAAGAAGGAGGAGGAGAAAGGAAGAAGGAAGAGAAGGAAGGAAGAAGGAAGAGAAGGAAGGAAGAAGGAAGAGAAGGAAGGAAGAAGGGAGAGGGAACGAGAGGAGGCAGAAAGAAATATCAGGAGGGAGAATACAAGGTAATGGAGGAAATGGGAGAGGAAGGGAGGAAGGGAAAGAAGGATGTGAAGCAATGAAGGAAAAATGGAAAGGAGGATGGGGTGAGAGGGAGGGAGGAAAGATGAGAGGCAGTGGAGGAAAAATGGAAGGGAGGGAGGGAGGGAGGGAAGGGAGGTACATTAGTGATGCTCGTAAAATTAGCAGCATCTGTTTACATTTTAGTGAAAATCTCCCTATATTCTCCCTTTCCTCCCTTCTCCCTTTTATCCCTCTCTCCCATACTTGATATCTGCCTTTCTTCACGGTCTCTTAACCCTTGCTTCTTTTTCTCCTCTTTTTCTTCCTTCTTCATATTCTCATTTTCTTTTCTTTCTCATTTCTTTCTTCTCTTATCCACATCCTTGAGTTTTCCTCCTTCGACTTTCGTTATTCTCCATTTCCTCCCTTCCCTTACCCTTTCCCCCCCCCTTTCCATCTCCATATTCTCTCTCTCTCTCTCTCTCTCTCTCTCTCTCTCTCTCTAAGTTCATTAATTTGTTCTTGTTGTGTCTGCTTTACTTTCCTCCTTTTCCCTCTTCTCATATTTTTACATTCCTCCCTCCCCTTCTCTCTCCTCATCTCTTGCACTCTCTCTCTCTTTTCTCTACCCCCTCTCAACCTATGTAGCTTCCATCTTGCTTTTCTCCTGCCCTTCCTTTCATCTTTCCCTTCCGTCTCCTTTCCTTCGTTTCACTCAATCTCCACTCCTACCTTCCTTCCGGTCCCCATTCATTTTCTGGTTCCTTCCTTCCTTCCTCTTTTCTATCCTTCTTCCTTTCCGTACCTCGCATTTTCTTTTTCTTTCCTCCCTCTCTCTCCTTCTGACAAGACTAAAAGCTCTCTCCCATGATCCTACTACCTTCCCTCTCTCCCTCCCTCCCCGTCTCTCTCTCATCTTCTTACCTTCCTCCTCCACCTCCTACACTTCAGTCTTTTAATACACCTTTTCTTCTTCTCCCCCTCACTTCGCTTTCCTTACCACGACACTTCTTTCCCTCACTCTTCTTCACTCTCTCCCCTTCCTTCCCATTACTTCCTCTCTCTCTCTCTCTCTCTCTCTCTCTCTCTCTCTCCCCCACCATCTTTTCACCCTCCCTCTATATTTTACCTCCCTCCTCTTCCCTTCATCCCTCTATCTTTAACCACCCCTCATCTTCTGTCCCACCCCCCCTCGCCCCTTCCCTTCCTTTCCTCCCCCTTTTCTCCTCCTCTCCCTTCCCTCACTCCCTCCCTCTCCTCCTCCTCCCTTTACCTCTTGATGTATCCATAAACCTCTTACCCTCTTCCCTCTCTCATTTTTCTCTCATTTTTTCTCTAATAATTTTTCTTTCTCTCCTTCCTTCTCTACCTACCACCTAACTACCTGCCTACTCATTCATCTATCCATCAATCTAGCTATGAGAGAGAGAGAGAGAGAGAGAGAGAGAGAGAGAGAGAGAGAGAGAGAGAGAGAGAGAGAGAGAGAATGACAAATATTTGTGACTGATTTAGAGAGTGAGTGATTGAGTAAATGAGGGAGGGGAAGGGAGGGGAGGGGGAGGGGGAAAGGAAGGGGGAGGGGGAAAGGAAGGGGGAGGGGAGCCGGGGGGAAGGAGGAAAAGAGGGAGGGAGCGTGTGTATGGGCCATAAGTGGTAGGAATATTGGGAGGGAACACGCAGGAAGGGAGGGAAAGGGAGGGAAGGAGGGAGGAAGGGAGAAATGTTAGTAAAATGCAAGGAAGGGAAGGAAGGAAGCAGTGAGGAAATAGAGTTGGCAAGGAAGAAGGCAGGGAGAGAATGAATAAACAGGGAGGGGATGATGCAGTGAGTGAAAGGGTGGTATGAAAAATAAGACGGAAGGAGGAAGGGAGACAAAAGGAATGAAGGAGAAAGGAAGGAGGAAAAAAGAACGAAGGAGCGAAGGAACAATGAAGGCAAGAACAGGGGGAGGAAATAAGTAGGGAGAATGTTGAAATGGAAGGGAGGGAGAAAGTATTGAAGGAATGGTGGATGGAAGAAAGGGTGGGAGGGAGGGAGAGAAGAGGAAGAATTATTTAATGAAAGACTGAAGGAAAGAAAAAGATTAATAAAGGGATGAAGAGGAAGGCAATAAGACAACGAGAGAGAGAGAGAGAGAGAGAGAGAGAGAGAGAGAGAGAGAGAGAGAGAGAGAGAGAGAGAGAGAGAGAGAGAGAGAGAAATTAAATGAGAGGGGAGAGAAGAGGTGATGAAGATGAGTGGGAAGGATAATGGAACCAGAAGAGAGGGGATGATGAGGGGAGGAAGAGGAGAAAGAGAGGTGGATGAAGAAAGAGGGGAAAAGAGCAAATTAAGGAGAAGTAAAGAGACAAGGAGAGACAACAGGAGCAAGTGGATGGATGTAATAAAGGTAAAATAATGAGAGAGAGAGGGGACGAGAGAAGAGGAAAGCAGAGAGGAGAGGAGAGAAGAGAAGAGAAGAGAGGACAGAAACGAAAAAGGAGGAAGGAAAGTGAAACACGAAATACGGACGATGCAGGGAGAGGGAAAAAGGAGGAGGGACAAAATAAATGAAGAAGAGGAGAGAAAGGGAAAAGGAGAGAAGCTTGATAATGGAGAAAACATTAGGTGGATTATAATTAAAAGCAAGAGAGGTGAGTGGAAGGGAGGGAGGGAGGGAGTAGTTAGAGGGAGGGAGGGAGTAAGAGAACAAGCGAGGGGAGGGAATGGGTGAAAGGTAAGCAAGGAAGGGAGATGGGAGAGAGTCTGGGAGAGGGAGAGAGGCTGGGAGAGGAAAAAAGGGTAGGTAGGTGGGCAGGTAAGTAGGTTGGTAAGAGGGATGGAGAGATTAATGTTACGTAGGAAGGAAGAAAGGAAGGACGGGAGGGAGGGAAGGAGGGAGGGATATAAGAATCAGGGAATGAGGGAGGGAGTGTAGGAGGAAGGAGGGAGACAGGTGGGTAGGTACAGGGAAGAGGTAGTGGGGAAGGTGAGAGGGAGAGACAGAAAGACGGTAAGTGCAGGAAAGGTAAAGAAACTGAGAAAATAAAATAAAGGAGGATCCACAAGAGAGTCAGAAGTGAGGGAAGCGGGAGAGAAGGGGAAAGGAAGGGAGATAAACAAGATAAAGGAAGACAAGAGGGGAGAGAAGGAGAGCAGAAGAGAAGAGAAGTGAAGAAAGAAGAAGAGAAGCCAAGAGGAGAGGAGAGAGGAGAGGAGTGGAGAAGAGCTACAAGAAAGGGAAGACGGTGCTAGCAAGGTAAAAAAAAGACAAAATTGCGGCTCAACATTCTTTCTACAACACTTCTTCGTGACTAGCACTATATTTTAATGACTACCTCTTGTTACAGCTCAGCATTCAAGATAGTGAGACAGCAATTTTCCGCCTAGTTAAAGTGAACAGGGCATAGTAAGGCAAAAAAAAAGGGGGGGGGGAGAAATAATGGCTGTGAGTAAAGCAGAAAGAATAAACCGTAAAGGAAAGTATGTTAAGGGGAAAATAGGCAAAAAGAATAGCTATACTCATTTTACGCTAACCTGGCCTGAAACTGCAATCTCTCCATCTTGAATGCCGAATAGTAAAAAGATATTAACGCCTTTGCTAGTCACAAAGAAGTGCTGAAACGATGAAGTCATAGCAAAGAAGGTAGCACAAGAAAATACTGCTCGTCACGAAGAAGTGCTGAGATGTGTGTGTTTGTCAATGAGTTACGTGAGATAAGATTAAAAAAAAAAAAGAATGGAAATCTGGTCAAACATAAGATGAAAAAAAAATAATGGCTTGAATAAGGGCTATAAATAAGGCCTAAAAAGGGCTACCTAGGACAAAAAATTAGGGCTGCTAAGGGAAAATAAGGGCAAAAATAAGGGCTCCTAAGGGATAAAAAATAAAGATTACTAAGGGCGAAAATAAAGGCTACTAAGGTTCATAAATAAGGGCTACTAAGGGCGAGAAAAGGGCTACAAAGGGCAAAAAATAAGGGCTACTAAGCGCAAAAGGCAAAAAAGAGCTAAAAATAAGGGCAGCTAAGGGCTGAAAATAAGGGAAGCTACGGGCTAAAATAAGGGCAGCTACGGGCTAAAATAAGGGCAGCTACGGGCTAAAATAAGGGCAGCTAAGGGCTAAAAATAAGGGATGAAGGGCAAGTGGCATGAGGGTGACGTATCAAGAAGGGAGCAGTCCCAAGGGTGACATAGTGAGTGAGAGAGAGAGAGAGAGAGAGAGAGAGAGAGAGAGAGAGAGAGAGGACAATATTTCTTTTTCTTATATTGTCTTGTTTAGAAGAAAGAGGTTAGAGTTGGGTGAGGGAAGAAAAGAGAGAAAGAAGCGAGAGGGAAAAAAAGGGGGAGAGAGAGAAAGAGGGAAGAAGTGAGGAAAGAGGGAGGAAAAAAAAGTGAGAGAGAGTGAAGGGGGAAAAAGGAAAAAAAAAGGAAACGGGAGGGAGGGAAAAGAGGAAGAATGAAGAGGTACGAAAGTGAAAATGAGGGAAAAGATGAAAAACAAGAAGAGGAGAGAAGAGGGGGATGAGAGAGAGGAATGGGAAGAGGGGGAAAAAGAAAGACTAGGGAAAATAGGGAAAAAGAATGAAGAGATAAGTAAAAAAAGAGAAAATATGGGAAGAGAGGAAAAAAGCAGGAGAGAGCAAAAGAGAGAGGGCAGTGTTTATGCTTGCTCTTCATACACTGTCTTGTTTACCCTGATGTTGCCCTGGGGTACCGTTATTCTCTCTCTCTCTCTCTCTCTCTCTCTCTCCTCTCTCTCTATAAAATATGAAAATCAGAGAGAGAGAGAGAGAGAGAGAGAGAGAGAGAGAGAGAGAGAGAGAGAGAATGTTCACTCAACAACCATAAAGATTACCCACATAAACCTTCCTTAGACGGATGGTTTGACCTTTTCCCTACCTCCCTTCTTCCCTCACCTCCTTCCCTATCTCCCTCTTTCCCTCTCCCTTTCTACTCTTTTTCCCTCCCCTTCGACCTTACCTACCTCCCTTCCTCTTCCCCCCATCCATCATACCTCCATCTCTAATCCATGCTTTTCTGTTTCTCCCTTCCATTCTATCTTTCCTTCTTCTCCCTCATTCCTCCACCTCTCTCCATATTTCTCCTCCACGCTCTCTCACTTTCCCTTATTTCTTTACCTTCCTCTAAACATTCTCCCTCCCCCTACTGTTTTCATTTTTCCCCCTTTTATCTTCCCCTCCTCCCTCCTCCATCCCATGCACCCCAAATATTATCTCCTCTCCCTTCCTTCTCCCATCCAAACCTGCCCCACTTACATTGCCCCTCTCCCCTTCCTCTCCCCCCTTCTCTCTCTCTCTCCCCCGGTACTTCGCTTCCCATACATTTCTCCCTCCCACTCCTCGCCTCCCCTCCCCTCTCTCTTCCCGCCTCCCCAGCTCCCTTCCCTCACATTAATCCCAACTATCGTCAAACATTTTCCCCTATTCATTCTTCCTTCCACCCCCTCTCCCCCATCCATCCCACCCAACCTTCATACATTTCCCACCCACTCTCCACTCATACATTTCTCCTCCCCTCTTCCTCTCCCCCTCCACCCTCGTTCCCTCCCCCATACATTTCCCCCTCCCACCCTCTACCCCCGCCCCCTCACGCAATCCTACACTCAATCATTGCCCCTGTTTTATAGGCTCTCTCGCTCTCTTTACTGCGGCTGTTGCGTGTCGGGGGAGGGAAGGGAAGGGGGAAGGGGAAGAGGAAGGGGAAAGGGGAGGGGAGGGGAGGGGGAGAGGGAGAGAACGCCAGAAGAAAGGCAGGGGCAAGGGAGGAGTGTACTGCAAGCAACAACAACAACAAAAATCTAAGGGGAGAGAAAGGGAGGAGGAAACTGGGAAGAAAAAGAAGGTAGGGGGAAGAAAAAGAAGGTAAGGGCAAGACGAAGGGGGTGGGGAAGGAGGGAGGGGGAGAGAAGCAATGAATGTACTGAAGACCAAATGTAAGAGGGGGAGAAAAAGAAAGTGAGGGGAAGGGGAATGGAGGGGAGGGATGGGGGAAGAGGAATGGAGGGGAAGGGTGTGGGAATGAAAGTGGAAGGGCAAGCGCTGTAGATGAAATGCTGGAATCAGGAAGACGAAATAAAAATGGAGGGGAAGGAAATGGAGGGGGTGAGGGAGAGGCACAGATATTGGAGGGGAGGAGGGCAGAGTGGGGAGGGGGTTAACAGAGAGAGAGAGAGATGGCAGAAATAGGGGATAAAGCTGGTATATGGGGAGAAGATGAGGAAATGAATAGAGGATTAGGAGAAGAAATAAAGATGGGGAAAGTAATGGGATGGACATATCTGACCACCACACACACACACACACACACACACACACACACACACACACACACACACACACACACACAAAGCAGTCTCTATCAGTAAAGTGCATAATTACATCTAAATCCATTGCTATCGGAAATCAATACAGGTACATACACTTACAAAGGCATTAAATAAACAGTGATATATACGGTATGTTTTAAAAATCGAATGTTCATGTTTTGGTATTTGGTTACAATGTTCATATCTTTTTTTTTTTTTGTATATCAGGTGAGCAGAGAGAGGCGGGAAAGGGAAGGAAAGGAGATGGGAGACAGAGAGAGGGAAGGGAGAGTAAGGAGGAGAAAGGGAGGCAGGGTGAGGCAACGAGAGGAAGAATACGGGAGACAGAAAAAGTGAGGTAGAGAGAGGCAGGGCGAGGTTGGATGAGGCAGAGTTGTGTAGGGAGAGGCAGGGTGAGGGAGTGTGGTGTAGGGTGAGGCAGGGTGGTGTAGGGTGAGGAAGTATGGTGTAGGGTGAGGCAGGGTGGTGTAGGGTGAGGGAGTGTGGTGTAGGGTGAGGGAGTGTGGTGTAGGGTGAGGGAGTGTGGTGTAGGGTGAGGGAGTGTGGTGTAGGGTGAGGGAGGGTGGTGTAGGGTGAGGCAGGGTGGTGTAGGGTGAGGGAGTGTGGTGTAGGGTGAGGGAGTGTGGTGTAGGGTGAGGCAGGGTGGTGTAGGGTGAGGCAGGGTGGTGTAGGGGGCATCAGTACACCCTAGGGAAGATATACCCTGAACTCATTTTTTAGACCCACCCTGGAGACATATTTTCCTCCCTCCCTCCCTTCCATACCTCTCTCTCTCTCTCTCTCTCTCTCTCTCTCTCTCTCTCTCTCATTCTTCCGTCCTTCCCTTAATCCATTTATCTCCCCGCTTTCATTCACTAGAAAACATGGAGAGAGAGAGAGAGAGAGAGAGAGAGAGAGAGAGAGAGTTCAATTTAGATATCTTATTTATACTATCCATTTCTGTCTCCCACCCTCCCTCCCTCCCTTACCTAGTCTCTCTCTCTCTCTCTCTCTCTCTCTCGTTCGGTCTCCCTCTGCGCCTCTCCCTAATAGCCTCCCTTCCTGCTCCCTCCCTAGACTCTCCCTGCTTCCTCTCTCTCTCTCTCTCTGTTTACTGTTTTCCCTATATTAGAATTTCTTTGGCTCCTCTTCACACCCCCTCCTCTTCCTCCTCGGCCTCCTTCTTGCCATCATCATCATCATCCCAAAATAAATCGCTTAGAAAGAGGTGCTAGGGAGCTTCCTTAACGTACGAGAATACGGATCTAAATCCCTACATGAAATTCGACGTCCCTTACATATGTGCTAGGAACAAGTCTCCCTGGTTACTAGTCAAAGTTGCCCTTCAGTCTGACTACACCTGGCTATCAACTGAGCTGGAAGGGGTTGGGGATTTCTCCTCTCCTCCAGTCCTCCTCTTCATTCTCCCCTCCCACCTCCACCTCCTGGCAATCCCAATTCTCTTCCATCACCACCATATCCTCCTCTTCCTCCTCCTCCTCCTCTTTTCTTCTTCTTCTTCTTCCTCCTCCTCTCTTCTCCTCTCCTATCCTCAAATTTCCTCACCTCCTCTCCTGTCTCCACTTCTTCCTAAACCTAATCGTCTCTCACTACCATCACTATAATCTCCTCCTCCTCCCGGCTCCTCCTCCTCTTCCTCCTCCTCCTCCTCTCCCGGTTGACTGTCACACTGTTTATGTTCCACTGGGGGATGCTTAACTCTGCTCCCCTGGTCAATAATCGCCCTTGTGGTCTCCTTCCGTAAGGGTGAAATTACAGTGGGAGAATGTTGGGACTGGGAGGAAGGGAGAGATGGAATGAGAATGGAGCTAGGAACGAGAGAGAGAGAGAGAGAGAGAGAGAGAGAGAGAGAGAGAGAGAGAGAGAGGGAGAGGGAGAGAGAGAGAGGGAGGGAGAGGGAGAGAGAGAGAGAGAAGGGGAAAAGACGTGGAAGGGGAAGGGGAGAAGAGAAAATGGGGAGAGGGGAAAAGTGAGGGACGAGAGGGGAGTAGGGACGGGAGAAAAAGAAGTGGAAGGGAAGGGATGGGAAGGAAGGGAAGCGGGGGGAAGAGGGAGGGAGAGGGGAAGAGGGAGGAGGAGGGGAAGGGGAGCTAGTAGGTCAGTGCCGTATCCTTAGGGAGCCAGAAAAGTAAATAAGAAGGGAGGGAAGAGGGGAGGGAATGAAGGAAGAGGGGAGGGAGGGAGGGAGGAAGGAAGAATAGTAAATAGCAAGGGAGGGAGGGATAAAGAAAATGAAAGAATGAAAGGGAAAAAGAGAATGACAGAAGGAAATGAATTGAATGAATGAAGACGAGGAGGAGGAGAAGGAGGAGGAGGACGAGGACGAGGAGGAGGAAATATGGGAGGCTGAAAAAGGACGAATGCAAGAACAGAATATAGATGGAAATAATTATAGAGTAAGGAAGGGAGAAAGAAAAATGAGGAGAGTAAAAATAACTAAGGAATATTAAAACAACAATTACTAGAGAGAGAGAGAGAGAGAGAGAGAGAGAGAGAGAGAGAGAGAGAGAGAGAGAGAGAGAGAGAGAGAGAGAGAATTAAACACGGTAGCAAAGAAGACAGAGGATGAAGGGGAGAGAGAGGGGAGAGTAAAATTAAGGACGGGAAGGGGAAGAAGAAAATTAAGAGGGAAGGGAGAGACGGAAGAGAGGGGAGAGGAGGAAGATGAGGGGAAAGACAATTATGGAAAGAGAGAGGAAAGAGGGGAGAATAAAGGGAGAGATGGATAGAAGGGAGAGAGTATGACAGAAGGGAGGGGAATGAAGAGGGATAGAAAAGGAAGGAAGGAAGGAAGGAAGGAAAGTGAAGGAAGGGAAGAGAGAGAACTGAAGGAAGTAAAGAATGGAGAATAGGAAGGAAGAAAAGGCGAAGGGAAGGAAAGGTATAGGAAGACTGTGTGTGTGTGTGTGTGTGTGTGTGTGTGTGTGTGTGTGTGTGTGTGTGTGTGTGAGAGAGAGAGAGAGAGAGAGAGAGAGAGAGAGAGAGAGAGAGAGAGAGAGAGAGAGAGAGAAACAGGAGAAAAGAAAACAAGGAAAGAAGAAAAAAAAAAAGAATGAATTGGTAAGAAGGAGAGGAAAGAGGGGGAGGTAGTGAGGAAGGGGAGAGAAGAGAGGGAAGTAGGGAAGTATGATGGATGGGGATGGTAATGAGGGGAGAGAAGAGGCTGGGTAATCAAGAGGGAGGGAGGGAGGGAAGGGTGGGTGTAGGGAAGAGGACGGATGGTTGAATAGATGAACGAATAGCTGGATGGAGGGATGGAAGGATTGATGGATCGAGGAAGGGAGGGACAATAGGAAGATCGGAAGGAAGGAGGAAAAGACAGAGTAAAGGATGGAGAGAGAACAAACATGTGGAGGGAAAGAGAAGGGAGACAGGAATGGAAGAGGAAATCTCAGCTGGTAGGCAGGTAAGTAGGCAAAGGGAAGAAGGGAAGGAAAGTAGAGGGATTGATGGCTTCCTTAACCTTCTCTCTCTCTCTCTCTCTCTCTAACTGTTCCAACTTATGCCTGCTTATTGATGCATGGACAACTACCTCCCTTCCCTTCTCCCTTCTCTTCCATTCCCTCTAGCCCTATTTCTCCTCCCTTCCCTTCCCCTCCTTTCTTCTTTGTCTTCCTTTTCATCTTCCCATCTCGTCCTTTCCTTTCTTAACCTGCAGGAATAGGGAGAAAGGGAGGGTAAGGAAATGGGTCGAGGACTGATAGGAAAAGGGAGATAGAGACGGTCGAAGGGAAAAAGGAAGAAATGGGGAAAAAAGGGTAAGGAAATAGAGATGGGGATAAGGGAGGGACGGAGCAAGTGACGGAGGGAGAATAAATGGGACAGCGAAGAGGAGGAAGAAGAGAAGGGAGGGTAAGAAGGGAGGGTTAAGAAAAAGGAGAAAGGGAGTTGGTGGACGGGAGCGACAGGGAGAGTAAAAACCAAAAAATGAAGTGGTGGAAGCGAAATGGGAATAAGAAAATAGAAAAGAATACGAAGGCACAAACAAAATAGGGAGAAAGGGAGCGTACGGAAATAGGGAGGGGGGAGACGGAAGGAAAAAAAACTAGTAGATAGGAAGAGGCATAAAGATAAATAGGGAGGGTAAGGAAATGGGGAGAAAGGGAGGGAGGTAAAGTAATAGGGAGACAAGTTGGGTGAGGAAATAGGGAGAAGGGAGATGGTGGAAGGGAGAGCTGATCTTGACAAACGGCCACCATGTATGTATTATCAATGACACGCACTCCCTACCTCCCTTTTTCTCCCTTCTTCCATATCTCCCTTTCTCTCCCTTGCTTCGTATCTTCCCTTTACTTCCATTGTCCATAACTTCACTTTCTCCCTATCTCCCTTTTCTCCTATACTCCCTTAATTTCCACCTACCTTTTTCCCCCCTGCTCCCAGCGAACTATCACACCTCCCTCGCTTCTCCTTTTCTCATTCCCAAAATTTATCCATCTCTCTCTCTCTCTCTCTCTCTCTCTCTCTCTCTCTCTCTCTCTCTCTCTCTCTCTCTCTCTCACTCACTAACCCAATTACACCAAGGGCGGGGGCGGGCGAAAGGGGTGATAATCGACTCAAGTTGTGTTGAATAATGACCCTTAATGACATTGTTCCTTTAGCCTGCCATCTCTTATTTAATTTGCACTCACTGAAAAGGCTAGCATTTTACAGTAAGTATTTTTTGTGGCTGTGTTTTAGGTATGTAAATGACGAGGGTAATTATAGTGATGATGATGATGATGATGATGATGATGATGATGATGATGATGATGACTGCTACTGCTGCCTTTAGTACAATCATAACATCTGTATGGAAATAGGAATTCGCTCATTAATAATAATAATAATAATAATAATAATAGTGGTAGTAACAGAAGTAGTAACCCTTTAAATCGTATCAGTTAATTATTTTACTGCGTAATTTGTATCACCATAACATAAATGCAAATACAATTACCTGTCATAATAATTTTCTTTTTCCCTTTACAGGTAAGTGTTCACACCTGAAAGATTTGTTGGTACCGTGTGTGTGTGTGTGTGTGTGTGTGTGTGTGATTAATTGGAGATGTCGTTGTGTGTGAAACTATTTACATTGTGCAAATCTGCGAAGACATGCACAAACACCCACACATTCTCTCTCTCTCTCTCTCTCTCTCTCTCTCTCTCTGCCTCCCTTCTTTAAAATGCCGCCAGCATATCCGCCTCGAAAATTTGTGGACAAACCTCTGGGTGGAGATAAAAGTTCCTCCGTCTCTCCCTATTCTCCCTCCCTCCCTCCATTCTTCCTCCTCCCTAGCCTCCCTCCCTCCCTCCCACCTCACTCAACCTTTCCTCCCTTTCTCCGACTCTACTGTACTTCCTCCCTCCTCATTTTACCTACCTAAATTTTCTTCCGATTTGTTTTTCTCCCTCCCTCCTCTATGTCCTCCCTTCCTAGCTCCTTCTCCCTGTCCTCCCTCCCCATTCTCATCCTCCCTTCCAGCCATACTTAACCTTTCCTCCCTCACCACTCAACGTTTCCACCCTACCTCCTACCACCCCCCCTCTCCTCTCTCTTTCTCTCTCTCTCTCTCCATTCTTCAACCTTCCTCTTTGCTGTCTTCTCTTTCTTTAAAATTCCCTCTCTCTTCTCCTTCCTGTTTTTCTTTTCTCCACTTATTCTCTTTTCATTATTTTTTATTCATTATATATCATTATATCATCATCATATTCTCTCTTATTTCTAAATTATTTTCTTGGTGGGTAAGCTGTCAATCAATTCTCGCTGGTGTGGAATAATAATAATAATAATAATAATAATAATAATAATAATAATAATAATTAATAAACTGCAAACGTATCATTGTATTTCGTAAATAATTTAAGACAATTCAATTAACTTTTCCCTCCTTCCGGCACTTCCTTTTTTGTTATATTATTTTTTTCCTTCTTCGTCGTATTTCTTTATTTCCTTCTCTTCTTCCCTTTCCATCTGACTCGTTATCCCTCTCCTTCTTCCTCCCCTCCCTTCATTAGCCTCTCTCTCTCTCTCTCTCTTCCCACACACACACACACACACACACACACACACAATCACCAATCTACCTCACAACCTAACCAGTTATCTACATACCTACCTATCTACCTTCTACTGACCTAACTACATTTACTAACTTACACCTACTTACCTAACAATCTAACCCACCAACCAGTCAACACACCTACCTACTTACCAACTAACCAACCTACTTTTCTACCTACATACCCATCTACTTACCAACCTACCTACGCAGCCAAGCCAGTGGATATAAACAACTCCTGTTCTAGAATTCCACCACAGGAGAATGAGAGGCCCCAAGGTGGATGGAGAGAGAGAGAGAGAGAGAGAGAGAGAGAGAGAGAGAGAGAGAGAGAGAATCTAATAAGAAATTTAATCACTGCTAAACCCATCCCGTACTTTTAACCTTCACAAAAAATATACAAACAATAAATAAACAATAAAAATAAACAGAGATGGAAACAAAAAGTAAAGTCAATTAAAACTAATAAATAACGCGGGTAACAAAGGAAAAAAAAAACATGGCCAATTTTTCACATCAACTCCCCCCCCTCCCTCCCTCCCTCTCTCTCTCTCTCTCTCTCTCTCTCTCTCTCTCTCTCTCTCAGACCGCTAGCAACAAAGGGGAAACAATTTAACTCCCACAACAACGTCAACAAGAAGAATCAACAACATCAACAACAACAAGCACCTAGCTTCCTATTTTTGACCTTGTTCATGACCTCTTCCGAGAGAGAGAGAGAGAGAGAGAGAGAGAGAGAGAGAGAGAGAGATTCCAACTTCCCCAAACAATTGAAAAAATAAAAGTAAAATGAACGATACTTTACGGAAAAAAATGGCGGAACAATAGGCAATGCATGAAACTCAACTCTTTCGCAAAAACAAATGAAAAACGAAAAATGAAAAAAAAGGGCCGATAATTTTGGAAAAAGCGCCGGCGGGAAAAGAGAAGAGCGGGGATTGTCTGCTCAATTATTGCTCGGCAGGCTGGCGGCGAGAGAGAGAGAGAGAGAGAGAGAGAGAGAGAGAGAGAGAGAGAGAGGGGGGGTGAGGGAAAAAGGAAACAAAGAGTGGGTAGGGATAGAAGCATAAACAAACACATAAACAATAGAACAGAAAAAGAAAAGATATAAATTAATATAGAACAGAAACACATGGTGAAAGAACACATGAGAAAGGAATAAAAACAAATCCACTGGAAAAAGAATACAGAAAAAGAGAAAGAATGAAAGCGAAAAGGAAAGGGAAGAAAAACAAAACGAAAGGGGAAAGAAAATGAAAGCGAAAAAGGTGGGGAAAACACAGGAAAAAAATAGAAAGGAAGAAAGCTCAAGGGAAAACAGAACCGGAAGCAAGGGCAGAAAAAATTAAGCACAGGCGAGCATCAACCGCAGGGAAAAAAGGAAAAAAAATCTGTGAAGAAGTCGAAGGGAGAGGAGGAATGAGGATGGAGGAGGTACAGGAAAGAATGAGAGAAACTGACGAGGAGAAGAAAGAGAATTAGGAAAAAATGGGGATGTAGAGGTGAGAAAGAGAATCAATTTGAGGAGGAAGATGATGACGAGAGAGGGAAGAGGATGAGGAGAGGAGGAAGTAAATATTATACACAAGTTAGGAGCATAGGAGGAAATAGGAGGAAGAAAAATGGACTGAATAAGTAGGAGGGAGAATAAAGGGATGAAGGGAATAAGGGGAGGAAGGAAAAAAGGGAGCAAATGGGAAGATGAGAGAACAAAAGCGAATACGGAGAGAAAAGAAGGGAGAAATTACTCAGGAAGAACAACTCAGAATAAGGAAATGGAGGGGAGAAGAGAGAATGTGGAAAAATGTGAGGAAGAAGAACGAAGGAATGAGAAAAGAAAGGAAGGGTAGAAATATGAAACAAATATAAAGGATCAAGAGGAAATAAAGTAAAGCGCCAGATGTGAATGGAAGAAGAAGATAATGAAGGAAGAGGTGAGAAAAGAGGAACAAATAAGAAGAGAAAAAGAATTGCGGAAGACGAGAGAATGAGAGAAAATTACACACACACACACACACACACACACACACACACACACAAGAAAACAAAGCCAACCACCAAAACAAAACCAGCTAAGTCCTCGCCGCACCATCTTCTCTACGCCAAGGCCTCATAGAAAATGGGAGTCACGTTGCCCTCTCCCCTCCCGTCCCTATTTCAGGAGGACAGTGACCAAACTTTTATGGTAAATATATCAAAAGTGGGGGAATATTGTCTTAGTTGTGTCCTTCTCGCTGTGTCTTGCTCATATTTCTCTCTCTCGTGGATAGTGTGTGTGTGTGTGTGTGTGTGTGTGTGTGTGTGTGTGTGTGTGTGTGTGTGTGTGTGTGTGTGTGTGTGTGTGTGTGTGTGTGTGTAATTCTCCTCCCCTCTCTCTCTCTCTGTAAAAACAATTACTCCACGATGCCATAAATAAAACGTAAAACCACAACAATAAAACAGGACAATAAAAAGCATCATTAAACCACGAAACGATTAATAAAAGCTCAGCTAAACGACTACACGATCAGAAATAAAAGAACGCACCACAAACAAAACAAACGTAAAAAGAAAGAAAATCAAAACAAATAACCCGACAGGAACCCAGGTCAATACGGGAACCAAAAGAAAAAAAAAAGACAAATGGCTATAAAAAGAAGGGACAATGAAATAAGCAAATGAATAAGCAACATGAAAGTCAAAATAAATAAGAACAATTTGACCATAAAACCAACATCAATAACAGAAAATCAAGAAAAAAAATCACAAAATACGGCAACAAGCAATACAAAAACAACAAAGAAAAAAGGGACAAATGGCCGTAAGATGGGGGCAAAGGAGATAAAGAAAAATGTGAATAAATGAGTAAATGAATTAGCATGAGAAGAGGCAAAGGGAGAGTGGTGATGATGATGGACAGAAGAAGAGGGGTGGAAGAGAAAGGGAGCACTCATGTGGAAAGGGAGATGATGCCGAGAAAGGGAGGAAGGGAAGGGGACATGGGAGAGGGATGGAAGAGAGGGAGGGTGGGGGAGGGAAAAAGAAAGGGGAAACGGGAAAACAGAGGAGAGAGAGAGCAGGGGGAAAAAAAAAAAGAGAAGGGAGAACGGAGAGGAGAGAGAGAGAGAGTTAAGTATTTAATGTTACAAAAACGTTAGCATGAGAAGATAAGAGAAAAAGGTAAGAGAATATGAAAGAAAAACCAGTGAGAAAACAAGCAAGTTAGAGAGAGTGAGAAAGTGAGCGAGTGTTAATTACTATAAAAGGGGTCTGGTGAGATTTTAATTACATAAGAGTTGAGTGTGCCGCTATTGCCACTGCACACGCACGCAACGCACGCACACACGTGTACACACGCACACGCACATGTTTATACTCATGCATTTGCTGTATACATTTACCCACGCATACAGACACATGCACAACTACATTAATTTCGCACATACACTCACGCACATGGGTATATAATAAAACATGCACTTACTTACCGTACATATAATTCATAATATGCACAACATTATTCTCACGCACACATCTACACACGCACATACTGTACTTAAAAACACACTCACATATTCACGGCACATACACTTAATATATTTGCGCGTACACACACACACACACCTTCCCTTTGCTATCCTTCCCCAACCCCCTCCCATCTCTCCCCGGCATATCCCCAACCCCTTGCCATCCCTCGCCAACCTCTTCCCTACTTCCCCAACCTCCCCCAATCCCCATCAGCGCCTTCTAATCACTCAACCCCCTGTCACCCATGGACAAAACACTCGCAGGTAGAAAGCTGAACAATACCTGGAAAAGTGTCACGCCATTTTAAAGGCTACACTAAAAAATTTAAAATAAAGATAAATAAATACATACATAAAAATTGGTTTATTCTTTTTATTTCCTGACTGACTCTATGGGGAGGGGAGGGGAGGGGAGCGGAGGGGGAAGGGGAGGGGGTGAGAAGGGAGGGAGTGGGGGATGGGGATGGATGTTGAGCCGAGTGAGAGGCTTTTAAATAAATGAGTGCTTCCGGGGATGAGGGGGAGGGGGGAGGAGATAGACGGTTGGGGATGGGATAGATGGCGGGGAGGAGGAGAAGTGGGGAAGAGGGTTAGGGGGATGGAGAAATGGGAAAGTGATGTGGATGAAGTGGTGGGGGAAGGGCCGGTAGGTAGTGGTGGTGATGGTGGATGTGGATGAGGGGGGTGATGGTGAGAAAGGTGGGGGTGATGGGATGACGAGATGGAAGGTGAGGGGAAAAGGGAAGGTGAGAGAGATAACTGGATAATAAGGAGTGGTGGGGAGAAGAGGGAAGGTGTGTGGTTGAGGAGGAATGGGTAAGAAGGGGAATGAAATGATTAGGTATAGACGGTGATGATGAGAAGTTGTCAGAAGAAAAAAGGGATTGCTCGTATGAAGTAGCAGTGAGATTGAAGAGGGATAGTGGGGAGAATGAGGTAGTGGGGAGAGGGAGGTAGTGGGGAGGACAGGGTCGGGGAAGACAGGGTCGGGGAGGAAGCAGACTCAAAAGGGGAAGCAAAGTGATAAGCGGTGGGGAAGGAGGGCTGGACAGAAAGACGTGATGGAAAGGGAAGACGGGATGGTAGGGGGAGTACCCTAAGAAGGAAATGGGGAGATGGGGAAAAATGGGGAATGGGGAGACATGGCGATGCTAGATGTAAGGGATACAGCATTCTCTTTCTCTCTCTCTCTCTCCTACCACCATTTTCTCTTCAACAATTTTCGCTTTCTCCTTCCATTTCATCATCTTTCCTCCCCCTTCTCTCTGTTTCCCTTATTCCTCCGTCCATTCTCCATTCCTCCCCTCCTCCCTCCCTCCCTCTTCCCCTCGTCCCTCCCTCCCTCTTCCCCTCCTCCCTCATTCTCTCCCTCTCTCCGCGTTCAACACAAGTCACACCAATGACATGGCCCCAATAAAGGTCTCACTCTCTCTCTCTCTCTCTCTCTCTCTCTCTCTCTCCTTACTGTGCTCTGTCTCTATTCTTCTGTTTTAACTCCTCTCCCTCTTCCTTTCATCTTCGTCTCCCTCTTCCCTTTCCTCCCTCTATTTCTACATCTCTCCCTGCCTCCCTGCCATCCTGCCTGCCCCTACTTGGTCTCTAGGGAGTAACATCTTCACTCCCACACTGAATACAAAACACACACTGTAATCCGGAGGGGAGGGGAGGGGAGGGGAGAGAACAGGGGAGAGGGATGGGAGAGAACAGGGGAGGAGAGAGGGGGAGAGGGAGGGGAAGAGAAAACTGAGAGGACTAAAAGAAAAAAAACGAGAAGCGAACAGACAGGAGGGGGAAGGGCTGGTTAGAGATTGGAAGGGAGGAGGGGAGAGGAGGAGGAAGAGGAGGAAGAAAGGGAAGACAACAGAAAGAAAGGGAGAGAAATGAGGGAGGGGAGGAAAGAAGACTAAGGACGGGAGGAAGGAAGGTTAGAGAAGGAAAGAAAGGATTATATACAAAGGCTAAAGACAACAGAATCGTGTTTACTAGATAGTTCGCCCATTACAATAATAATAATAATAATAATAAACAATAATAATAATAACAGTAATAATAATAATGTCAAGCTTCTTATATACAAAAATGCAGTGAGAGAGAGAGAGAGAGAGAGAGAGAGAGAGAGAGAGAGAGAGAGAGAGAGAGAGCACTTGACAGCTACAGTGGCAGTGAACAAGGGAGATGTCACTGTTGTCGGTGAATGGCAGATGAGAGACTGACACTCTCTCTCTCCCTCTCGCTCTCTCTCTCTCTCTCTCCCCCTTCTTTAATCGCTGCTTCTCCCCTCTCCCTCCCTTCCAGTATGAGATGGTGGGAGATTATGGAAGGGAGAGAGAGAGAGAGAGAGAGAGAGAGAGAGAGAGAGAGAGAGAGAGAGAGAGTGTCTAGAGAAAATTCATCCACCTTACGTAACCCCTCCCCTCCCCTACCATCCCCTCCCCATTCGGATTAACCCCCTCCCCCATCCTCCCCCAAGTCAATCTCTCTCCCCCCTCCCAATCCCACAATGAATGGTTGGCGGTATGCGGCCTGAGCTTACCACAATTCCTACCACAATCACCACAATCAACATAATCGTCACCAATCACGACTACCACCACCTCTCTCTACCACAATCCCTACCACAATCATCCTAGTCTCCACCAGTCAAGACTATCTACCACTCGCTACCACAATCCCTACCACATTCACTACAATCCTTGACAATGATTATAGCTTACCACAATCACCACAGTCCCGAATAATCAACCAGCACAACCATCATCAACCACCACAGTCACCACCAACTACCACCATTCCTAGCTAACACAACCTTCCTTCCTTCCACATTCTCAACTCTTTCTCCTCCTCCTCCTCTCCCCCTCCTTTTTTTTCCCTCCACCTCCTCCTCTTCCTATTATTTCCTCCTTCCTCCTCTCTTACCCTCACACAACCCACCCCTTTCCCCTAATTTTCTTCCTCACCACTCCACTCTTTACCTACGATATCCAGCCCACCAACTACTCTCTCTCTCTACCTATGCACATTTTTCTATCCATCATTGTCATCGGTATAAACTATTCTCACACAATGGCTTACCATCTCTCTCTCTCTCTCCCTCTCTCTCTCTCTCTCTCTTTCTCTCTCTCTCTCCCTTTTGTTTTTCCGACTGAAGAGCCACTGCCCTGCGTCGAATTATTATTATGTTATATAAGAATAATGATACCTTGCGGCCACCTTCGCTTCGGGCCACGCACAGACTCTCTCTCGGAAACTGTGCAGGAAAATAGTGGGGAAAAATTCGAGATGGCTGAGTGGGGAGAGAAAAGAGGAAAATCAGAGAGAGGAAAGGAAGAGAAGTGGGAGGAAATAGTGGAGAGTCGGGAGAGAAAGAAGAAGAAAGAGATAGGGGAGGAAAATAGTGGGGAGAAATTCGAGATGGCTGAGTAGGAAGAGAGAGAAAGGCAGAAAGGGGAAAGGAAGGGGAGAGAGAGAGAGAGAGAGAGAGAGAGAGAGAGAGAGAGAGATGAATGTCTAGAGGGTTGGGAAAATACTCACCTGTCTTAAATTACGCACCTTTCTCTGTGTGTGTGTGTGTGTGTGTGTGTGTGTGTGTGTGTGTGTGTGTGTGTGTGTGTGTGTGTGTGTGTGTGTGTGTGTGTGTGTGTGTGTGTGTTTCGATTTAATACCCCTGTTGTCAGAGGTGGGATGGAAAGTTAATGGGTGATAATGGAAGGAGAGGGGGAGGGGAGGGGGACGAAAGGAGAGGAGGGGGGGAGGATGAGATGAGAGTAGGATGGATGCCAGAAAAGAGTAAACAGAAAATAAACGGAAAATAACAGACAACAGTAGGCCTATTGATCTATTATCGTGGGTATCTTCTACAGCACTTACGCTTGGACTGATTCTGTTTACGCAAGAATAAATGAATAAGAGAGTAAATGAATAAACAAATAAAGTCTGAAGTCTGCAAACGCAATCCCTTCCAAGGAAAGCCTAAACAAAGGAAAGCTGAACTAGAATTACTTCAATTAGGGAGAGAGCAAGACGTTTTATGTGTGAATACTGGAGGTAATAAACAAAGAGAGACAGAGTAATACTGCTGAACAATAATGCAAATGTAGTAAGGACAATAATACTTGATTGCTTATTTTAGCTTCATTCCACCTGCCAAAGATCCTTAACCCTTTTCAGCTTAAATGAATGCCAAGTGTAGTCAGACTGAGGTGGCTGAGCTGACTAACAACCAAGGAGACTAATGACCAAGGAGACTCATTTCTACCGCAAACCTAAGCCTCATCGAATTTCATGTAACCACGATTTAATATCCAAGGTGGGAGGGATGGCTAGACTAATAACCAAGGAGACCCATTCCTATCATACCTAAGCCTCACCGAATTTCACGTCACCATGATTTAATACTCATGGTGTTAGTGGCTCAGTCCCGTCACATGAAAACAAACCTGCTATAGCTTTGAACGAAACAGGGATGGTCCAGGGACAAACAAATGCTGCGTGCCCGCCATAAAAGGGAAAGCAAACAAGAAGAACAGTGTCTATTGAAATTACAAGAGTAAAGAGAGTGGGATGCAACACTGCAACAAAAGAGAGAGTGACTGGAGAGTCAGTGAGAGGAGGAGAGATGATGAGATGAAGCGCCTTTGACTCCTGTTTTAGAAGTGGTGTGAGTGATGAATCTCTCTCTTTCTCTCTGTCTGTCTCTCTCTCTCTCACACACACACACACACACACACACACACACACACACACACACACACACACACTGTAAGAACTGTACTCCACACAGCTGTGAATAAAGACCTTGTGCAGCATCAGCACCTGAGAAGTAAACAGAAAATAAAAATGAAGAAACGATTTGATGAGAAGGGACTTAGAAGGTAGCTAGGAGGTGGAAGATGATGAGAAATGAAGGTGAGAAAGAAGGAGAAATGAAGCAGTACTGACGTCGTGGAGGAAGGGAAGGGGGTAAAGGAAGAAAGAGGGAGGAAGGTGGAGGAAGAGGAGGGAAGAGGAGGGAAAAGGAGGAAGGTGGGGGGGAAGGAAGATGGAGGTGGGGATGTTATGAAGCAAGGGGAAAATTGGGAAAAGTGAAGTAGAGGGGAATGCGAAGAAAATTGAAGACGAGAGAGAGAGAGAGAGAGAGAGAGAGAGAGAGAGAGAGAGAGATATGGGGGATAGGTACACAAGGCTCGGCCAAGTGGTCAGAGAGAGTAAATAATATAAGAAGGGTCGGAGTTGGACCTTTGTAAGCAACATATATAACTTTCTCTCTCTCTCTCTCTCTCTCTCTCTCGCTCTCTCTCTCTCTCTCTCTCTCCACACACACACACACACACACACACACACACACCACAATTACAAAATATCATCATCATCCAAAACCACCCTACACTCCCCACTCACCCACATCCACTCAAATTCACAATAATGAGAGAGAGAGAGAGAGAGAGAGAGAGAGAGAGAGAGAGAGAGAGAGAGAGAGAGAGAGAGCACCGCAAGAAAGCAATCTCCGAGATGCAACTTGGGCGAGACAAACACCAGAAATTATTTATTGTCAAGAGAAATTATCCAAGCTATTAGACAGGAACTGGACGGGGGGGGGGGTGGCGGCGTGTTGGTGTGGGGGTGTATCTGTTACTATGACAAGACTACTGCTACTACTACCACTACTACTACTACTACCAAACGTGACATCAGTTTAGTCGTATGTGTTCTCCCTTTTTATGCATCATCTCCCTTCTCATCACCAGCATCATCATATTCATATCCTTCCCTCCCTTTCATTCTTCTCTCCTCCTCCCTCTTCCCCCCTCACTTCCCTCTCCTACTATCCTACCCTGTTATATCATCCCTCCCTCCTTCCCTTCACCTTTCCCATCATCATCCCTTCATGATATCTCCCTCTCTCCCACTCTCCCTTCCTCCCTCCCATTACCTCCCTTCCTCCCATGTCACCCTTCTCCTTCTCCCTTTCAACTGTCCTATCCTTGTCTTATACTTCTACACCCAATGCACAAATATCAGTACCGGTATTAAATATCACTAACTTTCCTGGGACCATAAAATTTGTGTGGTCTGTGTATTTATATAACCTTTTTTTCCCTATGTAACTTTTCAGGTCAGGTGCGGGTAAGGGGATGGGTCTGTTATGATGTGGCAGGGGTAAACCAGTTCTGCTGTCGGGCCCTGCTGTGGATGTCACTGCTTGCATTGCGCAGTTGACCCTTGTGCGGTGTGATGCGGTGAGGATCTGTCCGTTCTCCCATTTGGGGCTAAGATGCGAATGAATGTGTTTGAATGGATGAGTAAATGGAGAGTTAGTCGTCCTGTCTCGGCTACCTCCCTTTCCTTGGGGGAAGCAGCCTAGGTATATAGATAGATAGATAGTAACTTCCCCCCCCCCTCTCTCTCTCTCTCTCTCTCTCCATTCCTTCTTCCATTTTCCCTCCTCTCCGATCTTCTCTTCTTCCCTTCCCTCCCCTCTCTATCTCCCTCCTTCCATATTCCCTCCCTACTTGTCTCCTTCCTTCCTTCCTCCTTCCTTGATTCCCTCCCTCCTTCTCTCCCATCTTTCCTCCTCTCCCTCCCTTCCTAAGACAAATGGCTCCCTTATTGAGACCACTTCCTGCCCTCAGCCCTTGGGGGAGGGTGCTATTCTCCCTGGCCCTTTCTTTCCCTTGTCCTCCCTTTAATATGCATACACACCCTTCCTCTCCCTTAAATAGCTGTTTTCCCTAGTCATTACTCTTCCTTAATCATGCACAATTTTATCCTTATACTCCTTTAAATGTTATCCTCCCTTGTCCTCCCTTAAATATAAGTAATCTTACCCTTATCCTCCTTCAGATATTACGCTCCCTTAGTAGTTGCTGTTAATCTCTCTTTAGCTACCCTTTTCTCACTGCTCATTCCTTCCCCTAAATAGGCCTATACATTATCTCCCTCTTCTCCCTTACATGTTTCTCACTGGTGTTATGCATTCTCAATCTCCCTTTTTCAACTTTGCATATTTTCCCTGGGTTTTACTCTCCCTTGAATGGGCAGCTCACCTTTATCCTCCCTCAGATGTTACTGTGCCTGATTACTCTTATTTTTAATCTCCCTTTTTCGACTTGGAATATTCTCCCTGGTTTTTACTCTCCCTTGAACAGACAGTTTACCCTCACCCTGTCTTAGATGTTACTGTACCAAGCTAGAGGGGCACTCAGTGGAGCGCATCTCTCCAACAAGGGCAACGTAATTTCCAAACCACTCTTCATAATGGGTTAGGATTTCTCATCACTGATTAGGGTTTAGCAAAAAATGTTTCAGGATCCAGATTCTGTAATATGATCCGGATCGAACCAAAAAGTTAATAGATTTTTCTCAGGGACATGAGCTATCTACCCACCACATTTAGTCCAGATCTTTTCTTATTTTTTTTTAGTAATCCTGGTAACAGACAAACACTAACAATCAGTGATAAAAACATACTCTCCTTGTTTATATATTCTTAATCTCCCTTTTGACTCTACCTTAATTATTCTCCCTTAAAAATACTCCCTTCCCTACCTGCTCTGAATGATTACCTTACGTCTGTATGATTTGAAAAAATTCCTGAACTACATAAAATCGTCTGGTTTTAAAAATTATATTAAAAATAAATCATGGTTGTGAAGTGGGTATATTCTCCCTCTGGTTTCTACTTCCCTCCCTTTCAGTCGTCTTCCCTTTCCTCCCTTTCTCTACATTCTCTCTTTCCTCCCTCTCTTCCCTCCACTTCTAATTCCACCCTCTTCATCATCAACTTCCTTCCTCCATTCCTCCCTCCCTCCCTCCCATCCTCTCTCTTCCTCCCTGCCAGCCTCGACTTCCTCCCTCCCTCCCTATCTCTCTCCCTTCCCGCATAATATTCTTCCCTCTCTCCCTTATTACCTCTCTCTCTCTCTCTCTCTAACACACACACACACACACACACACACACACACAAACTCCCCACACACAAAACCTCCATCTATCTGTCCCTGCATCTAATTATCTATCCATCTATTAACACACACAATATCTCTACGCAACCAAACATCCCAAATTCTCTCTCTCTCTTCTCTCTCTCTCTCTCTCCCTGTGGTAGTGTCTGGAGGTATAAAATGATAGGGCGGTATGTAAATGAAGCCAGGGACCACCAGCGCATAATGGACCGCTGCTACACTCCTCCCTTCCCTCCCTCCCTGATCCATAATCTCCCTTACTCTCCCTCTACATCTCCCTTACGTCTCTAGTTCTCCCTCAGCCTCCCTTACGTCTCTCTTACTCCCTCACCGCTCTACACTGCTCCTTCCCTCCCTCCCTGATCCATAATCTCCCTTACTCTCCCTCTACATCTCCCTTACGTCTCTAGTTCTCCCTCAGCCTCCCTTACATCTCTCTTACTCTCCCTAGACTACCCTCACCGCTGCTACACTGCCCCTTCCCTTCTCCCTGACCCATAATCTCCCTTACTCTCCCTCTTCATCTCTCTTACTCTCCCTCCCCTGCTCTATAATCTCCCTTACCTACATAAACATCTCCCTTCCTCACCCTGTATGTTCTTATGACTTCTCTATGTCCTTTTTAATCTCCCTTACACCGTTCTTACTTCTTCGTTACACCTTACTCCCTCTCAAAGTTTACTCTCCCTTACACCGTTCTTACTTCTTCGTTACACCTTACTCCCTCTCAAAGTTTACTCTCCCTATTTCATTTATAACCTCCATGCCTTTCCTATTTTTTCCTTACACTACCCATTCTCCCTTGTCCTCACCCTGTTATCTCCCTCACCCTTTTTAGATATTCCCGTGACTTCCATACACCTCTGACTCTTCCTTAATCTCCCTGTGATTGTCTAAATCTCCCTTGTTCCTCGCTAAGTCCCTTCCACTCTCTCTACATCTCCCTTCCCCTCTCCTGTCTCTATCTCCCTCCCCTCCATTTTTAGCTTCCTCCCCACTCCCTATCTCCCTCATTCTCCCTACTCTCTTCCTTTATCTTCTTCACTAATCTCCCTACATCTATATTCTGCTCCCTTATAACACCCCCGATAGCTGTCTAACCTCCCTGCTGCTCTCAATTGCTCCCTACGTCCCCATATCGTTCTCCCTTTACATATGGCCCCCTTAACTGCCATCCTCGCCACCCTACATCTATATCCAGCTCCCTGTGTCACCCTAAATAGCTCCCTAACCTCCCTACTGATCTATATTGCTCCCTGCTTCCCTATCCCTTTCTCCCTTCTTTGATGGCTCCCTGTTTTACACCCTGATTCCTTTACCTCCTCAATCTACTCCCTTAAAATACCCAAAACAGCTCCCTAACCTCCCTGCTGCTCCCTGCATTCTCATTTCGTCCACCCTTAACTCATAACTCCCTCAAATGAGATCCACGTCTCCCTGTAATACTCGCTAATCTCCCTACATCTCCCTGTGTCGCCGTAGATAAGCTCCCTAACCTCCTCCCCCTCCTGCTCCCAATTGCTCCCCGAGTCCCCATTTCGTTCTCCCTTAAACTATTGCTCCCTTAACTATTATCCACGTCACCCTACAGTAATCACTTGTCTCCCTACATCTCCCCGTGTCACCCCAGATAACTCCCTATTTTCCAATTTCGCTCTCCCTTAATTTACAGCTCCCTTAACTGCTATCTGCGGCCATAGACATTACTCACCCTATGTATTTATCCTCCCTTTAATTGCCTCCCTTTTTTCTCCCATTAAACCACCTCCGTTTCCCTCATTCTATTTGCTTTCCCTTAATTTTCTTACCTGTCTTTAATCTCCCTTTATTTTTTCTCCCTTAACCCAGTAACTCCCTCATTAAATTCTTCGTAATACCAGACGATTTTATTCAGTTTCTGAAGTAGCTACCTTTTCGAATTTTAAGAAGCAAAACGCAGCACTAATAATGATAATAATAATAATAATAATAATAATAATAATAATAACAATAATAACAACAATAATAATAATAATAGAAGCCCACGGAATGAAGGTTTTAAAAGTTATTCTCCCTGCATCTCTCAGCCTCCCTCAATTCCTCCCACAGTCTCCCTTCCTACCTCTCTCCTTCTCACTATTTTCTCTCTCAACCTCCTTCTTGTCGTCCTTCTTTATCCCCTTCCTTCCTTCCTTCCTTCTCTCTCTTTTCTTTTCCTTCAATCTTGTCTCCCTCCTTCCCTTCCTCTCTACTTCCTTTTCTCTCTCCCTGTCCTTCCCCGTCTCCCTCCTTCGACCATACATTGCTCCCTTCCTGCTCCTCCTTCCCACTTAACTGTCCTTTCCCTCCCTCCCTACCCCCCTTCTCTCTCTCTCTCTCTCTCTCTCTCTCTCTCTCTCTCCACACATACTTTTCCTTTTTTGGAGAGAGAGAGAGAGAGAGATGAAAATGGGGAGAGGAAAATGATGGGTGTGGAAAGGGAAGAAGGATGAAAAATGACAATAAATAAAACATGAAAAAAGGAAGAGAGGAACGGAAAGAGGTAGGAAGGGGGAAGAGATTCAAGGAAACGAGGAATTAGGGAGAACGGAGGAAGGGAGGGAGAGATGGAGAAGGTGCATGGAAGGGAGAGATAAGGGAAAGAGGAAGGGGCAGAAAAGGTAAAATAAATTGACGAAGAAAACTGGTAAGAGGAAGAAAAGGGAGGAGGGATGGAGGAAGGGAGGAAGGGAGATTGGAAGAAGGGAGGAAAAATAAGAAACGGGGAGAGGGAATGGACTAGGAAGGGAGGAAAGGAGGAAGGGAGGGAGGGAGGGGTCAAGGGAGGCCGGAATTCAACACAGCTATTAAAGTTGAGACCAAGTGACTAATTGATCCTCCTTTCTCCCTCCCTCCCTTCCTCCCTCCCTTTTCTCCCTACCTCCTTTCCTCCTTCCTTCCCTTGTCTTCTCGTTCTTCCTTCTCCAGTCGTTCCCCCCTACTTTCCTTCATTCTCTAGTCCTTCTCTACCACAATCTTCCTCCCTCCACTCATCATAGTTTCCTTCTTTCCTTCTCTCTTTAACATCTCTCTTCCTTTTCCATTCCTCCTATCGTCATTCGTCTACCTTTTCCTCTTTTCTCTATCCATTTCTTCCCATCTCCTGTCTCTTCTTCTTCCCCTCCTTGAATATCTACTTCCATTCCTCTCCCCTTCCCTCCCTCCCTTTCTTATTTCTCATGTTTTCTTCCCATACTTCTCTCTCTTCTAAGTTTTACTCCGTTCTCCCTCCCTCTCTCTCTCTCTCTCACTACTTATAACTCATCTCCCCCTGGCCAACACGGCTCATCACCCAATATGTTAAAAGTGTACATAATCTGCATACGGAATCGATACAGACCAGCCCACCCAGTTGTGAGGTGAGGGGAGAAGAGGGGAGAGGGAGAGAGGGGAGAAGAAACGAGGGGAAAAGGCAGAGGGGAGAAGAAATGAGGGGAAAGGGGAGAGACGCGAGAAAAAATGAGGGAAGTAATGAACAGGGGAACAACAGGGAATGTGAGGAGAGGGGAGAAGAAATGAGTGGAGAGGGGAGAAGGGAAGATGGGAACATCAGGGAAGAGGAGAGGAAGAGAGGAACAACAGGGAGGGAAAGAGAACAGGGGAGAAAAGGGAAGAAGAAGGGGAAAAGGGAGATGGGAAGAAGGGAGAAGGGAAGAGGGTGAGAAAAGGATAAGGGGAGATGGAAAAAGAAAGGAAGAGGAAAATAGGGATGATGAAAGAAAAGAGGGGGGGGGAGAAAGGAACAGGAAAGAATGCAGGAGGGGGAGAGGGAAAGAAGTATGAAATAGAGATGGGGGGGAAAAACAAGCGGGAAATAAAGGGATGTGAGATACTGGCAAGAAAAAGGAAACAGAGGAAGATGGGGAGAAGTTGGGCCAGAGGGGAAGTGGGAAGAGGGGAAGAAAGAAATGGGAGAAGAGGAAATTAAGGAGGAAAGAAGAAAGAAGGTTGAGCTGAATGAAGAGAGGGAAGATGGAGAGAAAGGTAAGACAGGATAACGTCAGTATGTTATAGAAATTAAACTTCATGGCAAAGAACCACAAAGAACCACTTGAAATGAGCAACTCTCTCTCTCTCTCTCTCTCTCTCTCTCTCTCTCAAAGGTCACACAGAGGGTAAATAAAATGGAGGTCAAAATACGGTGGCATGTCAACTTTGGGATTGTGTTGATAAGGTCATGGGTTCGAGTTCCGGCCGATTAAAACGGGTCAAAGGTCATCGCTAGAGGTCATTCCTTGGTAGAAAAAAAATTACCTGATATTAGCAGGAATAAAATACATAAGACGTCATCGTGCTGAAGTGGTTAATCCAGAGAGAGAGAGAGAGAGAGAGAGAATCAAAAGGCAAGAAAGACCAAAAGATGACCGGAGTAAATCAAAAGTGAGAAAGAAAGAGAGAGAGAGGGAGAGGGAGTCAGGAGGCTTGGGCATATAAAAGGGAGAAGAGTGAGGGAGGAGAGGGAGAGATAAGGAGGGAGGAGGGAGGATAACGGCAATAAATAGCAATAAAAAGTGACATTAGAAATACATATTTGCATAAGTCATTGTGAGTGTATGTGGTGGGAAGGAGGGAGGGAAGGAAGGATGAAGGAAAGAGGGAAGGAGGGAGAGAGGGAGGGAGGGGTATATAAGTATGAGAAAGAGAGATACAACGGGAGGGAGGAAGGGAGAAAGGAGAGGAAAGAAGGGAGGTAGGGAGGGAGATACGACGAAGGGATGCAAGGAAGACTGGGAAAGGATATTATATTCGAGAGAGAGAGAGAGAGAGAGAGAGAGAGAGAGAGAGAGAGAGAGAGAGAGAGAGAGAGAGAAGTATATGAGGAATGAGTGAGGGGGGAAGGAATAAGGGAGAATGTAAACAGGAATGAAGGAAAAGGAAAGAGAGAGAGAAAAAAACAAGGGAGGGAAAAACAAACAAGGAAGTGAATTGAGGAAATTTAGGTGAGTGAGGGAGGAAGACAAAAATAAAAGCATGGGAAAGAAGGAAGGAAGGAAGGAAAGGAAGGAAGGAAGGAAGGAAGGAAGGAAGGAAAGGAAGGAAGGACGAAGCAAGGCAGGAAGGTGAGAAGAGAGGAGAAAGGGTGTATGAAGAGGGAAGGACAAAAATAGCAAGAGTGAGGTATAAATAAGGAAGAGGGAAGGAGCAGCAATTCAGAGGGAGGGAGATGGGAAGGGAAGAAAAGGTGATAAGGGAGAACGGAAGGAGGGAGAGAGAGACAAAATAAGAAGAGTATGGAGAGAAAAAACTAAGGAGAAGATGGACATTAGAAAGGGAGCAAAGAAAATAATAAGGAAGGAAGGGAGGAAGGAAGGAAGGAAGGAAGGCAGAAAAGAAAGGAGGGAGAAAGGAAAACAAATATAAGATGGAGGGTAAAAATGGGGGAGGGGGAGACACAGTCCATATGGAGGGGTGAGGAGGAGATGAGGGGAGAGGTGGATGGGGTTACAGTGGAAAGAGAGACAGAGAGAGAATGTGGAGGGTGGAGGAAAGAGAGAGAGTGGAACAGCACCTGAGGGAAATGTTCTGACGAGCTGTTCTCTCTTACCTCCACACACTCTCCCCTCCCTACCTACCTCTATTCTTTCCTCCCTCCCTCCCTTTACCCCGTCAATTCTCATTCTCTCTCCCTCCTGTCTTCCTTCCTTCCGTCTCCCTTTTTCCTACCGTCCCTCTCCTTACTGTTTCTCCAGTTTCTCTCTCTCTCTCTCTCTCTCTCTCTGTCCTCTCTCTCTCTCTCTCTCTCTCTCTCTCTGTGTCCTCTCTCTCTCTCTCTCTCTCTCTCCCTCTCTCTCGTTCTCTCTTAATGACCTCCCTCTAATAATCTCACGCCCTTCCTTTCATTTCATACCTCCCTTCCCTCCTCTCTCCCCACTCCCTCCCCCCACTCCCCACTTCCCTCCCCTCATTTTCTTCTCCCCGAGCGAAAGTAATCCACGTGATAGAATTGCTTAAGGATAGGCAATTAACACACTCACCTTAATATTCTCTCTCTCTCTCTCTCTCTCTCTCTCTCTCTCTCTCTCTCTCTCTCTCCACATCGTTTATTTTTTGGCCTCCCTTTATCTTCATCTTTTATCCATCTCTTTCATAACTCCTCCTCCTCCTCCTCCTCCTCTCCTCACCTCTCCTCTCCTATCTACTTCTCCTCCTCCTCCTCTTCCTCCTCCTCCTCCCCTCTTGTTCCACTCCTCATTAAAGACTCGTAGGAAGTTTTAATTTCACTCAAACACTCTTACTTCTCTCTCTCTCTCTCTCTCTCTCTCTCTCTCTCTCAACTGAACATAGGCATAAGGAATGAATGAATAAAGGAAAGGAGGAAAGAAGAGATGTGAAATAAAGTAAAAGAGCTAGACAGAATTACTGAGACAGAGAGAGAGAGAGAGAGAGAGAGAGAGAGAGAGAGAGAGAGAGAGAGAGAGAGAGAGAGAGAGAGAGAGAGCAGTCGTCAGCACGGGTGTAAACCTCACCTGCTCGTAACACCAGACATTTTTGGGGGTGCTTCCTCCTTCACTCCTTCCTTCCTTCTTTAGTCCTTCTTTCTTACTTCACTCCTTCCTTCTTTCACTTTCCTTTCTCCTTCCCTCCTTCCTTCCTTCTTCAATCCTTCCTTCCTCCTTCACTTCTTCCTTTCTTCCTCCTTAACTATTTCCTTCCTCCTTCAGTCCTTCCTTCCTTACTTCATTCCTTCAAGGGCAAGGGCATATAAACGCTAAACCTATAGTCCTAAACGAGAGAGAGAGAGAGAGAGAGAGAGAGAGAGAGAGAGAGAGAGAGAGAGATCCATACATCACTAACCATCTCTAACTATGAATGATGGACCCCAACTGTCTAACTACTATTAACTATGCCTACATTCATTTTACCCTCTCTCATAGTCGATACTCCTCTCTCTCTCTCTCTCTCTCTCTCTCTCATTTTCCCAATCCGAACATCATCATTTCTTTCCTTCCATACCCTCTTCACTTTCCTTCCAACCAACATTATCTCGCATCGCTTCTCTCCCTTTCTTCCCCTTTTTCCTCCCTTTCCCTTTATCATTTTCCCTTTCCCTTGTACCTCTTTTCTCCTACCCTTCCTGCCTCTTCCCCTCCCTTTTTCCCCTGCCCATCCTCACCCTTTCTTCCATTCTAATCTCTCCCCTTTCCCTCTCCCATCTTTAACCCTTCCTCCTTTCTTCACCATCTCTCCTGTCTTCTCCCCTCCCTTCCACCTCCCCCTCTCCTAATTCTTCCTTCCTTCCCTCCCCCTTTATGCCTTCCTTTCCATTTCATTTCTCTCTTCTCACTCCCTCTATCCAATTTTTTCTTCCTCCCTATCCCTTCTCACTTTTCTCCCTATCTCCCTTACCCGACCCACCCTAATCCACCCTCCCACTCACCCTTTCTGTTCTTCATTCTCCCCTCCCTTCCTCCCCTCTATCTCTCCCCTCCTTTCTCCCCATGATCCTCTCCCTTCCATACCCTCCCTCCATCACACTTTTTGATTCCCCTCCTCTCCTCCCTTATTCCCCTCACTTCTCCACTATCT
The DNA here is from genome assembly GCF_032717465.1 of Coenobita brevimanus. Taxonomy (NCBI): domain Eukaryota; kingdom Metazoa; phylum Arthropoda; class Malacostraca; order Decapoda; family Coenobitidae; genus Coenobita; species Coenobita brevimanus. Next base: position 382,972 of record NC_137038.1, read on the forward strand.
TATCTCCCTACTCTACCCTTCCTCCATCACACCCTTTGTTTCCCCTCCCTTCCTCCCTCTTTCCCCTACCTTGCCCTCCCTCCATTTCACCCCTTGTATTTTTCATTTCCTCCCCTCCCTCCCCCCATTCTCCCTCTTTTTCCCTTCCCTCCCTCCCTCCCTCTTTCTCCCTTCCCCCCCTCCCTCCCTCCCCCATTACTCTCCTGTTAATTGTACTGCAGCGAATTCAGAGTTTTGTTAGTGTGTGATGGATGGTTGCTCTCTCTCTCTCTCTCTCTCTCTCTCTCTCTCTCTCTCTCTCGTCAAAACACCCCTTCTCTAACATCGTTCCTTTCTTTCTGCTTGTCTCTTCATTCTTTTCTATTTTCCAATTATTTTCTTGTTTCCTTTTCCTAGTTTCCTGCCTACGTTCTTTATTTTTCCTTTCCTAGCGAGTCAATAAAGGTAGTAAAGACGATGGTTGAAGAAAATGCCAAAGGGATAACTATAGAAGAAAGGGAGAAAAAGTATCTTGGGACTGAAGGAAAAAAGATAAAGGGGGGAAAAGGGAAATAAACGATAGACGTTGAGAAAACTACAGAAAGAGAGAAAAAGAATGGGAATGAACAGAGAAGGGATGACAGAAAAAGAAGAAAAGAATAGTAAGGAAAACGACAGGCGATTCAAGGAGATGGGAAGGAAAATGGAAAAAAATAATAAAGAATGGAGGAGAATAAGAGGAAAATGAAGGGAGAAAAGGAGAAAAATACAGAAGAAATGGGAAAGGAATGGGAGAAAACAATTAGGGAAAAAGACAGGAAAAGGGGAAATGAGAAGAAAATTGGAAGAAATGGAAAACGAGAGAAGGGAAGAGAATAGAGAGAAAATGAACAGTGGAAGAGAGACTGGAATAAAAACGAAAAGAAAACTGGGAAAGAGGGGATACTTTTTTATTCTATTTTCTTGGTGATTAAATTTTCCCAACATTCCAATTAAGACTTGTAAAATACTTCTCATGTTTACCCCGTTGTTTAAAGTTTGCTTAGGCTGTCTTTAATTATTTCTCAGATTTTTATACCCATGGACAAATATGAGGTATTCTGAGAGTAATGAGAGAGAGAGAGAGAGAGAGAGAGAGAGAGAGAGAGAGAGAGAGAGAGAGAGAGAGAGAATAGTTTCACCTTTCTAACAACTCTGAATATCAAACTAAAAAAAAAAAAAAAAAAAGGGACGATTATAAGCTATTCCTAAGATCTAATTACACTTTATCCATAACCCTTTTACTCTAACGATACACTCGGCATTTTTTTTCCTGCTATCTCCACAAAATATTACTTTTAAGTTTGATAATGGTTAGACAGAGTTAGATCTACCCTTTATTAACACCTAAAATAGTAGAAACCCTTTTAAAGTTAGATTTAATTATCTGTTGGTTGAAAAAAAAATAAGCTGATTTTAGTGAAGGGGGAGGCGATGGCTGAATCGGTAGAGAGGCGGCCTGCAGTCCTGATGGACCCAGGTTCGAATCCCGGCTGGGGCAGGGAACAGTTTAAGGATTTGAATTTCATAAAAGCAGACTTTCCTGATCTACCAGATGACACGCCGACATGTCGTAAAAGTACCCCCGCTAATACCAATACACCAGTCCTGTATGAGACAGCCCTAGCATGTATTCAATATGGACGGTGGGTGTTAGCGCCGAAGTGGTGACATGTAGAGAGGTGTATGGTATGTAGGAGGACTACTGGGCCTTGATAGCAGGCTGTGAAGCCTATGCCCAGAGTCGGACATAAAAAAAAAAAAAAAAAAATTAAATCCCTCTATTGAAGGCCTAAAGTAATCCCTTATATCCAATGACAAATCCTTATATTTTACCATCAGACGATTTTCTTCAGCTCAGGAGAAATTCCTTACTCTGATGCCACTGAAAGCTACATTTAAATCCCCTTATGTCTCTTCTGAGTCACCTCTGAACTGAACAAAATCGTCTGGAAGAGCTGAAAGAAATCGCCTGGAGGCAGCAGTAAAAAATGACGTCCTGGGTCTGAAGGGGTTAATCTGTTAATTAAATTCCCCTCCTTAATGCGTGGTTGGAATGAAGTGTAATTTTAATCTTAGTAATGTGACCTCACTGAAGAGATTTATGATCTGTGCTGGTCTATGATAATAAGCACTGGGTCAGACTCACTCTCTCTCTCTCTCTCTCTCTCTCTCAACCACATGTGAAACTCGAACTCACTAACTGCAACACTAAGAAATTAACATGGTTTAGCTTCAAAGTTCAAATGAATAAATAAATTAAAACAAATACAAATGTTTCAGTACATCAAAGATTGCATGAATATCACAAAACCCACGCAAAACGATTGTCTAATATGCATTTTTCCACAGCACACAGATTATAAAGGCAACATAACAGCAGTTCCACAAGATGAGAGCATTTATACTATACTTCTATCCATTAAACTCTACTCTTTACAATGCCTAATACACTTGCACTGACAGTTAATGTTTGTCCACAATGGAAGTGCTGTGTGTGTGTGTGTGTGTGTGTGTGTGTGTGTGTGTGTGTGTGTGTGTGTGTGTGTGTGTGTGTGTGCTACATCATACAGGTACTTCGGTTAACAATGGATGTTCTGACATTACCTACACTTCCCACCAATGACCTTCAGGCATCAAGGTCACTACTGTACTTAAATGGACAATGGCATTAACACAGCAACTTGCTGAACTGTAGAGGGACCCACGATGTTTACAGCAGGTCTCAAGTGGACACAAAAATAGAAACAAGCTTATACACTGGTACAATTATTGTCAAAAATGGTAAACTTATATGCATAATCAAGGGGTTAAGCTAAATGAGTAGCATTTGGGGGTAGACACACAAACAAAATGTTGTTTTCCTCACACGGCTTCAAAATATGGTTCGAGAACTGACAGCTCAAATTGTCTCCTATTAGTACTTTGACACCAAGGATCTTTTTTGCATGTGGAAGAAGAAAAAAAAAAAATGCACCGAAATTAGTGTTAAGTAGTTTATTTACTGACATAACCTACACCAAATGCCAACAAGTCAAGGAGAAGATACAAAGGAAAAAATACAACTGTGCAACATCGGTGTTTTCCGGCGTTGCTACCCAGTCCGGCAATGGGCACCGACTTTCGCATCAATTTTACATTATTCCACATCCAAACACTAGTCAACCTGAATCCCGACATCCTTTAAGTACTTACTCGGCATCCGGAATGCGAAATCTCGAGGATAAGCATAAGATTACAGTGAATTTCTTACTGTTCTTTATGCTCGCTCGCAGCACACGTACCCTCGTTACCTACGTAAACCACGCACTGGCACTGCTGGACTTCGGACGGGAACACAATTGTCCACCATTTATTCATCTCATATATGACTTTTGAGCGCGATATGGAGTATAATATATTCTACTGATATCTTAATAAATGGAACATATACAAGGATGTAAAGAACTTATAAAAGATCAAAATACTAGAAAAAAAAATTCGATTACGATGTTGTGATACGATACTACATCGTCACGGTATGTCTGCCTGACGTAGGAACCAAACCTAAATGTTTGTACATAATCTTGCCTTACCTTAGTTTCCTTCATTCAAAGAACAACATCAAAGGTACATCACTGCTTTATTTATCGTCAGATGCCCAAAAGACGGCTCAAGCACTAAGTAAGAGCAATATGGTGAACGTGGTGGAAATTATACGAAATCTTGGGCAAGTAGGTACGATAATCACTTTCATCCCAACAATACGATGATGCTTCATGTTCTTGTTACCTCCAGACAATTTTAAGGACCTATGGCGTTTAATAAATTTCATTCTTACGTCGCAGATCTTATTCTGCTGGGAAGAGACTTTTTCGAAATGGAGAGGTTAGATAAGGAGGTGGCAAACAAACCAAAGTGACCAGCGGTGGTTTGAGGACGCGGAACGATAGAGAATGGCGCACACTCACTTTTTTTTTTTTTTTTCGTAGTTCCCCAGATAATTTTCGGGGTTCTCTCTTTTTTTTTCGTAGCCCCACCACTATTTTTTTTCGTTGTTCCCCCACTTTTTCCGTAGTTCCCCCACTTTTCTTCCAAGTGCCCCCCCTTTCTTTAAAGAGGAAAAATACATCTTATCATACTGATGTGAGATACTATATGCATCTTCCTCGAATTCTTTCCCCGTGAGTGACCTCTCTCTCTCTCTCTCTCTCTCTCTCTCTCTCTCTCTGACCTACATCCTCTCAACTCCTTTCCCTCCATAATTATCCTCATCCCCTCTTCCTCCCCTTTTACCAACCCTTCCTCTACCTCCCTTCCTTAACCCATTCAGTCCAACGACATACCTTATTATTCTTGCTGCCTTCAAGTGATTTTTTTCTCACTGGAATTAAGGGTACACGTTTTCTTTATTCGCTATCTCTTTCGCTTTCTTTATTCTCTTTTACATTCCCTTATTCTCTCTCTCTCTTTCTCTCTCTCTCTCTCTCTCTCTCTCTCAATTATCTTCCCCTTTCTTCCGTAATGAGTCCTCAGGCTACTCCCTCCCTCTCCCCCCCCCTCTCTCTCTCTCTCTCTCTCTCCTATTGTCTTATCTCCCTTATAAACACCCTCTTTATTCTCCCTCCCTTCTCCCTTTGTCCTCCTCTCCCTCCCTCCCTCCTCTCCCTTTTCTCTCCCTCTCTATTATCCTCCCTCTCGCTCACTATATTGTTCTCCATTTATTCATGCACCTCTCTCTCTCTCTCTCTCTCTCTCTCTCTCTCTCTCTCAAATCCATCTCCTCATTAACCCACTCTTTAATCAATCTTATCCCTTTCCTTCCTCCCCTCCCCACCCTCCATCCTACTCTCCTCCACTTCCCCTCCCCCCCTCTCCCACTTTCCTATTTTCTATCCTCCTCCTCCCTCCTTCCCCTCCGTATTCCCTTCGCTCACTCTCTTTCCCTTCCCCTTCCCCCTCCCTTTTCCCCACCTACCTCTTCTTTCATCCCTCCACCCCTCCATCCCTCTTCCTCTCCTTCAAACTTACCTCCTTTCCACCTCCCTTCCTCCCTCCCTTCCTTCCTTCTTTCCCTCCTTCCCTCCCCCTTCCTTCCTTCCCCTCCCCCCTTCGGTAAGTCTCCTAATGCAGTACAAACAGAGACTAACGATTCAGCTCAACAAATACCATATTGACCCTCTTACGTACTGTTGTCTACGTAGGTAGGTAGGTAGGTACATAGGTAAGAAATCAGGTATGCAGGCAGGCAGGACGGTTGGTCTGTTGGCAGGTCTGTTGGTAGGTCTGTAGGTAGGTAGGCAAGAAGCCAGACCGGCACGTACACATGTAGGCAGGGATGCAGATAGGTAAACAGGTAGGTAGGGAGATAGGGAGCGAGATATATAGGAAAGGTAGGTACGTAGGCAGATAGGTAGGAAGGTAAGCCAACATGTTACATGGTAGATGGGTAAGAAGGTAGGTTGAAAAATAGGTGGGTAGGTAAGCAGGTAGGATGGTAGATACGTAGGTAAACAGGCAGCTAGGTAGATGAGTCGACTGGCAGACAGGAAGGCAGGTACGTACGAAGGTAGGAAGGGGGGAAATCTGGAAGCAAGGAAGGAAGGAAGGGAAGATGGGTGCAAGGGAAAGAAGAAAAGAAATGTACAGCAAGAAAATTATCACACAGAAAGAGACGAATGGTTTGTTAGTTTGCTTTAGTTTGTACTCTTTCCTTTCTTCCTCTCTCTTTCCCCTCCTTTACTGCCTCTTTCCCCTTTCTTTCATCTCCCCTCTGTTTTCTCTTACCCTATTCCCACATATTATGATTAGATTTTTTCATTTTAATTATTCTTATTCCAACATAATTTCTTAATAAGCCATTCAGTTAGCGGCTATCTCTACTTCCCATGTATTCCTATGTTCTTATTTTTTTCCTCCAATATTTCCTCCTCCCTTCCCTTCTTTTCTCTTCCCTTTTTTTCCGCTGCTCTATTTTCACTTCCCATTCCTCCTTCCCCCTCCTCATCCCTTCTCCCCTTTCCCTCACCATCCTCTCCTCTCCTTTCTAGCTCTCCTTTCCCCTCTCCCTCCATCCTTTCTCTCCCCTCCTTTACTTTTCTCTCACACCCTCTTCCGCACTCTACCCTTCTCTTCCACTCTCCCTTCCTCCCACTTTCCCCACTCTCTCCTCCCCTTCCTCCTCCTTTCTTTCCACTCCCTTTCCCTCTCCTCCCCCTCCCCCACACCACCGTAATCTCTCGAGGCTTCTTATATTCCCAAGTTTTTACTGATGAACTAATTGGCTGAAGGAAGGACGAAGGAAGGAAGATAGGAACGAAGGAAAAGAGGAAGGAAGAAAGGAACGAAGGAAAAGAGGAAGAAAGGAAGGGGGGAGGCAGAAAGGAGGTAAAATATATCATTCTCTCTCTCTCTGTCTCCCTCTTTAATATTATTCTATATTTACTCTTTCTTCCTTTATCCCTCTCCTCCATCTTCACTCCCCTTCCTTTCTTTATTTTCTTCTTCCTTTTTCTTATTCATCTCTTTACTTAAGCCACCTTCTATCAGACTCTCTCTCTCTCTCTCTCTCTCTCTCTCTCTCTCTCTTCTTTTTTTTCTCTTCTCCTCCTCCCTCGTTGTCTCTTCTTTCCTCCCGCCCCCAACTCCTCCAACTGCCTCTCCCCTCCTCCCTCCCCTTTTTCTTCATTCCCTCCTTTCGTTCCTTCTTCCTTCTTTCCCTTCTTCCCTCCTCCTCCTCCACATCCCCTTCCTTCTCTCTTTCCTTCCATTTTTCCTCCTCTTCTCCTTCCCTCTCTCTCTCTCTCCCTCCCGCCGGTCATTTGGGGAGGGTCTGACCATCTGGCTTATTTTATTCCCTTGTGGATGCATCACTCTCTCTCTCTCTCTCTCTCTCTCTCTCTCTCTCTCTCTCTCTCTCTATCACTCTGAAAGCTTCTTCCTCTCATCTCCCTCTTCATTTTTTTTTCTCTTACCTGTCTCTCTCTTTTCTACCTTATCTCTACCTCCTCCCTATCATTCTGTCCCTTCCCTTTCCTCTCCTCTCCTCGCCTCGTCTCTCCTCTCCTCTCTCCTCTCCTCTCCCCTCCTTTCCTCCTCCTCCCCTCTTCCTCTCTCCCCTACCGATCAATACATCAAGTAATCAATTAATCTGTGTGGTCCTCCCTCAAACACTCACACACACACACATACAACACTCACATAAACACACACACACACTCACAAGCAAGCAAACAATTCACACACACACACAAACACACACACACAGATGAACGAGAAGGAAGAGGAGGAGAAATGGGAAATAACAGGAAAAAGTAAAGAAAGAAAAAGGAGAGCAGTGAGAGAAGAAAAAGAGAGAGCGGCAAACAGAGCAGATAAGGGAAGAGAGCGGAAAAAAGAGGAGAGAGAGAGAGAGAGGGGGGGGGTGGACAGAAATGACGGGAGAGGTTTAAAAAAAGGGGAGGAAGTGGGATGGAAGGAAAGAGGGGAGAGCGTTGAAGGGGAAAACGCGGAGGGAAGGGAAAGGGAAGAGAAGGGATATGAAGGGAAAAGGGAGAAGAGAAAAGGGGAGAGGAGGGAAACGGGGAGTGAATGAAAGGGGAAAGAAGGGAGAAGGGGAGTGAATGAAAGGGGAAAGAAGGGAGAAGGGGAGAGAATGAAAGGGGAGAGGAGGGAAAGGATAGGAGAAGAGAAATATAAGACAAAGAAGGAGAATTGAGAATGGAAGGTGGATGGTTAATAATAATAATAAATAATAATAATAATAATAATAATAATAATAATAATAATAATAAAGACGCAGGAGGGGAGAAGTGGAAGACGAAGACAAATGAAGGAAAAACAAAGACAGGAAGGAAAAAAACCGGAAAGACGAAGACTTATTAACAGAAAAAGAGTGAGAGTGAAGAGAAGAAATAAATAAGAAAATAATAAGAAAATAAGCTGAGTTATGCGAGAATGTTGGAGAGTGAGAGAGGAGAAAATGTGTGAGAGGAGGATGGTGAAGAGAGGAGATGAGACAAAAGACTGAAGGAGGAAAAAGGAAAAAAAAGGAGAGAAAAAGAGAAGGCTTGTGTAATGAGAGGAGAGGAAAGATAAAGAGCAGGTAGGGAGAACATGAGGTGAAAGGGAAAAAAAGGGAGGCTTGTGCAATGAGAAGAGGAGGGAAAATAAAAGAGGAAAGGAAAAGGAGAGAGAGAGGGAGAATATGAGAGGAGAGGGAGAGAAAGAGAGGCCTGTGTAATGAGAAGAGGAGGGAGAAGAAAAGAGGACAGGGAGAGAAGAGGAGGCTTGTGCGATGAGAAAAGAGATGAGGTGGAGAGGACAAGAGATAAGAAATAAGAGAGGAGAGAAAAGAGAAGAAGAGGAAGATGAGAGAAGAGGAGGAAAGGGAAGACAAAAGAGAAGAGAAGAAGAGTTGTGACGAGATGGGGGGGCATGGGGGGTGCCGCTCCCCAACCCATCACAAACTACCTCAATAATTCACCATTTTTTAGCAGCCGTTCGCCTCTCAGTCTTGCTATTAATAATTATTGGGTAAGGGGCAGGGGATGGGGAGGAGGAGATGGGGAAAAGGGGAAGAGGAGAAGAAAGGAAATGCGAAAGAGGGGGAGAGGGAAAAAGGGAAGAGAAGAGGGAAAAATAGGGAGGAGGAGAGGAAAAAGGGAAGAGAAGAGGGAAAAATAGGGAGGAGGAGAGGGAAAAAAGGTAAGTGAAAGAAGGGAATAGGGTGGAGGCACAGAGAGAGGGGATGGGGAAGAGGAAGAGAGGGTAAAAAGAATAGAAGGAAGGGAGGGGAACTGGATGGAGGAAAACAGATAGATGGGAAAGAGGAGGAAGGGGAAAAAGAAGAGAGGAGGGAGGAAAAAAGGGAAGGCGGCGGAGGAAGACAGGAGAGAGGGAGGAGAGACAAGGTGGGTATATGAAAACAAAAACGCAGCAGCAGGAAGAAAGTGGAGGAGAGGGGAGAGAGAGGATGGGGAGAGAGAGGATGGGGAGGGAATGGGGAGGATGGGAAAGAGAAAATAAGGAGGAGACGGAGACGGAGAGAAGTGGTAAGGAGAACGGAGAGGGGAGTGGAAATCGGAGTGGGAAGTGGGATGAAGAGTGGAAAGCAAAAAAGGGATGTGAAAAGAGTATGTACGAGTGGGAGGGGGAGAAAGGAGAGTTGAAAGAGTTGGAAGAGAAGAGGAGAGAGGAAGGAAAGGGAGTGGAATGAAAAACGTGACTGGGGAGGGAGAAGAGAGGGGGAGTAGGGAGATGAGTATGAGTGGAGAGATAGAGAGGGGAGCTAATAATTCACTAGCTAAGGCACGAGTTTGACTTACTCAGTTTAGTCATAAATTATTATCGGGGAGAAAAGGTGGGGAGAGAGGAGGAGAGGGAGTGGAAGAGGGGAGGAGGGATAGGAGAGAAAGGAGGGAAGGAAGAGGAGAGGGAAAAGAGAGAAAGGAGGAAAGGAAGAGGAGAAGGAGAGGAAAGAAAGGAGGAAAGGAGGAGGTGGAGAGAGGAAGGTTCGGAGAAGGATGTCAAAGGGCGTTAGTGGAGATGGATAATGAAAGAGAGAGAGAGAGAGAGAGAGAGAGAGAGAGAGAGAGGCATATGTAAGAGGAAATGTATTAATCTGATGAATAATAATGTACAGTGAGACAGTGTGAATGAAAAAGGAGGAGGAGGAGGAAGATTAGTAATAATAATAATAAATAATAATAATAATAATAATAATAATTAATAATAATAATAATAGTAATAATAAGTGATGGAGTGTTACTGACTGATAAGGAACGTAAGTTAATGGGTGGGCAAAATAAGTGTCAAAAGTGTGAAAGCAAGCAAGTGGGAAAGTGAGCAAGTGAGAGTGAGTGAGGCCATCTGGTCCGACCTTACCTGTCTTTAATCACCACGGTAGACTGACCAATATTCATCTCTCTCTCTCTCACCCACTTTTCTCCTCTAGCTCTTCGGCATATTACATCTCTCCTTCTTTCCCCTCACCTCCCCTCTCTCACACCAGCCACTTCATTCCTGCCCCCTCATCCCCTCCCTCCGTCTCCCCCCACCCTCTTACCTCCCCTCATTCCTATCTTCCCTCTCCGTCACTCGATCCCCGTTTTCATTTCCTCTCTTTCCCCCCTCTTTCTCCTTCCTTCCTTCTCCCCCTCCCCCTCCCCATCTCTCCCCTCTTCCTCCCTTCCTCTCCCCTCCTTCAGTAACACCTCCCCCCCTCACTTCCCCTCACCTCAATTAAAAAAACCATCCAAGCACTCTTTCCCCTCAAATCAGAGAAAATTACCTCTCCCCTCACTTTCTCCTCCTCTCCCCTCTCATCATGTCTCCTCTCCTCTTCCTTCCCCACTCTTATTCCCCTCAGTCAAAGGAAAACATCAATATTCCCCCTCAACTTCCTTACCTTCCCCTCTTCTTTCCCCTTTTCTTCCCTTCTCTCTCCCCTTCCTTTCCCCTCCCTTTCCATTCTTCTCCCCTCTCGCCTCAAACCAGGGGAAGGGAAGGAGTGGAGAGAGAGAGAGAGAGAGAAGGGGGGAGACAAGGAGCAAAAATGAAAAGGGAAATCAAGGAATGGTGAGAGAGAGGAATGTGAAAGGAAACGAAGAAATGAGAGAAGACAAAGGGAAGCGAAAGAAGGGGAAATAGGAAAGGAGAGGAGGAAAGGGTCGATGAGTGAGGGGAAAAAGTCAGGGGAAGTGAGAGGACGGAAAGTGAGGGAAGGGAATGGGAAGGAAAGTAAGAAGGAAAGTGAGGTGACGATAATAATGGAAGGGAGGGAGGTAAGGGTAGGGTGAAGAGGGAAAAGGAGGGGAGGGGAAGGGAGGGAATGTAAATAGGAAAGGGAGGAAACAAAAATAAGGGAGGAAGGTGGAGGCTGTGAAGGGATGTGAGGGGAGGGAAGTAAGGTGAGGGGAGGTGAGGGGAGTGGACCAATTAGCACACCTGGTGACGCGGTAAATGACCAATAACGGATCAGTCATTACCCTTGCAGATGACCCCGTACCGTAATTGGGTGAGGGGAGGCCAGGTGAGGGGAAACAAGGGGAGACGAGGGGAGAGGAGGCCAGAATAGATAAGGTAACGCTAGGAGTGGGAAGGTGAGGGGAGAGAAGAGCAAAATAGGTTAAGATAGGTTAGGGAGAGAAAGATAAGGGTAGGTGAGGAGAAACGGGAACAGAAAAGATATGGGGAGGTTAGATGAGGGGAGACGAGGGGAGAAGAGGTGAGATGAGAGGAGGAGGAATAGGTAGGATAAATAAGGGAAAGGTATTTTTAAGCAGATGAGGGGAAATGATAGATTAGGGAAGCTGAGGGGAAAGATGATCAAGGAAAAACAGATGGTAAGTAAAGGGAAATGAGGGGAAATGTATGAAAACTGGGGTAGATAAGACGAATTAGGGGAAGTGAGGGTACAAGAGGGCAAGAGCAGGGAAACGAGGTGAAGGGAGACAACGAGGGGACCTGAGGGCAGGTGAGGGGAAAAGTAGTTTGCATAAGGATAAGTGAAGGGAAGCATAAAAGCAGAACAGGTGAGGGGAGAGGGGAAACAGGTTAAAGAGAAACGGAGGTGAGGGGAAAAGGAACAGGTCAGGTGGGGGGAAGTGAGGGGAAATTGGAAGAGCAATGAAACAGGGGTGAGGGGAAGTAGAAAGAGGTCAGGTGGAACAGAAGTGAGGGGAAGTATGGACACGGAAGAGGTAAGGAGAAGTTTGGGGGTAGGTGAGGGGATGTAGGGGACCTGAGGGCAGATGAGGGGATGCACAGTAGGTTAACTGAAGGGGAGATAAGTGAGGGGAGAGCGGGTCAAGGAGTGAGGGCAGCGAGGGGAGACATGGAAAAGTTAGACCACAGAGAAGGGCTAAGGAATACGGTAGGGAAGATGAGGGGAAATGAGGGCAGGTGATGGAAGATGAGGAGAAATTAGGGGAAGTGAGGGGATATAAGGATAGAAGGGGGAGGACAGGCGACGAATGGAAGGGAAGGAAGAGGGAAAAGGGGGAGGGATGAGGAGGAGACATTAAATCAAGGGAGAAGAATGGAATTAAGGAAGGGAGGGTATCGGGGAGAAGGTTGGGAGTAACGATGGGAAAATGAGAAAGAAGTGATGAGTGAGGGGAAGTGAGGGAAAATAAGAGAACGAGGGGAAACAAGAATTAGACAGAGAATGTTGAGGAGTGGTATAGGAAAAATAAACAAGGAATGAGTGAGGGGATGTAAGGCGAAATACAGAACGAGGGGAATTAAAAGGAAAGCAGAAACAGAATGTGAGGGGAAATAAGGGGAAATAAAGGAGAGCAAAGGGAATTAAGAGCACAAGAGGCAGAATGGAGAGAATGAGGGGAAGTAAGTAGGTTGGTAAGAGGGGAGAGAGAGAGGGTGAAGGGATGAGAGGGGTGAAATGAAGGGAGGGAAAGGGAGGGGAGAAAAGGAGGGGATATGAAGAGGAAGAGAGAAAAATGGGGAAAGTGAGGAAGGGGAAGGGAGGAGAGGATAATTGAAACAGAGAGAGAAATGAGGGGAAGTGAAGACAAGGCAGAGAGAGGTGAGGGAATAGGGAGGAAAGCTATTTAGTGATGAAACAGTGAAGGAAAAGGGAGACGAGGGGAGAGGAGGAGAGAAGAGTGAAGTGAGGGATGGAAGGAGGAGTGAGAGGAAGCGAGGAAAGAACTATATGGTCAGGTGAAGGGAAGTGAGAGAAGGGGAAAGGAGAGATGGTGATGGAATGGGAAGTGAAGCGAGGGGAGGGGAGAGTAAGTGAAGGGAGGGGACAGTAAGTGAAGGGAGTGACGGGGAAGGGAGGGGAGCGGGGAGAAGAGGATGGGAAGGAAGAGGAAGTGAGATGATGGGAAGTGAAGTGAGGGGAAAGGAGGACTGGTAGGGGAAATGAGAGAAGGGGTAGGGAGGGGAAGTGAGGGGTCAGCTGTATGGGCAGGTGAGGGGAACCTTTGATAACCCCTCGCCCGGAAAATGTCACTCCATTAAATTATTGTCAACAACCACCACCGCTACCACCATCTACCACAACTACCACTATCACCTACCACAGTCACCTACCACTATCTATCAGCAGCTACCAGTCTACCACAATCTGCTACTAACTACGACATACTAAAACAACCAAACACTACCACTATATCTATCGACTACCAAACATCTACCACTAATAAATCTACCACCACACTCTTCTACTACTACAACTACCACTAGTATCTTCTACTACTACTATCATCTACCACCATCTACGACTACAGGAGAAAGGGGAGGGAGGGAAGGAGGGGATGATTTAGTTGGTAGGTAGGTGGGTAGAAAAATGCTAGGTAGAGATAAAAGCTAAGTAGGTAGGTAGATAGGTAGGTAGGTAGGTAGGGTTGGATGTTGGTGGGTTGAAACGATACAAAGGACAACACACACGCGAGGTAAGTAGGTAGGTAGGCAGTAAGTAGATAAGTAAGTATATTGGTGAGGCAGACAGTAGATATGAAGCCTAGTAGAAACATGGGTAGCTCAGGTAGGTAAGTAAGTAGGTAGAAAAGTTTGCAGGTAGGTAGGTACGAAGATGCGTGTGAGGCAGGTAAGTAGGTAGATACGTAGGCAGATAAGCAGGTACGAAGATGCGTAGGTGATGTAGGTTAGTAGGAAGGTAAGTAGGTAGATACGTAGGTAGGTATGAAGATGCGTAAGTGAGGTAGGCTAGGTAAGTAGGTAGGTAAGTAAGGAAGGAATGAGTTAGGCTTAGATAACTCTCTCTCTCTCTCTCTTTCTACTTCCATCCACTTTCCCGTCTCCTTTCCCTTCCTTCTCTTCTCCCTTCCCTCCCTCCCTAAAACTACTCACTCTTTCTCCTCTTCTCTCCCTTTAATTTACCCTTTCTCTCAGCTTCTCTTCTCCTCCCCTTGACATTCCCTCTCCCTTTCCTTTCTCTCCCCTCTTCCTCCACTTCCACTCTCTATCCTCCTCCCCTCTTCCTTTCTTCCTCCTCTCCCTTCCTCTCCTCTTCCCTTCTTCTCTCCCCTCTTTCTCCCCTCTTACACACACTTCACAGGTATACCCAAACTCCTTAGAATTTCCCCTCTCTCTCCCTCTTCTTCCCCTCTTCAACCCTCTCTCCCCTCCCTTGACCGCCAGAAGAGGGGAAAAGAGGGGGAAATGAATGAAAAAAGTGAGAGGAATGTGGGTTAAAAGGGAAAAGATGAGAGAGAGAGAGAGAGAGAGAGAGAGAGAGGATAATAACGAGGAAAAGTAGTAATAAAAAGAAAAGAGAAGGAGGTAGATCGATGAGGAAAAGAGTAAGGGGAAGAAGAGGAGGAAAAGAGAGGAGAGGAAAAGAGAGGGAAGCAGAATGAGAGAAAAAAGGAATTATGGAAAATATAGAAGAAAAAATACAAGAAAATGATGACGAGAAATGGCGGTGAGAAAGAGTGACAGGAGAGTGAGAGGAGAATGAAGGCAGAGGAGAGGAGACGTAAAATGAGGTTAGAGTGAGCTTAATGAAGGTCGACTGAAGATAGAATGTGGGTAGAATGAAGGCAGATTATTGGTATAGTGAGGTTTGAGTGAGGGTAAAGTGAGGGGTGAGTGAGTGTAGAGTGAAGGAAAAGTGAGGGTAGTGTGAAGGTAGAATGAGGGTAGAGTGGAGGTAGAGTGAGAATAGAGTGAGAGTAGAATGAGGGTAGTGTGAAGGTAGAGTGAGGGTACTTGAGGGAGACCACTCCTTCCCTGTAGTCACTAATTATCTCCCATCTACCATACACCTTCATTTTTAACCTCCCTTCCTCCCTCCCTCCCCTTATTCTCTCCCTCCGTCCCTCCCTCATCTCTCTCACTTCCTCCCTCCCCTCTTACCACACACAGAATACTCTCTCTCTCTCTCTCTCTCTCTCTCTCTCTCTCTCTCTCTCAACAACCACAACTACATCTATCACAAACACAAGCAACCTGAACTACCGTACCACTACTACTATAACAACCAACACAACCACCCTACCACAACAACACCTACCACAACCACCATCCCTCAACAACTATCACCATTGCCATCACAATCAACAACCCAAACTACCACAACTACCACTATCAATAACAACTAAAACCACTACCATACCACAACTACCACTATAAACACCATAATTTTCACAACTACCACCACCTACCACCATCACTAAACAACAGCAACTACCACAACTACCACCATCAGGGTCAGGTGATTAAAAAAATGCTAACTTATAAATATTCAGGCTACCACCATCGCCACTACCACCACCATCAACCACAACTACCACCATCAGGCCTAATTGTGGGGGTGAGAAGGTGGTCAGGATTATACAGGTGTGTGCTCTCTCTCTCTCTCTCTCTCTCTCTCTCTCTCAGCATATACGTACCTACTTAATTAATACCTTCATTCTTCCTCACATTTCTCTTCTTCCCTTCCATCCTCCCTCCTTCCATCTCTCCCTTCCTCCTTCCTACCCCTCTCTCCTTCCCTCCCTCCGGTTCCTACTCTCCTTCCTTCCATCTCTCCCTTCCTTCCGTCCCTATCTCTCCCTTCCTTTTCTTCCCTCCTTTCTCTCCTTCCTTCACGCCGCGAGGGACAATATGAATTTGGCCTCATTCCCTCCCTTCCTGCCTCTGCCAGTCTGTTTGTCTGCGTCTGCCTGTCTGTCTGTCTGCGTCTGCCTGTCTGTCTGTCTGTCTGTCTCTCTCTCTCTCTCTCTCTCTCCCTGGGGCGGTGGGCAGAAGGGAGGGAATAAGAGGGCAAATTCATGTTGTCCCTGGCGGCGTGAAGGGAGAGAGAGAGAGAGAGAGAGAGAGAGAGAGAGAGAGAGAAAGAGAGAGAGAGAGAGAGAGAGAGAGAGAGAGAGAGAGAGAGAGAGAGAGAGAGAGAGAGAGAGAGAGACTCTTGTATACCAAATTAAGAGAAGAATGAGGATGATACAATTAAAAGAGAAAGAGAGAGAGAGAGGAAAAGGAAGACAAAGGGAGAGAGAGATGAAAGGAGAGAAGAAAGAAGAGCCTGAGGTGAGGGGAGAAAAGAAGAGGTGGGGAGGATAATTCAAGGGGAGAGGAGGGGAAGGGAGGGGAGGGGAGGGGAGAAAGAATGGGATGAGGAGACTGGAAAACTAGAGCGGAAAAGGAGAGAGGAAGGAAGGAGGCAGGAGAGAGGGGGATGAGGAAGGCAAGCTGAGGGGAGAGAGAGAGAAGAGAGGAGATAGGAGGGAAGGAAAGAGGGGAGGCGAGGTGGGGGGAGGAAAGTAAGGGATAAACCTGCTTTAGATGTAAAAGGTGAATGAAAAACTGTAAGTAGGTAGGTAGGGGGAGAGAGAGAGAGAGAGAGAGAGAGAGAGAGAGAGAGAGAGAGAGAGAGAGAGAGAGAGAGAGTTTGTTTCTCATTTTTTCGGATCGGAAGAGCAATGGTGAAAGGGGAGAAAAGTGAGAGTCGGAGGAGGGGTGAAGAGGGGAGAGAGAGAGAGAGAGAGAGAGAGAGAGAGAGAGAGAGAGAGGATGAGAGAAGAGAGGTAGGAAAACTGATGAGGGGGAAAGAGAAGAGATGAAAGAAGAGGAGAGGGAGAGGATAAGAGAAGAGGAAGGAAGGAAAGGAATAGAAAGAAGACAGCTGAGTAGAGAAGAGGAGAAGAAAGGAGAGGAGAAGAGAGCTGAGAGGACAGGAGAGAACATAAGAGGGAAGGAAGAGGAATGGTGTGTGTGTGTGTGTGTGTGTGTGTGTGTGTGTGGTGTTTCTGTTTCAAATTACAAGTACTTGTTGTAAGTACTTGAGAGAGAGAGAGAGAGAGAGAGAGAGAGAGAGAGAGAGAGAGAGAGAGAGGGAACCAAAAACAGAAGGGAGAACGTCTGGTCAAAGTTTGGTAAGAATACGTAAGATTGTGGCAGGCATTACAATGACCTGACCTGACCGATGGTGGTAGTTGTGGTAGTGATGAAAAGTTGTGGTAGATACAGGTATTTGTGGTAGGTACTGGTATCTGTGTTAGCTGTGGCAGTGATGGTAGGTATTGGTAGTTGCGGTTGATGTTGGTTGTAGTGGCAGTTATGGTAGATATTGGTAGTTGTGGTTAATGCTGGTTGTAATGGCAGTTATGGTAGATATTGGTGACTGTGGTTGTGGAAAAGAACAGTGGTAGTTGTGATAGATACTGGCAGTTGTAGTAGATGGTAGTAGCTGTGGTAGATGGTGGTAGTTGTGGTAGATGGTGGTGGTGGTGGAAGTAATGATCACACTGGGGGGAGAACAGGAAGAAGAAAAAAAAGGAAAATAATATCAGGATAAAGGTAGAAAAAGAACCATAAGGAAAATAACAAATATAACGGAAGGAGAGGAAGAAATAACGTAAGATAATTAATGAGAAGAGAAATAACGGAAGGAAACAAAAATAACGGGAGATAAACAGAGCATAATAACAAAGGCTAAATAAATAAACGTACGATAGATGAAGAAAATAACCAAATAACTGAAAAATAACGACAGATAAATAACTGGAAAAAAAAAAAGCATAAAAAACGATGGAAAAATATCTCGGAAATAACAAGAGAAAATGTGAGAAAATTACGGGGTTAAAGAAAACGAGAAGAGGTTATGAAAGGATGGAGGAGAGAGAGAGGGTAAATAGAAGGCTTTTGTCCTTACTGAGGAGGGGGGGAGGGAGAGGAGAGGGAATGAGGGGAGGTGAAGGTTGGAGGAAGGGAGGAGGAAGGAAGGAAGGAAGGCTGAGAGGAGAAGGAGGAGAAGGAAGAGATAAAAAATGAAAAGAAAGCTGGAAGGGAGAGGAGAAAAAAGGAAGCGAGGGGAGAGAGCAGGAAGGAAGAAAAACTAAGGAGGGTGGGGAGAATAGGTGAGGAAGGAGGGAGGAAGAGGAAAAAGTTAAGAGAAGAAAATAGAAATGGAGTGAATGAAAGAGCAAATAATGAAGGAATGAGGTACAAAAAGAAAAATAATAATAATAATAACAATATCACTTCCTTCAATCTACCTTGAAATTCTACGGATTCCTTCACCCAATTTTCACTAACTTAGAAAAAAATCTATGGTTGAGAGTACCCTTGCCATAATAAGTGTGTGTGTGTGTGTGTGTGTGTGTGTGTGTGTGTGTGTGTGTGTGATAGACGGTGTACGTGAGTGAAGTGAGTCTTTGTATATGAAGTGTGTGCTTGAGAGAGAGAGAGAGAGAGAGAGAGAGAGAGAGAGAGAGAGAGTTGCATATATGCATGTATGCTTATGAGTTCCACCTTGACAGCACAAAAAAAATATCGTAATAACACATCTCATAACAAAATAACATCGACAGAATACGTATAACGGTATATTCTAGGCCCATACCCCCACATTTTCACTATACGATGACGAATAGCGAAGTCACCCATCCGTATAGCGAAATTGGCAGGCGTATCCATTTTCTTTATCGTATTTTTTCGTGGTTGTTTACAGTAGATTCATGGAGAAGTAAGTATATTACAGGCTATAGAAGGACCTGTTGCTGAGAGAGAGAGAGAGAGAGAGAGAGAGAGAGAGAGAGAGAGAGAGAGAGAGAGAGAGAGATTTACTAGTAGACTAGCTATTTCAAGTTTATGGTGTGTGTGTGTGTGTGTGTGTGTGTGTGTGTGTGTGTGTGTGTGTGTGTGTGTGTGTGTGTGTGTGTGTGTGTGTGTGTTTGTGTGCATCAGTAATTATGTGAGTGTATCAATTACCTCGTGTATATGTGTTCATCAGAGTTAATATTAGTGTGGATTTGAGTGCATTTGAGTGAGTGAGTGAGTGAGTGAGTACACCTGAGTGAGTGAGTGAGTGAGTGCATCTGACTGACTCTGAGTGCATCTGGGTGAGTGTGTTAGTGGGAGTGCATTGTGAGTGAGTGAGTGAGTGAGTGAGTACACCTGAGTGAGTGAGTGAGTGAGTGCATCTGACTGACTCTGAGTGCATCTGGGTGAGTGTGTAAGTGGGAGTGCATTGTGAGTGAGTGAGTGAGAGTGCGTGTGCGAGTGCGTGCGTGACAAATTATACTGCGGTACCCAGTTTTATGAGTCTCACCCCGCCAATCCCACACTCTCTATTAGCTGGCGTGCGTGGGGGGAGGGGAGAGGGGGAGGGAAGGGAGGGGAACGATAAGTATGGGGGAGAAGCAAGGTAAAGAAAGGGAGTGAGGTTTGTGTGTGTGTGTGTGTGTGTGTGTGTGTGTGTGTGTGTGTGTGTGTGTGTGTGTGTGTGTGTGTGTGTGTGTGTGTGTGTGTGTGTGTTGGGTCGGAAGAAGGGCAAATGTGGTGCAGGGAGAAGGGAGAGCTTATGAGAGGAATGAAGGGAAGGAAAGAGGGAGAGAAGGAGGAAGGTAATGAGGGAGAGACGAAGTTAGGGAGGGACAGATGATGGCAGAGGGGTAGAGGGAGACAGGGAGAGACTGCCGAAGGGAGAGAGGGTGGGAGGGAAAAAAAGGAGAAAACGGAGGAGTAAAAAGAAAAAAAAAGAGGGAAGTAGGCAGGAAAAAACAGGGAGAAAAAGAGTAAAAATAAGACAAGAAAAAATTAAGTACACCAGTGGTAGAATAGTGGACTGCTGACCGAAAGAACGTGAGATCGATTCCATTCAAGGAGAGAGAACAAAGTGGGGATCTGAATATCTTAAAAAAAAAAAAAAAAAAACTTATTCTTCCATAATATTCCTTAATATGTCATAATACCAGCTCTGCTAATACCATCACACCAGGGACTGAGACAGGTATTAAATATATTCAGTATGGACGGTACGGTTTTTGTCTTAATAATAATAATAATAATAGTAGTAGTAGTAGTAATAATAATAATAACAATACAGTAATCATAATGGAATTGCATGAGGCAAGATGAGAGAAAAGGAATAATATAGTCTATCCTCTCTCTCTCTCTCTCTCTCTCTCTCTCTCTCTCTCTCTCTCACAATCCCTCCCATCTCCCAGGGGAAAAGAGGGGATATTGTTAGAGGAAGAGAAATGGAGGGAGGGGAGGGGTAGGAAGGCAGAGAGAGAGAGAGAGAGAGAGAGAGAGAGAGAGAGAGAGAGGAGAGGGGGGACGCAGGGAAAGAAGAGAGAGTAAACGAAAGAGATGAATGAAAATATGAATAAAATAAAATAAATAGGAAAAACGAAATATAAGAGAATAAATAATCTAATAAGAAAGGAAAGTGAATAAATGGAGGAATAAAATACAAGAAAAATTAAATAGAGAAACAACGACTGGAAAAGAACAAAGCCAAAGTTAAAATAATGAGGGAAAAAAGTGAGATAATAGAACGTGAGAAAGTGAGAAAATAAGTGAGATAATGAGGTCATGTGCGCCAAATAAATTACCTTTTAATATCTTTAAAAACTACTTTTTATGAGACTTAAAACATGGAGTATTTTATTGCAGAAAATTATATATCATGCTGTATCCTGGTGTGTGTGTGTGTGTGTGTGTGTGTGTGTGTGTAACTTTAAATGCGTATGGTGTACTTGTATAACTTTAAATATGTGTGTGTGTGTGTGTGTGTGTGTGTGTGTGTGTGTGTGTGTGTGTGTGTGTGTGTGTGTGTGTGTGTGTGTGTGTGTGTGTGTGTGTGTGTGTTGAATGAGTGAAGGAAAAGTTAAAAAAAAAACTCGTGAATGATAAAATTAATAAGAAAATACTGATTGATGAAAGATATCTAAAGGCAAAATATTTCAAAGGCGATCAAAACTGTACGAAAATATTTAAAAGGCGAACATAATTAAATGGAAAGGAAAGGGAGAACGAAAACATAGGGAAAAAATATCTAGGGGTGACCTAAAATTAAAGAAAACGGCGGGAAGTACTTAAGGGGTGAACGAAAATAAATGAAAAGTACCTAAAGGGTTAAATTAAATAAGGGCAAACTATGTAAGGGTTGAACGAAAGTAAAAGAGAGGTATTTAATGGGTGAACGAAATTAAATGGCACCTGGGTACGATTTTAATGGGGCGTCTCACTAGGGTTTAATTTTCAGAACGCTTAGAGAGAGAGAGAGAGAGAGAGAGAGAGAGAGAGAGAGAGAGAGAGAGAGAGAGAGAGAGAATTATTAGTTATTTTTATTATTATTATTATTACCGGTATTATTATTATTTTTCAGTCTCACCTCTTCTCCCGCCTAGAGGTGTTTTTTTCTTAATCTTATTCCTTCTCAAGACAATTTTCCTCAGATCTGCAAAAGGATCCTCGAACTGAAAGGGTTAGATAAAGCCTCCCTTAACCCCTATACAAGATATAGAAGAAAATATGAAGAAAATCGTCTGGAGAATATAATTAGTTACAGAACTGAAGGCGTTAATCTACCTCTAAATCCTTAATCCATTCTTCTTCCTCTATACCTTCCTATCCTTTTCTTCCCCTCCTTTCCTTCCCCTTTTCACATCCTTATCTTCTTTTTCTCTTCTTCCTTATATCTCTTTCCTTCTCCCTCCCTTCTTTTCTTCTCTTTCCAGTTTCAACCATCCTCTCTCCCTCAACCTCCCTCTCTTCACATCCTTACCTTTCTCCCCCTTCCTGCCCACCTCTTCCCCTCACTCTTCTCCCTGCCTTCTTCCTTACCTTTCCCCCCCTCACTCTTCTTGCTTGCCTTCCTTCCCCCTCCCTTATCCCGCCCTCCCCTTATCCTCCTCCTCTTGCCCTCCCCATTTCCACTAATCTAACATCCTCACATCTCTTCCCTTCCCCCTTCCTCCTCCTCCCAACTCTTCCCCACCTTCCCTCCCCTAGATTCTGCACACTTCTCCTCCTCTTTACCTTCCTCTTTCCTCCATCTCTCCCCCACCTCTCCTCCTCCTACTTTCCCTTCACTAAGACCTTGCTTTTTACGAACCCAGGCCAAATTATTAATGCGCCCCTTCCCCATTACTTCAAGGGGGCAAATCCCCCCATTAGAGCTAGTAGTTAAGGGGGCTTAGGCGCAGGAAATTGGGGGAGGGGGAGGGAAAGAGGGGGAGGGGGGAGGGAATGGGAGGGAGGGGGAGGGAAAGAGGGAGAGGGGGAGAGACAACCAGGGAGGGAGGAAAAGATATGTGGGAACATGAATGAGGAGGAGGAGTGGGAGGGGGGATGAGAAAGTGGGAGGGGGAGGGAAGAGAATCATGGAGGAGAAGAGAGATGGAAGAATATGAGGAAGAAGCAGAGGGTAGATACGATAGTGGAGAGGAAAGGGGAGGGAGGGAGAGGGAAGGGAAGCGAGGAAAGATGGGGAAGAAGGAAAAGAGATAAAGAGAGTATGGGAGGACGAAAAATAGGAGAAAAAGAGGAAGGAATGGGAAGGAGAGATGCAAGGCTGGATGAGAGGGGGTGGGAGGGAAAGAAGGGGTAGGAACGAAAGAGAAGGAGGGAGGGAGAGAGAAAACTAGGGAGGGGAGGATGAAAGATGAGAGAACAAGAGGAAGGGGAGGAAAGAATGGGGAGGGAAGATATTGAGGGGAGGCAAGGAATGAGGGAGGGAAGGAGGAAGTGAGAGGATAAGATACATTTATGAGTATGAGTGAGTGAGGGGGAGAAGGGAGAGAAGATGATAGAGGGAGGGGTGCAAGAGATGGAATGGGAGAATGAGGAAAGATGGGATGTGAGAGAGAGAGAGAGAGAGAGAGAGAGAGAGAGAGAGAGAGAGAGAGAGAGAGAGAGAGAGAGAGAGAATGGATGGGGTGAGAATTCAATTAAAACAGTAGAGAAATGATGCAATAAAAATGGGTAGTATAGGACGGGTGGGGAGGGGAGGAACGGAAGGTAGGAGAAAAGGGAGAAAGGGAGGGAATGAAACGTAAAAGACAGGGAGCAGAAAACAGAGAAGGAAGATACGATGAGAGAGAGAGAGAGAGAGAGAGAGAGAGAGAGAGAGAGAGAGAGAGAAAGGGATGGAAGGAGAGATAAGAGAGAGGCAAGGAGATGGTATGGGAGCCGGCCTAGCTTATGTCGTAATAATATTATTGCTTTTTCCTTTCCTCCTCTTCTCTCTCTCTCTCTCTCTCTCTCTCTCTCTCTATTTTTTCCATCCATCAATGTTTTCTTATATACCCTCTCTTTTGTATGCTGGCTTCCTTTCTCCTTCTTCCCTATCCTAACACACACACACACACACACACACACACACACACACACACACACACACACACACTAACCTTATTACGGGAGTGGGTACAACGAAACGGCTTCACTATAAACAAAAATCAAGTGTTATGGCATCACTCCCTCCAGGCCAACAAAACGAAATATGCCCCAACAACAACAGCAGCAGGAACAACAACAACAACAACAACAACAGCAGCAGCAGGAACAACAACAACAACAACAACAACAACAACAACAAAAGGAAATATGCCCTCAGGAAAACAAGGAAACGTACTTACAAAAAACAAAAACAAAAAAAAACAGAATTACGGAATATGCATGAGTACGAAGACAACTGAATATAACATTCTAAAATATCAGTATCTGTCTATCTATTTGTCTATCTATCTATCTACTATGCCTGTTTATAGAAGCAGACACAGACAGATAGATTGATAGATAGATAAATAAAGAGACTGATAGATATATATACGTATACAACAGGAGAACAATGAAATGCTTTAAAAATGACTCTCCTTTGCTTCTTTCCATATTCCCCCCCTCCCCATACTTCTCTCCCCATCTCCTCCCCTTTCCTTCACTTTTATAGCTTCTCTCCCCTTCTCGCCTCTTTACCTTCTTCACTTCACATCTCCAACGTATTCTTCTCTTCTCTTCTCCCTTCCTCTTTTCTACCCATCCCTCCTCTCCCCTTCCCATCTGTTCTCCCTCTTCCCCTCACCTTCTCTCGCCATCTCACTTCTTTTCCTCCTCCCTTCCCCTCCCCTCCCCTCTCATCTCCTCACTTCTCTTCCTCCCCTCCCCTCCCCCTCCCCATCCCGCCACGTTGCCTTCTTTATGTTGTTTCTATTGCTCCTCCCCACGTCTGCCAGTCTTAACCTGGGAGAATGGCCTGGGATGGGGAGGAAAGGGGGAGGGGAGGGGAGGAAAGGGGGAGGGGAGGGGAGGGGAGAAAACAGAAAGGGGAGTGGAGGAGGGGAAAGGAAAAGGGAGTACAGAAATGGGATAGGAAGGGAGAGGAAAAAGGGGAGAATGGGGGAAGATGTGGTAGTCTGAGAGAGGACGGGGAGGATAACAGTGGTTGGGGAGGAGTGGATGAGGACGGGAGGGGAGGGAGTAGAAATGGGGAGGAGTGGTGAGAAACAAAAGGGGATGTGGTGGGAAGGGGATGCGTGGAGGGAGAAGGGGTTGTGTGACAGGGGTTGTGGGGAAGGTAGGGAGGATGGTAAATGTTGGGGAGGAAAAGGAGCATAGCTGAAGGAGAGCATTTAAATAATGTTGAGAAAGGATGAGGGTTTGGGAGAGGATAGGGAAGGGAGGGGAGAGAAGAGGAGAATGGGGAGGAGGACGGGGAATATCACGAGGGTAGAATATAATGGTGAAAGTGAAGAAGAAGGGGAAGAGGGGTGATGGGGGGGAGTTGACGGGAGGGAAAACGTTGGGGAGGAGATGGGGAGTGGCAGGAGTAAGATGGTGAGGGAGGTATGGGGAATCATCATCATCATTATCATCATCATCATCATCACCTCCCCTCGCTCATTATCATTAGTCCACTCACCTCATCACCTAAAGTCTCTCTCTCTCTCTCTCTCTCTCTCTCTCTCTCCCTTCCTTATAGCTACTCAAACTCGGCCATAAAGAAAGAGGGGAGAGAGGAGGGGAAAGAAAAGTGAGAGAGAGAGAGAGAGAGAGAGAGAGAGAGAGAGAGAGAGAGAGAGAGAGAGAGAGAGAGAGAGAGAGAAGGAAAGTAGACGAGGGAAAGTAAGCAGAGGCAGGTTTTGGGAAGTAGACGACAGGAAGTAGGCGAGGGGAAGTAGTGACATGTAAAGGTGTGTGGTATGTAGAACTACTGGGCCTTGGAAGCAGCCTGTGAAGCCTATGCCCAGAGTCGAACACACACACAAAAAAAAAAAAAGATGCAGGTACTAGAATGAGGGGAACTAGAATGAGGAAGAAGAGATGGGAAGAGGACGAGGGGAGGCAGATGAAGGAAGAAGACAGAGGGGAGGTATATGAGGGAAAAGAAACAAGGAAATTAGAGAGCATAAGACAAGGAAGATATAATTAGAAAGAGGGGAGAGAGAGAGAGAGAGAGAGAGAGAGAGAGAGAGAGAGAGAGAGAGAGAGGGAGGAACGAAGGAAAACTGAATTACCAGTAGGCCCTATACATAATACTTTCTTCAGTATTATTTCGGTAAACTGCGCCCCCCCCTCTCTCTCTCTCTCTCTCTCCTTTAATATTTATATTTTCAGAGTATTTATCAATCTCCCTAATCCTTTAATCCTCTAATACTTCTCTCTCTCTCTCTCTCTCTCTCTCTCTCTCTCTCTCTCAGGTAATCTGGTAATGGAGGTAGTGGTAGAGGTGACACATGAAGCACGTAGTTCGCATGTCCTCCCCTACCACTATCTACCACACCTACCACCATCTACCACACCTACCACAACTACCACTATCTACCAAACCTACCACCATCTACCACAACTACCACACCTACCACCATTTACTACCACCATTTACTGCTACTATTTACCACACCTACCTATAACTACCCCACCTACCAATATATACCACAATTTCCAGGACTACCACTATCGCTCACTGCTACTACCACCATCTACCACCACTCTCAGCTACCATTATCACTATCATTTCCTGTCACCATTACAACTATAAGACCATAACCACCCCAACTTGTACCACAACTACTACCACTAGCTAAAAAAAAACAACTACCACTACTACCATTATTACCACTATCTACCAACACCACTACCCTTATCTACCACAATTACCACCGACATAATCAAATACAACTTTCAGTACTATCTATCTTAAACTACCGCAACTACCACCATCACCTACCACAACTACCACTGATGTAACCACTATCTACTTTAACTCGTATCATCTACACTGTCACTACCAAAACTACTACTATCTACCACCAATACCACTACTACCATCACTATCACCACCACCACAGCTACCACAGCTACCACAACTACCACCATCTCTACGGGATAGCACTAATCTTATTTGGTAGAAGGGAGGGGTCAGTGAGAGGGAGAGAAAAGAGGTAGGGAGAGGAGGGAGAGGGAGGAAGGGAGGGAAAAAGAAGATATATATTGAAAGTGGAAAGGAGGGAGGTTAGTAGGTAGTCAGAGGCAACGAGAGAGCGAAGGGAAGGGAGGGAAAAGGAAGGGAAGGAGAGGGGAGGAGAGTAGAGGAGGGGAGAGGAAAACATAAGAAAGAAAATACTAGAGAGGGGAGGGATAGGGAGGGGAAAGGAGGGGCCCGGGGAGGGGACGGTGGAGGGGGGAGGAGAACAAGAGGGTTAAAGAGATTAAGGAAAGAAATGGGAAATAAATGAGAGTGAAAGAGGAGAGAGAGAGAGAGAGAGAGAGAGAGAGAGAGAGAGAGAGAGAGAGAGAGAGAGAGAGAGAGAGAGAGAGAGAGAGAGGAAAATCAGCAGCAGGGAAAAAAATACTGACAGAAAAGGCAAGAGAGAAGTAAAAACCCAACCATATAAATAAACAGATAAATAAATACATAAACATTAGAGAAAAAACATGACCTCACTCCACTTCGATTATGTCATTGTCACCCCACTCTTGGTACCAACAGATTATATTTATTCTGGATTCTCTTTTTTCTTTTTTTCTTTGTTTTTGTCCTCGTGGTTTAAATCTAGGCTTCACTAAACCCTCCCAACCATAAAAGGCTTCCCTTAAGTTCAATTAAATGGTCTTATGATAGAAAATATTAAGGAAAAAGATAGTGATGTTCTCCGTTCTTTCCTTCTCTTCTCTTCTCTCTCTCTCTCTCTCTCTCTCTCTCTCTCTCTCTCTCTCTCTCCATCCCTCCCTACCCCCCTCCCTCCCATCAAACAACCAATTACGAAGGATCACAAAAATTTCCTAATTTTTGAGTGATGGGGAGGAGAAGG